>NW_005871152.1:61292-409974 GCF_000147115.1 Myotis lucifugus
GAAAAGCTAAGCAGATACATACAAATTATGTTCATTGCAAAACAGCTTAGCTTCTTACTTTCACCTCCTTTTCTGGCAAGACACAAATATCTAGGGAGCCCAGGATACGCATAAGAGAGTAGAAAGATACCAAGCAGATATCAAGCTAAATGGACCTGCTCAAAGAGATTATTCAGGATTGCATTGCCAATAGAGCTGCACAGAAAGATGAGGCAGAAGTTGTGACCATTATTTCATACATTCATTTACTTTTCAATGCATTTATTGAGTGATTAGTCTTTGGCATTGGGGTTACATCTCTGAACATGATGAACAAGATTCATAATATCAGGGAGCTCACATTATTTAGAACCAAGATAAGATTCTTGGGCTATCTCCAAGTTCACCAAGCCTGATGCTCTTATTCTTTTTTTTTTTTTTAAGAGCAAAAAGGTATCGGAAACAAAAGAGGATGGCTAAGCCTGAGACCTTCTGATCCTTTGTCATGGCACTGGAATGTTATGTAAGACAGGAAGAAGGAAGAAAGAACATTTTTCAAGTGTATGTTCCTTCAGCAGTTACCACAGTTAGTAGTGAATATGACCGAATCAGCAAAGAGGGGGTGAAGTGGATATTGATAACAATATTAAATATTGATAATGCTATTGGATATTGATAAGCTTACCTAAATAGATCCCTTTGTGTGGGGTGGGGGTGGGTTGATGAGGGTTAGGTATACATAGAAGAGTGGATCATTAACACACAAAGGCAGTATCCTGAAAGGATTATTTATTTTCTTTCCCTAAGAGTCTTATGTCTTGGAAAAACTGAATCCAGTGACTGTAAGGCTCTTAAACTATTTCTTAGGCTATTTCACTTTTGTACCTGTTTTTAGGTAACTCAAATGTCATCAGCTTCTTCAGTCTGCCCCCACCACGTGTCCCCCAAGCAATTTCTGAATTTTTCAGATACTGCCTAAAGGTAATCCTAATCAAATCCCAAATCACCCTCTGTCCAGACACTCATGTTGGTCCTGCATGGCCGCCTCTGCCATAAGCATCAGTGACTCCAGAGAGACTGCTTTTCATTTAGACAGCCCCGTGCCCCACAGGTCACCTCTGCTCCTATGGCCTCCGGGAACACTGGTGCCCGTTCCCCACAGGACTAATGAGACCACATTTTGCCTTCTGCAAAGATTTATTTATGGTTTAGAAATAACAGAAATATAGCCAGAAGACTTATTTATAACTTCTATTCAAAGTCACTACTCTTAGAGCCCATGAGCTCAAACCTGACCTTGCTTCCAGTATCAGGATGGCTTCTTCCCTGGCTCTAAAATGTCTTCAGTGGCAGGAATCGAGTCATTACCATCAATTATCAGATACCTCCACTCCTCAGACCCAAACACAGAGAATCCCTATTTCCCCTCAGTCTAGAATCCAGCTCTTTTACAGACTAGTATTCACTACTTTCCAGAATGACAATGGTGGGAGCCAAGATGGAAACTTCATCCCTCAAGTGTGGAATCTGGTTTCACAAACTCCAGAAACTATAGTCTGGAAGCACCTCTATGAGCCTCAAACTTATTTAATTGTAAATAATACCAAGTATAAGACCTTACAGCATAAACTTCATAATGCTGAAGCCGGTCTCGAGGGGTGACACTGGATAAGGTTAAAAGACTCTGAAGTCCAAACAGTTAGGTTTAAAGCCTGACTATGGAGACCTTACTTATATTCTCAGTTTTCTCATCTATAAATTGGAGATAAGAATATTATCCATCTTATAGAGTTACTGTGAGAATTAAAGATTTTTGTATGAACATTACTTATATTGTATTTAGCACTGTAGTCTTAAGTGCTGTTATATAAGAAGTACTATGTACATGTTATTTACTATTATCATTATTGTTACCTTTTTCTCTGCATGAATTGATGAGAAGTTTAGGATTTATATGTTTCCTGCACCGTCTGTTGTCTGGTTTTGGCTCTTAAATGTGCACAAGTTTAGAAATAAATTTATATGAATATCCCAGAAACAAATAATGATTTTCAGGCATAAGACAACTGAAATCCATATGTTGGAAAAAAAACATATTTTTCTAATTATACCAAAGTACAGTCCTGCTAATATACCCAAGTTACTGTATCAAACTGCACATTTACACCTGAGGATGTAACACCAGTATTGTATGGCTACACAAGCTTACACGTTTTTCTTGCCAACCACAAAAAAATATTTGTCTCACATTTTCATGACTAAGGGAGCCCAGCAATTCAATATTTTTAAGAAACAAGAAAAGCTCGGCACCAAAATACATTCCATTCTTCCCTCTAAGAGGCAGAAACTGATTTGCAAATATCTTCTTCGACAGAATTACTCTCATCCTAAAGCCTTAACAGTCTCTCCAGCTTTGAGATAACTTTAACATGTAGTTTCCTCGGGCACCCAATACAGCTATACATTTCCCCATGCCATTGCCATCTATGTATACTCCTTTCTCTCAACAGAGAATACTTCCAAACTTTTAATGCCTCTACTCACACATAAGGAAACCGAGGCACAAAGCAGTTAAAATGAGTGGCTCACAACTAGTAAGGTCTCACAACTAGTAAGTGATGGCATCATTATTTGATTTCTTCTGATTCCAAATTCAGTGATCTTTGTTAATCTGACTGTCCTTAGAAAGGATTGGATTTTTAAATATATTTTTTATTGATTTTAGAGAAAGAAGAAGAGAGAGAGATGAGAGAGAAACATCAATTTGTTGCCTCATACATGCACCTAATGAGGCTTAGTACCGACCAGGGACCGAACCCACAACCTAGGCATGTCTCCTGATCAGAAATCGGACTATCATTTGGTGTAACTGAGCCACACTGGCCAGGGCTTGGATTTGTGTTTATATCGCAGCCCAGCTCTTTCTTAGTTCAGTTCTATGGATGAGAAAACTAAGGCTCATAGAGGTAAAGTAATTTGTCCAAATTCACATGTCTGGTAAGCCTTCAGGTAAAGGGTGTGTATTTACAAACATATATTCTCTTTCAATGTCCCTGAGTGTATATGAAATTTAACCTGATTAGGAGAAAATTATTTGATCTTGGAACACATTTACTCTTCCCTGCCATCATATGGAAGAGATATATGATTATGATCTCATTAAGTGCAATGTTCTAATCAGATGACATGATCAATGGAGTTTTTCATTGATAATCACTGCTGTGAGGCTGGTATCAATTTATATTGAGCCCAAATCAGCCACAGAGACTGCTTATTAGTTGCATAACTGTATAATGAATCATCTAAATCAGGATGCTTTTAAGAGCAAACGTTGTGCTATTAATAAAGATACCAGGACAGCAGAATAAACTGGGGCTGTCCTAAGCAAACAAGAATGTGCGGTTAGCTTACAAGTAGCTGATGAAAATGGCCCTTGACTTGCAATACTGACATTGCTTCTGGTAAAGAAAATGAATGGTCATTCCAGGATTTAAAAAAAAACACCACACAAATAACTGAAAAGGACCCCACAATATGGAGGCAGACACGGCCTGGTAAATCTCACCTAACAAGCTTTGTTTACAAAAAGATCAGGCTTCATATTTTAATCATAAGTACTTTCATTCATCATTAATACCCTGAAGAACAAAGAGCTCTTGAAATGTGTTTTAATAATAAATATTTTCATGTAGCTTCCATCTCCTTGCTGCTCCATTTATCTGGTCAGTGGAGTCATATGCTTGCCTTGTTAGACTGAGTAGATATTCTGGCCTGTCTCCCGCTATGTGCTTGCTAATTTCTCCTTGCTAGATGGCCCGCAGAGAGCAGCCCTGATTTCAAACACTTTCTCTAAACAGAATGGCAGTGGGAGGCCAAAGGAGTCCACCAAGGAAAGCAGATTTGAAGGATGTTTTAAAAAATTATAATGGCCTGTCTTGATTTCAATGCTAATCTCCTATTAAACCTGACAGTGTTTCTTGAAAATATGGCATGGAAATGACTTCAAGGAATTTTCTCTCCCTAGGATTTTCTTTTCCTTGTTAATGTATTTATTAATACTGCACATTTCGGATTATTAAACTGTTTTAAAATATTAAGTTGAAAAGATTGGTCCGTCAATGAACTGAAGACTTTCACAGCAGGCAGCTTTTATTCCAGTGTTTATGTCATCGTTTCTTTTATTCAGATTTACCCGGAGGCAAAATCGCACATTCAATAAGACTTTTATACCCATCTAACCTTTTTCAGTGCCTGTTTCTCCCATTTTATGCCTTCTAGGGCTCTTGGTGTTAACTATCACTCCAGTGTCTTGGTCTCTGCACTGTCAAGTGATCATTTTATTAGCTCAAACTAATATAAGCCTAAGGTACTCTTCTTCCTAAAGTCTTTACATTTTTATTGCAGGCTCTTAAATTTTCCCCTCTCTTACCAGTGAAATGAATCTGTGATAGTGAAATTTCAGACACTTTAACAGACAATGCAGATAACTGCTGGAAAGCTCTGCTAGAAACTATCATATTATACTATAGAAGGGATACTTGCTTGTTAAACAGATTTTTTAAAAAATATATATTTTATTGATTTTTTTACAGAGAGGAAGGGAGAGAGATAGAGAGCTAGAAACATTGATGAGAGAGAAACATCGACCAGCTGCCTCCTGCACATCTCCCACTGGAGATGTGCCCGCAACCCAGGTACATGCCCTTGACCGGAATCGAACCCGGGACCCTTCAGTCCGCAGGCTGACGCTCTATCCACTGAGCCAAACCTGTTTCGGCTAAACAGATTTTTGTCACTTGTGAGCACTAATTATTTACAGATCAGAGGAGAAATTATAGAGATGGCTTTCCACTGAGGGACACATATGTACCCCTTCCCCCAAAATATTCATCAAAAGCAGATATAAGCCCTAGCCAGTTTGGCTCAGTAGATAGAGCATTGGCCTGGGGACCAAACGGTCCCAGGTTCGACTCTGGTCAAGGGCATGCACCTTGGTTGCATGCTCTTCCCCAGTCCAGGTCCTGCTCAGGGATTGTGCAGGAGGCAACCAGTCGATGTGTTTCTCTCACATCAATGTTTCTCTCTGTCTTCCCTCTCCCTTCCATTCTCCTTAAAAATCAATGGAAAATATCCTCAGTTGAGGGTTTTAAAAAAAGGCACATATAAGAGACACAAACCAGAGATAAGCTACCATATTGTGAGGGTTACTGAAGGGTAGAGGCTAAATTTTATATTTGCTTTCTATTTGTCTTGCCTTTGCAACAGGTCCAATAAAAAGCACAGCTAACTCACTCAAGGTTTTGTTTGTTTGTTTGTTTTTGCTTGTTTGTTTTGTTTTTGTGAAAAGAAGCGATAAAAATGGTAGAGCTGGGATTTGAACCACAGCCTGTACTTATTGTCATGAATTTCCCTACAAATTGACTATTGTGAGTTGATTGCTTAGTACCAGCGGTTCTCAACTTGTGGGTCGAGAACAATGAAAATACATCCTGCATATCAGATATTTACATTATGATTCATAACAGTAGCAAAATTACAGTTATGAAGTAGCAACGAAAATAATTTTATGGTTGGAGGTCACCACACCATGAGGAACTGTATTAAAGGGTCACAGCATTAGGAAGGTTGAGAACCACTGGCTATCACCCTATGTCATATGCTTATGAAAGAAACCAGAATCAAACCTAGTCACCGAAGGTGTTCTGCTCAAAAACAGTGTGTTCTTTTCACCAAGAACTTTTCAGGTAGATAGCCTAAGGAGTTTCTATATTGAGTATCAGCTTGAATCATGCGACCTTGAGCTTTAGAGCATCACTTGTCCAGCGAGAAAAGTCTAAAATTTATAAAGTGAGGAAATGAATTTTTAATGTAGAAACTTTCCAATTTCATTAATAATAAATGTGGTTTGTTCTTTACTATTGGTTGAATGGATGAATGAATAAATTGATAATAGAGATTGTTATTAAAACCTGTGATGGCCATGTACTCCGTTCATTGATATTTGTGCTTTTACTACTTGCAGATATGTTTCAGGATTGTCTTTTTTTTTCACCTCCTTGAATGTGTGTCCATGAGATTTACTTTGACTAATGAAGTGTGAGCTGAAATAAGATGTCACTGTCACATAGGCACCTTTATATGTTTTTACCCAATATCACAGTGTTAGAAAAAACAGTGAGATGCTAGTTGGTGGAGAATCTATTAGCTCATGGTCTTGCATGAGAATGATGTGGAACAATTAAACTGTAATGAAAATGGGTTGTGAACAAGAGAGAATCTTTGGCTATTTATGCCTCTGATATTTAGAAGATATTTGGTATTGTAGCACAAACTAATCTATTCCAACATCAAGTACAGATTCAACAGAAGCTAGAGTTGACTACTTTTAATGGGATGACCACATCATCTCTAGATGAGCCAAAGAGGAAGAGAAGTACTTGATATGACGAGTTGCTGTAGCAATTTAATTCCCATTTTCTTCAAGTACCACCTGTAATACTTATTTGTATGGCAATTTAGAGAATAATGTAAATTTGCATTGTGCCTTATACACTTACAATATCTACCTTATCTGAATAGTATAGATCATATCTGGTAGGTATTTTTTAAATGAACATTTTCTTTATAAGAATTTTAGATTTATAGAACACTGGCAGAAAGGCCTTGGAATAATATTGCTGATTTGTTACAATTATAAATCAGTACTGATACAGTATTATTTTATCTTATTTGGATTTTCTTAGTCTTTACTAAGGTCATTTTTCTTGTGTAGGATTCCATCTAGAATGGCCTCTTATGGTTAGTTGTGATACCTCCTTAGGCTTGAATGTCTCAGTTTCTCAGACTTTCTGTGGTTTTGATGTTCTTGACAGCTTTGAGGAACGCTGGTTAGATTTTTTAAAAATTTATCTTTATTGTTAAAAGTATTATTGATGTTAACCTTTTCCCCTCAGTGGCCCCCCTCCTCCCCACTCTAGTCCCCTTCTCAGGCCTTCACCCCACTATTGTCTATGGCATAGGTTATGCATATATGCATGTACACTGAGTGTCCAGATTATTATGACCACCTGACGTTTGTAGGCAAATTAGCTATAATTTCGCGCTGAAGTTGCTAGAGGGCCAGACCATTATAAACGTCTGAATAGCACAACATACCTAAGTATCATTGCTGATCAAGTTCATCCTATCATGTTGATAGCGTATCCCAATGGAGATGGCTTCTTCCAACAAGACAATGCACCATGCCACGGTGCTCGTATTGTGCAGGAGTGGTTTCAAGAACATGAGGGAGACTTTACCTTGCTTAGGTGGCCCGCACAATCACTAGATCTCAACCCAATTGAGCATTTGTGGGACGAAGTTAAAAAAGCCATCAGGCAGCTGGTTCTACAACCATCAAATCTCACAGAACTGGACAGTGCTATTCATCAGGCATGGTGTCAGATTCCTCGCATCACCTTTCAACATCTCATGGAGTCAATGCCAAGAAGAATCGCTGCACTATTGAAGGCAAAAGATGGCCCAACAAAGTACTGATGGGGTGATCATAATAATCTGGCCACTCAGTGTATGTTTTTTGGTTGATCTTTTGTAGAATGTCCCTCAATTGGAATTTTCCTAATGAGTTGATGTTTCTTCTCATAATTAAACTGGGGTTATATATTTTGGGAAGGAAAGTTATGGAATAAAAGTAACATTTTCATCACATAATATCACCTGGATCAGTGATCTTTGTCAGGTTTCTCCACTACAGAGTCACTTTTTTGCTCCCCTTCCCATATAGTACTCTTGAGAAGAATGTCACAATGCACAGCCCATAATTAAAAGATTACATTTTACCACCTTAAGGGAGAGTATCTCCATAAATTATTTAAAATTGTTTTTGCATAGGAAATTTGGCTATTCTCCCCTAGTTATTTATTTATTAAATACTTTATTTATACCAGCGTAATACACCAGGGTAATAGCAGAGTAATAATCCAATATTATTCTATTTGTCTTGTTGATGAAATCGTTTCAGCTTTGGTTATTGGGAACTTTTTTTTTTCAGTTAGCTGCTATGTCCTTTTACATACATTCATCACTGTGGGTTTCTTTGTTGTTGTTTTGTTTTAGCACTTTCTGGCATCTGCAAGATGATCTGGGACTCAGTGGTCGGCAAACTCATTAGTCAACAGAGCCAAATATCAACAGTACTTCTTCAAAATAGACTTGCCCAGGCCGAAAACTGACTTCTGCACATAGGCCACGGAGTTTCAATCATGCTGTACATGCACGCCTGCATGGTATTTTGTGGAAGAGCCACACTCAAGGGGCCAAAGAGCCGCATGTGGCTTGCGAGCCGCAGTTTGCCGACCACGGATCTGGCTTGATTTCTTGCCCTAGTCTTATAATCAGTTATTTCTCCAGGGATCCCTGGTTCCTTTTATTGGATAATGGCATTAGAAAAATCAAGATCTGAGTGTTAGAAATGCTTATAGTTACTGGGCATCTTTGATTCTAGGTCATCACAGTGGACAGAGCAAGGAAATATATGCATATATAGAAACTCATGTAAACACAAATATGTATAAGTATTTATATAACTATCTGAATCTATGTTAAGCTAAAACAAGTTCATACTGATTAATCAACTGTAATCCATTACCACATGGGTCATTCTAGACTTGTTCACTTGCTTAATTGTAATCTCCCACTATAATGGTGAGAAACCGGATTCCCAACCTACTGGGTATTTTTAGTTTCATATTATAGATAGGAGCACTAAAGATCAGGGAAATATTATGACTTACCTAAGATCTATAACTGATAGGCACCAGCACCCAGACCCAAATGCAGTCAGTTTGATTCCAAATTCAGTACTCTGAAGCTCTTTATCCTGTATCATGTTATGTAGGATTTGTTGGATATAAAGTGTGGATTGAGAAGGCCTTTGCTATCACCTCCAAAGATTAAAGTGAGGAATTTTAAATCTTTTAAGGAGATAGAAAAGGCCATGTACATATATATGAGTACTCAATCATACAAAAAGTATATCTTGTGGGCTGCTCCATTCCTGGTACTCTTTTACACACCGAGGGTGCATTTGAACAAGCCACATGAAAAACCCATGCCCCCATGGTCAGTGACACAGCTTGTTCTAAAGTTGACAGGTGCTAAAGAGCAAACAAACCAGGTTGGATTTAGTATGAATTTTAACAGGCTGCTTTTTGTTTAGCATTTTTGAACTAGCTAAAAAAGAATGCTACCGCTCTGGTCGGTTTGGCTCAGTGGATAGAGCGCCAGCCTGCGGACTGAAGGGTCCCGGGTTCGATTCCGGTCAAGGGCATGTACCTTGGTTGCGGGCACTACCCCAGTAGGGGGTGTGCAGGAGGCAGCTGATCGATGTTTCTCTCTCATCGATGTTTCTAACTCTCTATCCCTCTCCCTTCCTCTCTGTAAAAAATCAATAAAATATACCTTTTTTAAAAAAGAATGCTACCTGGTTAGCATTATTTTTTCTTTTAGTTGCCAGTTAATAATATGATTTGTGAGATTATAACATTGCTTAATTTTCTATATATTGGGAATTTTTTAAACTTCTTTTTTTTGAAGGCTGACATATACTATGTACACCTTTTTATCTGTATGATAAACAGATATTTTAGTTTTATTTTCCCTAGAATATTGTCAAAGCTGTTTTGTTTTAGTCTATCTAGGTAGTATTAAATTTTCCTGTGATTATCATGTTCTTTACATTCTAGTGGCATCTTTGTATAAATTTCAGAGCAGTCTTTAAATTGTTTTATACACAGCCATCTGTCGGGCATGGCTTGAAAGCAATTCTGGCAGGAGGCAGAGAGACTAAGCATTGGAGATCCCTTCAAACTCTGAGTTAATATTCAGAAAAAAACGTTCTGGTAGAATATTTTTAAGAGATAGTAAATCTCCTTCCTTAAAGTGTATCACAGACAGTTTCGGGATTTTAAACCTCAGCTCTGATTAAATGATACTTGAAGATGAAGGAAAATTTTATTATTATCTAATTTTTCTATTTTCAGTTAGTCTGTGAGCATGTTCAAAGGCAAACATCCACTCAGTGCTAATTTGTTCTCACGTTCCCATAGCCAGCTTATCCCTGCAGTTTCTCTGCTGCCCTCCTGGCTTCTCATCTCACTACTCAATACAACCACACATCAGGTTAGTCTCCCTAAAACATCCTTTCATCATTTCAGACTCCCTTATTGAAAACCCCTATGACTCTTCATTTACCTTATCTTGACCTCACAACTCAGAATAGGATTTTTGCTTTCTTCCCCTAACTTTTTGTCTGATTCTTTAAAGTCATTTAAATGGTCCCTAAACTGTCCCCAAACTTTCCATGTTCATATCTTCCTATGCATTTGCCAACTATATTGTAAAATTGTTGCAAGGCTTTATGACTTCTGATTCTTGATCATCTTATGAAGAGTTGAGAGCATGACAAATACTGTACATAGATTACCCCCAATGAAAAAGCATTTGACGTACAAATAATCTTTACATATTAGCAAATTACATACATTATAAGCCTGTACTTTCCATAGACTGTCCAATTACTTCCATGGCGGAGAAAGATACTGTGAAAAAGTTAGTTTTAGAAAATAACTGGATCAGAAATTTACAAGAAAAAGAAATGATTGAAAGTTATGCCATAATAAACTAAAGACTCCTGGATTGGACTACTTACATTTCCTTATCTGTTGGTTTTGTGTGTGTGTGTGTGTTTTTTAAATTTACTCAGTGAAAGCAAAAAAGATTTTAGAGACAAATAAACTTGTGTCTTTTAGTCTAAATCTCAGACTCACCTTTTTACAATTGTAGAGTTTTGGCTAAGTTACACTACAGAAGAAATAATAACATTGTGAATACCCAAAGTACAGGGTGTTCATGACTACGTGTTGTTTCTAGTTATTATATATAGTACACATGCTACCAACTTTTAATCTTTATAATATCATTGAAAAACTAAATAAAGATTATTTATTCTAGCATTTGTACTTTATAAATGATAATCTAAATCCAAGAGAGGTCAAATGATTTCTTTGATTCTATAAAACTAATTAGCCATTAGAATGCAACCCCGGGGTCTTGAGTCCAGGATCATGCTTTCCTGCCACACTATTTCCTTCCCACTACACTCCGCATTTCATTTCCGCCCCCGCTTGCTGTCCCCGTGCTGCTTCCTCCCCTCTACTTTCATTCACAGAATGTTGGTGATCCACACCTTCCCATACTTCAGTAGTATTTACAGAAAGGATCCTCAGCACTATTTATTGCCTTCTGTGCTATGGACTTTGGTTTTGATATTGTTTCTGAGCAGTTTCTATTAAGGAAACCAGGAATTTCATTTAAATAATAGAGTAAATACTGGACTGCAATGAGAACAAGGTAGACAAACATTTGAACTAATAAAATGGCCATTGATACAACTGTTTCACAGCATCTCTCATCTCATACAGAGTTTTTAGAATAAAACCTATAGCCAAAGAAAAATATTTCCATGATTTTTTTTCTCTGATAATATCAGGAATTAAATTGGGCTTGGTATGAATCTAAGATATAAGATCTTTTGTCAACTGGCTATCTCTTCTGCAAATATATTTAAAGAGAATTTGGAAGTTTCTTGATAGAAAGGAAAAACATTTTAAAAATTAGCATAATTATGAACTAAATCATAGGGAGGAAATTGGAAGGGACAAAAGAACTATGCACGCCTAGGATTAGTGTAATGGAAGCCATAGAAGCCTGAAGTACCAGGACCAGGACTACTGTGACCACTGTTCTTTAGATTTCACACAGATCTCTCTCCTGCAGAGGTCTGTGTATGTTGGTAAAAGTGGAGCCCATGCTTTAATAGTCACTGATATTCTAATTTTCTAATTCACGCATCCTCACCTCCTAGAGCACCTCCCTTAGTGACTTTCTACTGCCCTGTATATCCTTTCTATCTTTACTTGCAGCATACCTCACTATTCCCAAAGTTCTTCTCTTCTTCTGCTCTGATATTTGGTATTTCTGATATTTGTATTAGCATTCAGTAATGTGGCTAAGGAAATACAACACAGATTTAGAGCTTATCTTTGCTTATATAATTATTAGTTTAATCCTAAAGAATAGGTCTTGCATAGGTCGTGGAAGGCTAATGTATAAAGTGGATAACCTTTTTAAATTTTACTTAGATGTAAATGGAGTTTGTGCATACATATTAATGCAATTCTCAGTATTCTATTTATTTTCTAGGAAGCATATGACATCCACGCACTTTAAAGAGGCAAAGGCCAAATAAAATAACTGTTCATTACCAAACAAGAATTACTAGGCTATTGCTATTAGCACATTTCTTATACCATGTTGTCCTCAAAAATGTTCCACCTGTAAATAAAAACCTTTTAAAGGAGAATTGTGATGGTAACAGAGGGAGGTAAAAAACAGAAGGCAGTAATGAGGTATAGTGGAAAGCATGTAAGATAGGTCATATCATCTGAATGTGAACTCTGGTGCTATCATTTACTACCTGGGAGAATTTATGTAAACCACTTAACATTCCTGAGCTCAGTTTTTCTGCCTATTGGTAAAATGGTATGCCAATACCGCTTCCAATGACTGAATGAGGTCAAGCACAGGAGTTACTGAGCAGACATATAATTTATTATAGTGCACTCCCTTTACACCTAAATGATTAGGCCATTGCTTAAATAAATACAAAATCATAATGCTCCTGTAACCCCTGTATTCCCTTTCACCAAATGTCTAGGCCCACTTAATTTATCCTTACTCTTATTTTACAAAATATAATAATTGTAACTTTTAAACATTGTGACTTTTATCAAATATATGAAAATAAAAACATGTATGTACAATTTAATGAATTATAGAGTGAACAGTGGGGTGACCCCTTAGTTCAAATACAGAATAGAACTAGCACCGAAATGCTCCTGCATCTCTCCTTTCAAATCATAACACCTCCTTTCCCCCAGCAGTAACCTTGGTCTTATCCTTACAGTATTTTATTTCTCAGCTTTGTTTGTAATTTATTATCCAATTATGCCTATATATGTATGTATATACATATGTCTGTATGTGTGTATGTAAATTTTTGGAATGATACAAACTGTATTTCATTGATTCTATTGAGTTCAGATTTTCCTCCTGGAGTCTTTAAGATTTGACCATATTGCTATCCATTTCCATCACTTATATATTTCTTTAAATGTGTGTGCCATATATATTTTACTTCTTTATAGAGTTGCATTTGTGTTGCTTTCAGTTTGGGATTATTTTAAACAATGCTGCTATGAACATTTATATATACAAATATATTATATATTTTTATGTATTTATATATGCCTAAGCAAAAGTCATATTCTTCCATAGGATATAACCTAAGAGGGGAATCAATAGAGCATAGTGTATGCATCTATTTATGTTTATTTGATACTGACAACTGTTTTCCCTAAAGTAGTGGTAGCAATGTAAGCTCTTATCAGCAGTGTATAAATTATTCCCACTGCTCAAAATCCTCTGTTTAGAATTGCCATACTTCTTAGTTTTATCATAATGACTTTTTTGTTTTGCCACTGCAATATGTTTATTACTCTTTTATTATCTTTTTATGATTTTAATTTAAATTTCTCTGATTACAAATGTGCTTAAATATCTTTTCACATGCTTACTGGCTATTTGGCTTTTCTCTTCTGTGCAGTGCTGATTGTCTTCTTATTGTTCTGTTGAGGATATTTATATAATCTGGATATGGGTCTCATAGGCTGTTTATATTGCAAATAGTTATCACATTGGGTGGCTTGCATTTTTAATAAGGAAATGGTGTATTTAGTGGGGAAAGTCTTAATTATAATGTAGTCCATTTTATCAATTCATTTTCTTCAGAGCTAGTGCTTTTTGTGCCTTGCTTAACAAATAATTTCTACTCCAAAGTTATAGAGCTTTTCTCCTCTGCCAAATTCTAAAATATTTATTATTTTCTTTGTACATTTAAGGTTATTGTCTATCTGTTTTAAACTTTTATAGGTAGATGTTAAGAGTAAAAAAGTATTTTTATCCAATTGACTTTTAGTTGTCCTAGTGTTTTTTTTTTCATTAAAAAACAAGTACTTTCTCATCATTCTGTAGTGCCAAATTTATCATAAGTTAAATGTACATAAATGTGAGTTCCATTTCTAGGGTTGCTATTTAGTTCTTTTGGTCTATATGACTATGTTTTCTCAAATACTAATGCGTCTCACTATAGTTTTCTAATAAATTGTTATATTTAGTAGAGAAAATTCTCCCCTTTGTTTTTCTTGATTCTTCCCCATGTTTGGCCCTTTAACTCTATATATACACTTAAGAATAATTGTTCATTTCCTCTGTAAAATCCCTACTGGGATTTTCATCAATCATATTGATTCTATACATCAATTTATAGACAATTGACATTTCATAATATTGAGTGATCTTATTCATAAGTATGTGTATCATTTAATCTTTCTCATTAAATTTTTATAGATTAGACCAGAGATCTTATATATCTTTTGTTAGATTTAGTCCTCAGAATGGAATATTATTGGTGGTATTATAAGTAAGATCTATTTAAAATTGCATTTTATCTTTTATATAGAAATAAGCTTTTTTTATATATTCAGTCTGGTAAAATTCATAAACTAATTTGGTTGATGTTTGGATTTTAAAACACACAATCATGTTGGCTGTTTCACTTATTCCCAATTCTTATTTAAATTTTTCTAACTTATTGTTCTGGGTAGGATTATTACAAATGTTGAAGAGCTGTGGTTGTAGTAGGCAACCTTATTTTATTCCTCATCTCAGAGGGAAAGCTTTTGATATTTCAACATTAAGGATGCTATTTCTATTTATGCGGCCTCATTATTTGCAAATGTTGTGTTTGCCAGTTCTATTACAGTAGGTCCTCAGGTTACCTCGGAGATCCGCTCCTATGGCGCGAGGTAGCGTGGTTTTCCACGTAGGTCGGAACCCACCTACATAAGCACCTACGTCACTCACAAGCAGCACATACACAGCAGTAATGAAGTGAAACAGTAAAAAAAATTTAAAAGAAAGATAACATTTCCTGACCTTTACTTGTGGTAAATAAATAATAAAAAACATAAAGCACATATGTACATACATTGAAATGATGGAACATTTTTTTAATAAATAAATGGGAGATGGCGACGTAACCACGAAATGACCTACATTGAGTCCAACGTAACCCGAGGACTGTCTGTACTCACTAAAATTTACTTTTAGCCCCCAAATCAATACTCACTGCAGAGTGGTAAAAAACTTGAGTTACCCAAGATGCATGTTCCCTGCTGAGGATGAGCCGTGATCCTTGTCTTCTTTAGCTCTCATATTGTAAATAGTGTCCTCTTTGTTGTCAAAATTTGGTGTCGTATTTTTCACATTTTTGTAATTTTTGTTGGTAATTTCATTAATATGACCCCCAAGCATAGTGCTGAAGTGCTGTTTTGTGTTCTTAACCACATGTATTACCCAGAAAATACATACAGGATGGGCAGAAGAAGGTCTACAGTTGTGATTACACACAACAGTTTTTTTCTTGTAATATTTATTAATTATCATATTACCTTCCATACAAGCAATTGTAAACCTACTTTTGCCCAGCCATGTATATTAGATAAACCTCTTCAGGCATGAGTTATAGTGCTGTTGTCTGTAACTTCAATGTTGATGATTCAACAAAATAAATTTATAAAGTTCTTTTGATATCTATCTATCTATCTATCTATCTATCTATCTATCTATCTACCTATCTCTCTCTACATATAGAGAGATAGGTAGATAGATAGATAGATAGATAGATAGATAGATAGATAGATAGATAGATATATCTTCTCAGATACTTTAGAGTCTCACTACAGTTTTCTAATAAATTGTTATGTTCAGTAGAACAAAGTATCCCCTTAAAGCTGTCTTTAAGCTGCTACACACAATGGGTTGATGAAAATGTGAGCATAAGCTCATAGGTACAAAACCCTGTATTTCTCTCTAGAAGCAGTGGTTCAGAATTTGCTAATTTAGCATTCACAGGGACTTTATAGAATACTAGAGCCCTGGTGCATGAAATTTGTGCATGGGAGGGGGGGTTCCTCAGCCTGGCCTGCACCGTCTTGCAATCTGGCACCCCTCAGGGGATGTCCGACCGCTACTTTAGGCCCAGGATCAAGCCTAAACCGGCAGTCAGACATCCCTCTCGCAATCCGGGACCACTGGCTCCTAACTGCTCTCCTGCTTGCCTGCCTGCCTGCCTGATCGTTCCTAACCACTTTGTCTGCCTGCCAGATAGCCCCTAACCCCTCTGCCTGCCTGCCTACCAGATCGCCCCTAACCACTTGTTTGTCTGCCAGATCGCCCCTAACCACTTACCTGCCTGCCTGATGGCCCCTAACCACTCTGCCTGCCTGCCTGGTGGCCCCTAACCCCTCTGCCTGCCTGCCTGATTGCCCCTAAGCATTTGCCTGCCTGCTTGATCGCCCCTAACTGCTCGCCTACCTGCCTAATCACCCCTAACCACCTCTGCCTTAGCCCCTACGATGGCGGCTTCATCCGGAATGACGTCCAGAAGGTCATTAGGCTGTCTGGTCTAATTAGCATATTACATTTTTATTATTATAGATAACTACTGGAGATAATGAGAATTAACTGAAAATATGTGTGTTTATACCTATGTATGTGTGTTTTTCATCTGTATATGTGTGTGTTTCATAAATATTAAACAGAATGAAAAAGATCTCTTTCTTTTTCTAGTTGGTTAAAATGTTTTGACTTTTTGTTTTTGTTCTGATAATGAATGATTCTTGCTTTTGTCAAAACTACTGCATATATTGAGATAATAATTTAATTTCTCCCTTAGCTATTAATGTGGAAAATTACACTGGCTGACTTTCTGATGTTAAACCAATTTTGTATTCCTGATATATACTCAATGTGGATATGATAATATATCTTATTTATACTATACTAGTGCTGAGTACTGATTATAAACATATACATACACATATACATATATATACGTATATTCAGGAGTTGATTCACTTTATGTTTTTAATTTTATTAATTTCTGCTCTTATCTTTATTACTTCTTTTTATTGTCTTTGAGATTACCTGGTGTTATTTTTCTAATATCTTATACTGGATGCTGGTTCATTGATTTTTTTTTACCTTTATTTTATTTCTACTACACACTTTTATATTATTATGTTTTTCTATAAAAATAGTTTAATTGCATTCCATACTACATGGTATACAGTATTTAGTTATTTACTTAAAATATTTTCTAAATTCCATTATGCTTTCCTTTTTGGACCATTCATTATTTAGAAATATATTGCTAATCTCTGCGTATGTGAGTATCTCCTGTGTATATTTTTGGTACTGATGTTTAGCTTAGGACTACTATTATTACACAACTAGAGGCCTGGTGCACAAAAATTTGTGCACTCGGGGGGGGGGGTCCCTCAGCCTGGCCTGTGCCCTCTCGCAGAGGGGAATTGCAAAATTAAGTTTGTTTCCAGGATTACCCAGACAGGATGTACCAGAATATTCTGGGAATTACACCCAGATCTGCTGGATTCCACTATTCCTCCCCCATCCCTCTAATTCTTTAAAAAAAATCTATGCATTATCCTTAATCTAAGAGCTGGGAGATGCTGTGAATCTAAACTAGTGACCCAGGAATGCTTGCAGAATCAAATCTTGAATCTGTTAGCTCTACCAGACTTTAGCTATAAGAGATGAGAGATTTACTTTGTCAGTCATTAACAGCATTGGCCATTTCCTGGTGTAAACCTTGAAGTCTTTTGGGATTTGGAGCTGATTTGCCTACATTTAAGGATGACCTTAAGAGGTATCTTGCAAGGAGCTACTAGTTATGCACAACCCTCATTCCAAATAGCCCTCAGTGCCTCCAGATCTAAAAATGGAGTTAGATTGCACCAAGCTAAAGGGAAGGAGATCAAAAAGTCAAAACAGGTTGTACTAAGGTATTTCTTACTTATGTGAAGATATGTTCATTACATGAAGAGGAAACATTCTATTGTGCCAAAATTATTATTCTCTCTCCTGCTGCTTTTTATCCCATACAGAAATAAAGTGATTTCTCTCATCTCTGTATTTCACTCCTACCTCACCTGCCTTGTCTATCATTTATTGCAAAACCCTCAAAAAGTCATGTATGCCAGTCTCTAATTCTTCTCGTCTATTCGCTTTACGTGCACCTGTCAGGCATACATTCAGCTCCCACCCACCACATGAAGTCACCCTTGTTGAGGGAGCCAATGACTCCTATGTGCCTATTTTTAATGATGAAATCTATTCGAACTAACAGCATCATTTGATAAGGTTTGTCACTCTCACCTCCTTAAACACTTTTTCATTTGGTTTACTGAATTGAATAGCGTCCTACAAAAATTCCTGCCCATCTGGAACCTCAGAGTGTGTCCTTGTTTGGAGATAAAATATTTACAGATGTAATAAGGTAAAATTAGAGATTAGGTCATTCTGGATTACAGTGAGTGGGCCTTAACATAATATTCAGCTCGTGTCCTTACAGGAAGGGGAAACACACACACACACACACACACACACACACACACACACAAGATGACCAGATAAATACATAAGCAGACATTGGAGTAATGGAAGCTAATGAAGCCAAGGATGGCTGGCAACCACCAGAAGTTGGAATAAGCAAGCTAGGATTCTCCCCCAGAGCCTCTATAGCAAATATTGCCCTGTTGACTTCCCGATTTCAGACTTGTGGCCTTCAGAATTGAGAGAGAACAAATTTCTGCTGTTTTAAGCCACCCAGTTTGTGATAGTTTGTTAGGGAAGCCCTGGGAAACTAATACATTTGGCTGCTAGGACCTCTTACACTCCTGGTATGTTGGTATTCCACTGGCCTGTTCTTAGTCTCTTTGGATGGTCCTTCCGCTTAGCCCAGATCTCTTAACATTAATGTGTTCCAGTCCTAATCCATGAGCTCTTCGTTTATCTATCTACATTCACTTCCTTAGTTATTTCACCCAGTCCCATGACTTTAAAAACCATATATTCACCCAAAACTCCTAAATGTATATTTCCAGCCTGGGTCACACTCTGACCTCCAGTCTCATATATGACCAGCTGCCTATTTGACATCTCCGCTTGTATTTTTAGATAATGGAATATAGTCTAGCTAGTTAAAGGAGACGTGTATTTAATATTAATATTCCACATTTTAAGAGATACTCCACCATCTCTCATCTCATTTCCAAATCAAAGTCCTCAAGTACATCTGACTGGAAAAATCTAAATTTATTAATTCATCTTAATTAATAATTACTTAACCTTAATTCATTAATTCATCTATCAAGTATTTATTTGCCAGTTATATATTGGGTGTTGCTTTTGTTTGTAGAAACTTCTGAGCTTCATTTTTAGGCATTCTCATCCACAGATTCCATGCACTTATTATCATTTTGCTTAAATAAGCCAGATTCTGGCACATTTGGGAATGGGAATCCAGGTACAAAATAATGCCTTGAAAGTTATCCAAATCTTACATAGATTTTCTCCATATGACCTTTCAACATCAATAAATGGCATAGAACTTAGTTATATCCATAAATATGTAAAAAGCAATTTTTCTATAACTGCTACAAATAGGAATAATTTTGTTGATTTTTCTATCTCAATTTACATAAGTCACCACTAAGAATACAAAATAATTTTATTTAGGTAAGAGTGGACAATGATTTAAGGCCTGAGACATTAAATATTAATACCTCACAAATTTATTCTACTTCTGAGCAAGCATCTTTATTGATCATAAGAATTACAATAAGAGTTAGGGTATAAAAAATGCATGTAGTCAGAGAAACGGTGTGCTTAGGGACACAAATTATTGTGGACCTTTTCAGCAGTCACATGGCTTTGTATTAAATAGGAATGTTGTGATAAAATATTCTGATGAAAGGCTTAATCCAGGAATTCTATAGGAAATGTACAACAAACAAAGAAAACAAAATTAGTTGTAAAGTATTTTAAGAATAAAAGTGTAGATTAGAAACAGCTATTTAACTGTTTTTTAGAAAAGAATATAACATACTGAAGGAAGGAGTCTAATTATTCATTCTATAGACTAAAGAGGCTATTCTGAGTTTTTGTTCTCTTAGCCATATCCTAAGGGCATATATTTTTTAAACATATAAACACTGCAGAATTTGGGGCTCATCTGCTGACTCAGCTCTAGTTTTGTTGCAAGATCAAATAATCTTAGTGTTTGTAGAAGAGCCATTAAAATTAATTTTTATGATCTATGTAAGAGCAAACTGACCTGTCAAAATTAGCTCTCATTTTTCTTTCTGCTACTAAAAATGTTGGCAATGCATTTATAGTTCTGCTGTAATGTCAACAATCTAATCTAATTAAAGAGAAAATTCAATAATTAATGTGTATATGTACATACATATTGATTATTGACCAGGCTATACACAGTGTAGTAAAATCAGGAAACAGCTGTATTCTTTTTGTGTTCCACTCTGTGTCTCGTTTACTTGTAAGAACAATCACTCCATCAGATATCGTGTGATCTAGTACAGTTTAAACCAAGACTTTTAAACTTATTTTTTTCTTCTCTCTAGCTATTGCTTGGTCTGAAGTTCAGGAGGAAGAAGGGTCTCTTGTTTTTTTCTTTTATGATCCATAGTCTGTTTCCTCTTATGTCTTACCTATTGTCTCCAGTAGGGTGTGACGTGGTGGAGGGGTGGGGGGAGAGCTGAGTGAAAAACAAGCAGTTTCCTTTCCCACCTTCCAGCCCAGTTAACTGCTTCCTCTGCTCTTGCTGACTGGGCAGCGGAGTGCCTGTCGTGGCAGGAAGACCATAGATCCTTGAAGATTTGTTTGGGGATTCTTCTGTGGAGACCCTCTCATGGCTTTGCTCCCTGACACGCTTCATAAACAACTTTCCAGCTGCCTTCATGCTTCTTATTAAATCCTTCCCCCACAAGCACTGCTCCATGCCTTTTTCTTTGTTGAAAAGTCCATGCCCAGAGGCCAGACTTTTGGGACAACTTGAAGCCTTGCTACAGTTCTACTTAGCCATCCTCTCCACCCCATTATCACCCTCCCACAACCACACACACACACACACACACACACACACACACACACACACACTCACACATACACTTGAGTTGTAGCTTATCCACTGACTGTCAATTAGGTCCCCTTCAGTCAAAATTTCTTAGGGACACATGGCAGATTCTCCCCAAAACTCTCTCATGCTCAGTCAGATTAAGTACATAGAGCTGACATACAAATTTCTTCAGCTCAGCAAGTACCCAGCAGAAGGTAAAATGCCCATTTCCTGACTGCAAACCTCAAGATTTATGGTATGATTTCTGGGAGCCTCTTTACTTAGCTAGAATTGAAAGGAAACACTACCCTTCCTCCATACAGGAATTTCCCACTATTTTTTTCAAGAACAATTCTAAGTGCATTATATATGTATGCTGGGACCTCAAAGAGACCCAATAAAATTTTTTCTGTTTCTTGAGTGAAGCTATGATCCAATTGAGAAATATGACAGAGAAGCAAGAAGATGGGGGTCTAAAGTAATCTTTAATAATCACAGATCAAGGTTAGAATATATGACTTAAGTAAGGGACAAATGCGTCCTCCGAATTCCTAACTCTGAATCCTAGAACCAAACAGGTACTAACCTGATCGTGGAGCTCGGGATTGGGCCTCACCATAGGTGATGTTGCTCCCCAGAGGGGCAGAAGAGGGTGTGTGCTCTCAGAGAGCACATACCTCTCCGAAGGAACAGGTAGGAAATGAGTTCAGTACTGAGTTCAGTGAAATGATAGAGGCCAGGACTGAGGCAGCAACTGAGTGTCTTCTTGGAAGGAATCATGAGAGGAGAGAAAAAGCATGCTTTGGAAAGATGAGTTAATTACTTTGTGTCAAATAATGACAAGGAAAACTGAATAATATATAATATAGTAAATAGTGTTACAGGAGTATTCAGAAGATAGTGCAGAACATCTATTCTGAACTGGGAGCAAAGGTAATAAGGATATAATGACAATATTTAACTGCTGATAATTATTAAATATCTAACAGTTATTTTATGCCAGGCATATTTTATAGATGAATAAACTAAAGCGCAGACAGGATCCCTTTCCCAAGTCTCAAAAATGTAGTAAGTGGTAGAATCAAGTTTCAAGTTTGGATTGGTGTGCCTCCAAAACCAGTGCCTTCAGGATTTCTGAAATGATGCTTCTGCTGAATCTTAAAGGACAAGTAGGAGCAGTTAACTAGATTGGAAAGATGGGAAAGGAAATGACAATATAATCAGTGCCTCTTTTAGCTTTGGTTTTGTAACAGAACCACCCTAAAACTTACTGGGTTAAACAGGGGTCGGGAAGCTGAAAATAATACTTTGACTGGAACTATAAATTAAGGTTAAATAAAGTTTTACTGGCACACAGCTCTCTATCCATTCATTTATCTACTGTCTGTAGCTGCTCTCTTGTGACAACTATAGAGTTGGATAATTGAGACAGATCAAATTATCAAAATGGGATTTGGGGAAACTGCATGAGGTATTCAGAAACAAAGCTTGCTATGCCTGAGATATGTGCGATTGATGGGACAAGATGTTAGGTGCTGTGTCTAAAATCATGAGTAAGTTTTAAAACTAAGAAATTTATAAATAAGAAATGACACATTTCCTTATAGAATAGGAAATATAAAATGCTTTACAGTTACTCACTGGCCTTTGTAAACTAGCATTCCAAGAACTATTATCCTCATGGGATGATCCATGAGACAGAAGTCCTCCACTGGAGTGACAAACCTTCCCAATAATCCTGTGGTCACAGTGGACACCAAGGAAGGCCGTGGAGAGATGAGTGTTTGTGCTGGACTGGCTTAATGGGTAATGTGTTATGTAGGTTTTCCAGGTGGTGAGGGACAGAAATGAGCTCATGTTTCATGCAAGGGGGGATAAGGGAGAAGAGCGAGCACTCTGACAAGGGACCCTGAACGTGCATGGGAACAGCATGGGCTTTCAGCGGCCAGCATTAGCTTTGTGGTCGGATAACAGCGCTGGTGCCTCAGCAGCAGCTACTCTAATAATTGGTGCCTTAGAATGAGGACAGATCATTTCCTTCTCAAGAAAATATGTTACATCCCTAACTTAGCCTGCCTTCCTTCTGATTTTTTTCTACTCATTTGTTTTTCCTCTTCAACTTTTGATATTTTTCCTCTTTTTCTCTCTCATCGCTTCTTTGGACCCATGTTTCCTGTTTTCTCATCAATCATACTTCTTTTACTCTTCAAGACTCTCCATAAAAAATCAAGTTTCATATGTATTCTGGAAGTCTCACCTCAAACTTTTCAAGAGGGAACATGACTTAGTTAGCTGGACACAGTGGAATTGCAGGTATCTCTTTCTGTTAGAATTCTCACACTGGAACTTGCTGCTAGAGTTCTCATAGCTGCCAATCTACCTCTAGATTGCTGCCTTTGGGTGAGAAGATATCAACCGATAGTAAAGAAAAGCCCGAGATCTCTTGGAAAGAAATGCCTCATAAAGGTGTTTGATTTTATAAATTGTCAATTTCCAACAAATATGTCACAAACAAGTTTATATGTGCTAAGACTGAAACTCTTTGGCTGGAGTGCATGCAGGTAGGGCCTGGGAAGATTAGATCCCTTGGTTGAAACCAACAGTTTCTCAGTGTAGTAGTTCACAAATATTCCATGTGTGCCCTATCATGAAAAGTAATAAAAACACGGAGTGTACTGACTGTGGTTTTCCCTGCTTTACCTGATCAATTGGAGTGTCCATAAGCTACATAGCTTTTAACAGCATATTCTTCAATGAATAGTTGTAATTTTTTCTCCCGACTGTAACAGTTTTAATATTTAGCTTTTATTTAAGGTATTTTTTAGTGTGGTCCTTAACTGTCTTACTTAGTTATATAATTCACTGCTGCATTTCAACCAAAATATATTTTCCTTCCTCAAGAAAAATGCAAGCCTTGAAACACGGCATTTCTTGTATTTATCCTTGCATCACTCATGCACTTAGTAGACTATTACTCACAGGATATATATTTATAATTGTTTCTGAATAGAATTAAAAGCTTGAAAATAAGATGGGGGACTAAAATTTTGCAGATAGTATGGAAGTTTTAGTAAAAAAAAAGTATAGACTTGGGTATTTTTTTTCAATAAAAACATGCAGTATAGACTTGACTCACTATAGTTTGTCAACAATTATGTAAATTTTATAAAACAACAAAAAAAGGTATGGCCTATTCAGTGTGGCTCATTGATTGAGCATTGACCTATGAACCAACAGGTCATTATTTCAATTCCTGGTCAGGGCACATGCCCAAGGTATGGGCTCAATCCCCAGGAGGGGACATGCTGGAGGCAGCCAATTGATGTTTCCCTCTCATTGATGTTTCTATCTCTCTAGCCCTCTCACTTCTTCTCACTCTAAAATCAGTAAAAACATATTTGTTAAGAGTTTGAATTTCAAATCAAAACAAAACTATAAGTCCTATAAGGACATAGTGGCCATCCAAATCTCCTGAGACACCTTGGATTTGTTTAAGAAGATGATGCTCAAAGAGTAAACTCTGCAAGCAGGAAATTTCTTCACATGGCTAGCTCTTAGCTTGATTTCCAGCTCATTACAGAAGGTCTCCTTGTTCAGTGGTGAGAGGGTGACATGGGAGGCATTGCATCGAATCACAACCTTCCACTATCAATCAAGCTTCTCTGGGGTCTGCTCAGGCTTTAATAATTTATATTTCACAGTCGTGATTCTATGGCTGTGAAATATAATCCCCAGATTCCTGGACTCTGCAATCTTAAACGTAGGTGGGATAGGCAAAATCAGTCAGATCTGTGGTTACAGCTACATTATTTTGCTTGGAAAAAAATCATGCATGCGTGCAGCTTTTGAAAAATGAAGACATAAAAAGTCTTTGCTCTCGGGAGTCCCATTTTAAGTAAAGCAGATACTATAATTATAAAGACATAATTCTAAACTACACAAATACATGGTAGGAAACAAAAATGGTGAAAAGCCAAGAAGAGGTCATTGTGGTAAATGTTAGAAGCTTAAATCCTTTACATTTCTGTTCTCATGTTTGTCTTGGTCTAGAAGCCCAACAAAAACCCCAGGCCATACTCACTTTCTTTACCCTGTTTCCATATAGCCAAGCTGGTATGATGATGTCACTTTCTGCAGTAAGGTTTTTTTAACTTGGGACCATCGCTATTTTCAATGCATCAGAGAAAACTTTATAACTGTATTCATGCTTTTGTTTTATGGGCATTATGCATTTACATTAAGAGTCCATAGATTATACTAGTCTCTGAAATAAGCATATTAACAACACTCTATAGAATTGCTGTCCAATACAAAATATATTGAGCCACAATTCCAAGACATATATATAATTGTATTATTTTCTAGGAACCAGACTATAGAAGTGAAAAAGCTGATAAAATTAATTTCAATAATCATTTTATTTAGTCTAGTATATCCAAAATATATTTCAATAAATAACCAGTATAAAATTATTATCAAAATAGTTTTCATTCTAAGTGTTCAAAATATGATGTGTATTTTACACTGACAGCACATTCATTTGTGACTAGTCAAATGTCAAGTGCTCATTAACTATTATCTTCCTTGTAATGAGGTATTTGCTGGTTGGTGGTTAACATATTGGACAGTGCAGTTCTATAGCCTCTCTTTTGCTTTATCTTGCCCCATGACCTGGTTTCACTATTTTCATCCCACCCACAGGCTGCCAGTACCTCCTGATATCATTCATATTTTCTTTCTCTGCTCTCTCTTTCTCAACTGAGAGATCACATTGCTTCATAGTGGCTGCTTCAGAAAAGTACCCCTAAAATGGAGACCTGATGTTACATATAATGACCCAAATGTTCAAACTATTAAGCTATTATAATAAAAAAAAGTTTCATTCTATTATTCTAGGCAATACAATTGAGTTTTCATCAGCTTTTATTCCAGATTCTTTACTCATTTAAAAACTACATGAGCTCTATTTTATCAGTTTATTTTGTTCATTAGATTCAACATATGAGTGAGATCATGTAATACTTGTTCCCTGACTAGCTTATTTCCCTTAAGCATAATACCCTCCAAGTGCTTCCATGTTGTCTCAAAGGGTAAGAGAGCGTTCTTTTTTTTGTACAGCCGCATGGCATTCCATTGTGTAAATGTGATCTTTTTTATCCACTTACCTACTGATGGGTACTTGGGCTGTTTCCAAATCTTGGCTATTGTAAATAGTGCTGCTCTGAACATAGTGGTGCACATATTACATAGAAGCATGGAACAGATTGACAAATCTCAGAGGGAAGGGGGGCAGGGTTGGGTGAGAAGATATTAATCGAAGAACTTATATGCATATATGCATAACCCATGGACACTGATAATAGTGTGGTGAAGGTTTGGAGCAGGGTGTGAAGGGGGTTAATGGGGGAACAAAGGGGACATCTGTTATACTTTCAACAATAAAGATAAAATTAAAAAAATAATATACCTTTTCCCTTAAATTATTTTTTAATATAAGTAAGATTGTCTATTGTTTTGCAACTTTTAAAGCTATATTGTGCTTAAATATTGGGCGGTCATTTATTTTCATATTGTTTTGCATAATATGAGTAGCTAGTCTATGAAGAGTTTCTATTTTCTCAAGATGATGTAGATGACTTCTCCATGCTTCTCTTTCCAACTTACATGACAACTGTTTTGCTTGCCCTTTGAGCTATAATTTAAGTCCTGTATTTTTCACAACACACCATTTTATGTAGCCTGAGAGCATAGGTGTGTAAGGAGGAAGAAGATAATCATATTTGAGTCAGTGTTGAAGATCCTGTGCTTTATATTCATGATCTATTTATCCTCTTCTTTAACTTTATTAATTCGGATGTATCTCCTCTCTCGCACCATCCTTCTACGTCTATCTCTAATAGTAAAGCATAAATTCATACATTTCTTGACTACTTGGTAAGTGTGATTGATGAATAAATTTTTAATTTTATTTAACATATATTTTAAAAAGCCATAGGAAGCTAATGGCTACAGTATTGGATAGTGGAAATTCTGAGATCAGAATTCTTCCCAACATAGCACTGCAGGAAACTACTATAAATCAAGTGGTGTTTACACATGAGATAAAATATAGCTGCTATGCTTAAACTTGACTTCATCTTTCTCAAGAGTGGAAACATTTTATTTTTTGTACCTTCTAATCTGTATGTGCTGCTTATAGTGTATGACATCTTGCATAAAGCTCAGAGATAGTTTTTGAGTGAGTAAATCCACATGCAATAGGCAATTTAAATTTTAATACAAAAACTCATAAAAAACTTTATCATAAAGGAACATACTGTGACATGCATTGCTTGTCAAGGTTCAAAGATTCTGCCTCTTTTCTCCCTTTTTCTAAATTTCTTCCTTCACCTGATCCTATTTTTTTTCCTTATTGATTAAGGTATTACATATGTGTCCTTATCGCCTCATTGTCCTGCCCCCCACTCATGCCCTCACCCCCCTGGTGTCTGTGTCCATTGGTTAGGCTTATATGCATGATCAACCAAAGGACTTGTATCCATGCATATAAGCCTAACCTGATCCTATTTATGGAAAGAATACAGGGGACTTATTGAAGACATGACCAATAGTTCTCAAAGTGTAGTCCCAGACCAGCAGCATCAGCTTGACCTAAGAAAATTGTTATACATTCAAATTCTAAAGCCAGACCCCAAGGCTGCTGAATCATAAACTTTAGGGGTGAGGCTCAAAAAATCTTTCTTTTAATAAGTCCTCCAAGTGATTCTCTCACATATACTATTGATCCAATAATTGCCTTGAATAAGAAAAAAAAATGAAAACCTGAAGCAAATGCAAGCAAGTTGAGGCATCTGTAAAACATAATTTCACAATTTATCATTAATTTAGCAGATACTTATTGAAGACTGACTAGGAGGCCCTGGTCTCAGCAATTACTTATCTCCTCTGATTGGCTAATGGAAACCTATTTCGCCACTCCAGGGCAAATGCTCTTACTCTGGTAGCATGGTTCTAGAAATACTGTGCTGCTTAATTTAGCTTCTATTCTCTCCCTTAAATGGTACAAACATATAATTTGTTCAAGTTCTTTACATAATCATGATGTGATCAAGCTTTGCATCTCAATTTGAATTGGTAATAAAATTCATTTGCTTCTAAAACCATTTTAATCAATAACACAGGCATTATAACATCCAAGTTGTCACAGTGCCCACCTACTAGTTTATCCTGAGAGCAAAATAAATTTCACTTGAAGCCCTCCATGTAATCATACCTTTGCTCCTATGTTTTATTTCCTCTCAATCTTAATCCCCCTTTCTCCCTTTTTTCTCTCTCTCCCAGTCCAACACAAGAGAGTATTGTATGAACTCTCTTATTTCTATTCAAATAAAAAAAAAGTCTATTCCTTTCTTCTGTTGCTAGGAATCCATCCCTCATTTTCCTTCATTCACTGGGATCTACAGGTTGATGTTCTCTGTCTTTTCTAATTATTTCAGGCTTACCAACATGGTTCTGCAAATTAAAAGATTTTAAGCAAAAGAAGAGAGTGGTAAGAATAGAAAAAAATGATTCCTATACTGAGATAAATATGTACAGTTGCTGGCACGCAGTCAACATTCAATAAATGTCAATTTCCTTCCTCCCCGTGACCTTAAATAGAAAACATTTTGTAGAGCATATCCGTGGAATGCATTTATATTCATGAAGAGTCACATCTCCTCAACTTCCTGCATTAGTAAAGATTTGTTTAATAGCAATTAGCCTCAGAAATAGGTAAGGCAATAGAAATGCAGTCGATGAAGTACTATAGTTAAGTGAGACTATTTGCTACTTTACACACTGAGTGTTATGTAGACGCAGACAAGAAGACTTGGACTTTTCCCTTAAGACATGAGGGAAAATGCATTTGGTACCGGACAAAGGATGCCAGAGTAGGAAACAATATTGAATGTGATAGAGGGGTCTCTCTGTGAGCAGGCAATGGTCCATATTACCCACCTAAGATGAAACACCACATTCAAGTGGACCCAATTAAGGACAAAGGTATACCATACCAGGATTTTAGGTGGCAGTCTTTCTCAGCAATCATTGGGTAGTTTAGTTATAGATGAAGAAGGTGCTCTGTAGTGAATCCCAGAAACACTAAACATGAGAACATTTTAGAAGAGGACATAGCATGAATCACTGTCGTTTAAACTGGAATCTAGTCTAGAAACCAGGAATCCGAGACATAGGCAAAATGTCTTTAAGGCAGACTTGTCCATCACCCAATGAATCACAACTAGGAAATGTCAGATTAGTGGGGCTCCTATCCAGCACCCAGTCATTTCAGAC
Organism: Myotis lucifugus; assembly: GCF_000147115.1. Lineage (NCBI taxonomy): Eukaryota > Metazoa > Chordata > Mammalia > Chiroptera > Vespertilionidae > Myotis > Myotis lucifugus. The sequence goes on from NW_005871152.1 coordinate 90,784, forward strand.
TCTTTTTACTGGTATAAGAATGACATTAATTTTACCAACAGGCATATTTCTTCTTAATGCAGGTGCTTGACATGAACAAGTCTATTGTGTAGCTTGTGAAAGAAGGACCAGACTGGGACAAGCATCAGAGTTGCTGCTTAAAAGAATCTTAGTAACCACAGCAGTGGTTCTCAAACTTTAGTGCACAACAGAACTATAGGGCTTCTTCAAACAGAAACTTCTAGCCCTACCTGGTTAGGCTCAGTGGATAGAGCATTGGCCTTCCAACCAAAGGGTCCCAGGTTCGATTTCGGTCAAGGGCATATACTTTGGTTGCGGGCACATCTGCAGTAGGGGTTATTCAGGAGGCAGCTGATAGATGTTTCTAATTCTCTATCCCTCTACCTCCTCTCTGTAAAAAATCAATAAAGTATATTTTTAAAAAAGAAGAAGAAACTTTAAAAAAACACACAGAAACTTCTAGAATCCCACCCTAGAATATCTGATTCAGTAGGGTATGATCTGAAAATCTACAAGTTCTCAAGTAGTGTTAACAGTTTTGTTTTTTCAAAAGCAGTTACAATTAAATGTTAAATGAATTAAAGATACCTTTTTGTATGTTTCATACAGTTTTTAGGACACATTAATACTAAAAAAGTATTCACTGTTTAGCTGAATTCAAATTTAACTGGGTGTCCTGTATTTTATCTTGCAATCCTACTCCCATGTCATATTGTTGCCACTACTCTTGGGATCACACTTTGAGAACCACTGCTGGGGTGGATAAGTGCTTGTATTTCTATCTAGAAACCACCATAGATTTATTCTAGTAAATTATTATATTAGGTAGTACACTCCCCCCCCCACATACACACATGAATAACATGGAAGAAGGACTCAAGGAGCCTATGGCGTCGAGTTCTGGGTATGCCCAAGTATTGAGCTTATTACATGCATAATATGAGTAATGATTTGAAACTGGGACTTGAACTGACTATAGTGATTTTTGTTTCATAAGATAAAACAGATAACTCATGGGACTACCAAAATCGTTATCTAGAGTCAATAAACGAAGTGGTTATCCTAAATAAATAAACTTAAGTGAGAGTGCAAGATAAAAAATAAATTTTAGGGTTAAATCATAAGTGTTGTTATTATTCAATGCAATGGTTCGATATATTAATTGAGTGTCCTTTGGCTAATATATATGGGCTTACCCAACCTGTTTCCAGCTGATATAGTTCATACTGTAATGTGCACCAGGATGTTCTAAAATAATTGTTTTTGCTGGCATTAAGAAACCTGGAGCTGCATTATGCTGTTTGAGCATTGTTAAGAAAACTTTCTAGCCCTGTCTGTGCTCTATGAGCCATCAGATTCACTGTCCCCACATGCCATGTTGCCTTCAGCAATTCCCATTCTGCATATTCTTGATCATTATATGATATTTATACAAATTAACTTTATTGTTTAGAATTTTTAGATTTATAGAGAATTTGCAAAAACAGTACAGAATGTCCATGTATCCAGCACCTAGTTTCCCCTATTATTAGCACCATATGTAGTATGGTACATTTGTCACAATTAATAGACTAGTATTTACTAAGTCCATGCATTATTCAAATTTTCTTCATTTTACTGGATGTCCTTTTTCTGTCCCAGGATCCCACCAGAATTCCCCATTACATTTAGTCATCATATTTCTATGACAACTCTTGGATGTGATCATTTCTTATACTACCTTACTTCTGATGATCTTGACAGTTTTTAGGATTATTAGTCAGACCCTTAAAAAAAAATCTTACTTGGGACTTATTTGATGTTTTTATCATAATGCTATTGGTAGTTACGTGTTTTGGGGAGCAAGACCACCAGGACAAAGTGCCATGTAGATCACATCGTGTCAAGGATCCCCAATATCAATGTGAGTTATCACTGTTCATGTTGAGCTTCACCTGTCTGACGTAGTGTTTGCCAGTTTCTTTCCATGATAAAGTCACTCTTTTCCTCTTCTTCCATACTGTATATCCTTGTCTCACCTGTCATTTGCACGCAGCATTTCTGTTGCATACAGATTAGGGTGTGTGGTGACTGCCTCTTTTGTGTGTGAAAGTGATTGAGCTTGGCATAGGTATTAAATAATTCATTAACGTAAATCCATCCTGGCTTCAAAGGGTCGTTTTAAGCCTCTGGTGTGCTGAAGGTGGGCTCTTCCAAGGTGAGGAGCCTTTCTCTGCAGTGTGAGAGATGTGCATTGTAATCTATGAAAATGGGTCCCAGGTCATGTCTTATGACCCAATCCATACTATTCAAACTGAGGACTGTAATAGTGGTTGTACTTACATAAAGTTTTATATAGTAGCTTGCCATGAGTTTTTTGGTATTTAAAAGAAAATTGATCTCCTGATAATAATTGCTACCCTAGAGAGTGATTAATAATTAGCATTGCTTTTAGCAACTCATGCATCCAGCCACTGCTCGTGGGTTCCTAATTCTTACTTCTAAATAATTTAAGCTGAATGCTGAACGTTAGATCATATTATATAGCTACTGTATTCCCTCACACTTCTTGCATTACTAATAACTTTGGATTTATTTTTACTCCTTAAATATTTCTAAAACTTTTTCTATGCCATCACACTCTGAAAACAGGCAGTAACTTTATAACTTATTGGAGTTGTCAATAGGTTTCGGGGGCAAAACACCAGCTGGTAATGAAAGTGAAACAGTAAAATGTAGTTGTTAGAAATATATGAGTATTTTAAGCCTGAATACAAATCCAAAAGATACTGGTAGAAACCTACAAAATTAAAGCAGACGGTCATTTTCTTGAGTGTACTGAACCACATTCCACCATTGTTAATTGTCATGAAATTTATGATAGTGAAGTTTTGCACTAATAGCACTTGTGCCATATGATCTCATGAAAATTAAGAATTAGACTGTCTAGATTCTTTATGAAGGTAATTTAACATTGTGAAAAGTCATTCTATGGATTGCCTACAAAGTAACTGCTTATTGAGTTTGTCTGCCAATTTTCTCACCAGATTTAGCAGTTTGGGGGTGGGGGGTTATCTTCGGAGTAGAAGAACAAGCCATTTAACAAAACCTTATTTGCCTAAGGCTAAATGTTTTATAGTCATCTTTAATTAAGAGTGAGAATGATGCTGGAACAGATCAAACAGAATGCACAGATGCTAAGTGGAGTTTTTCTCATATCTTTCCTACATTATAATTTCTTTTTTGGTCTTTTTTTTGAGAAAAAAAGGAATGAGGGCAAAATGTGGTATAAATCATGAATGTAAAATATGAACCAAATTACAATGGGGCAAAATTTGGATCTTCATTGAATAAATTTCTCTAGTAAATAACTCATAGAAATTACAATACATTGCTTACTCCCTTTTAGTTACCTTCTAGATGATACTTTCCTGTCTGTATTACATATTTGCACATTACTAAAGGCTGAAATAATTATTTACCTCCACATATCTACTCTTAATATTTTTCTGTGTGTGTATATGTGTATAATATGTTTATGAGAGACAGGGGAGAGACAGGGAGAGAGAGAAAGAGAAACAGAAAGAGATGGACTAAGACTTATTTTGGTCAAAAATATCCTGAGAATATGTGTTTAATCTCCTACTACTTGAAATAAATCATGGTTCCAATTATGCCCTAGATTATTTTTCCATAGATCCTTTAAAATGACCAAACACTAGATGAAATATTGATGTTAAATAATTTAAATAATAATGGTCCTAGAATTCTGTTTTATATGTATGAAATATTCAGCATTCATAAATACTCAACAAATATTTATCAAGCCCTCCTATGTAGCAAGCACCACATTAGGTAGCTATATATATATAAGCCTAAGCGACCATTAGACCATTCGACTGGTAGCTATGACGTGCACTGACCACCAGGGGAAGATGCTCAATACACAGACATGGAAACATGGAACAAACTGATGATCTCAGAGGAAAGAGGGGAGAAGGAAGGGCGGAAAGAGATTAGCCAAAGATCTTATATGCATACTAGAGGCCTGGTGCATGGATTCATGCACCAGTAGGGTCCCTTAGCCTGGCCTGCAGGAATTGGGCTGAAACCATCAGTACAACATCCCCCAAGGGGTCCTGGATTGCAAGAGGGCACAGGCCAGACGAGGGACCCCCCTGATGCACAAATCCATGCAGCGGGCCACCAGTAGGATATAAAGGGGAGTATTCTAAACAGCCTCTCCCAGAGTATGCAATGACTGGAGGGTAACATTAAAAAAGAAATTAGAAGCATAAGTTAATTACAATAAATGTCCAGCACATATGGATAAATCCTATATAATAAAGAGATAATATGCAAATTAACCCTCAAGCCCTCACAAGATGGCTGCCTATGACCAGGCTGGCAGGGGGGTTAGTGAGGGATGACCAAACAACTGAACAGCAGGCTATGTGGGCAATAAGAGGCGACCAGGCCAGTGGGGGGGGGGGTAGGAGGCAGTTAGAGGCAACTGGGCCTGTGGGGGGTGGCCCTGGGGGAGACCAGGCCAGCAGGGGCAGTTGGGGGCAATTAGGCCAGCAGAGGAGGGCAGTTGGGGGCAACTAGGCTGGCAGGGGGGGCAGCAAGGGGTGACCAGGCCAGTAGGGGGGGGCAGTTAGGGGTGATCAGGCTGGCATGCAGAGGCAGTGAGAGGTAATCAGGCCAGCAGGGGCGGGCACTTAGGGGCGACCGGGCAGGCAGGCAGGTGAGCAATTAGGAGCCAGTGGTCCAGGATTGTGAGAGGGATGTCCGACTGCCTGTTTAGGCCTGATTGGGTCTAAACCAGCAGTTGGGCATCCCCCAAGGGGTCCCGGATTGGCAAGGGTGCAGGCTGGGCTGAGGGGAACCCCTGCCCCCATGCACGAATTTCGTGCACCAGGCCTCTAGTAAAGTATCAATAGAGAGGATATAACACAGGTTATTATGAGACCCGTGAAAGAGGAGTTAACGTGAGGTGTGCCAATATGGAAATGATCCTTGAGAAGTAGCTTTTACATTGAGAAAACAAAAATAAAAATAATTAGCCAGGAAAGGAATGAATGGAACAGGGGATGGCTTATATCCATGTAGAAGAAATAGTTTCCTGTAGCAAAAATATATACATATGGGCCAAGCAAACATGGTGGTTTGGAAATTATATATATAGTCAGAGATAAGGTCCTAAAAGTTTCAATTTCTTTTAAAACTATTGCAATATTTACAACAAAAAAGGACTGAATAAGGCAAAGATAACTTTTTTTAAGTTTGTAGTCTGTTCTCTGTAATATGTGATGTGCTGTTAGAGTTTTAGTCCTTAATACGTTGATAGGAGATACATTTTCAGAGGGAATTGCAAAATTAAGTTTGTTTCCAGGATCACCCAGTCAGGATGTAGCAGAATATTCTGGGAATTACACCCAGATCTGCTGGATTCAACTATTCCTCCCCCCACCCCTCTAATTTTTTCCCCTCCTCACTCTTTAATTTACTACAACTATTTTCTGCTTTTTGTCATAAATTAAACATACCTGACCCTCTGGATTGGTGAGTCAGTATCTCCCTCCTTCCTGCTTGCAATTTACCTTTCTCTCATAACCAGGAAGGGATGGTATAAGAAGTCTCCTAGCTGATTCCTTTTAACTGAAATGCTTTTCAGTTGATTAATGCCATATGATTATGGAATAACAGAAAAAGAATTAAAATAGTTTAGTAAGTGAATAAGTGAAGGTAAAGGACTTTTCCCAGAGCCCAACTGTCTGAGATAATTTGATTTATTCCAACCTGAAGGGATAGCTCCATACTATACGATGTTAAAGGTCAAGGATTTATCTCAAACTTTCAGTTTGCCCATATTCACTTCAATATTTTTAGGGGGAAAATATCACAGATAAAATGATCCACATCTGCTTGTGTTTGTTTCTAGCTTATCAGGGTGCTGGAGGATACGTTCTCTGGATGATGAAAGAGAAGGCTCTCCTTTATCTCCATGAAATTCCTCCACCAAAACAGAATGTTGTTGATGTAACTGCTGCCTGCCCATTAAAGTGAGTTTCATTGTCACATCTGTCAATCAAATTCAGCTCTACTAAGAATGAGTGAATAGTTATGCCTTTCTACGGGTAAAATTTATGAAAAAAGTCAAGTCTTAGACAGTTTACTGCATGATTTAGAAGCAATGAATATTCTATAGCTCCAAGTTGACTAGCATCTAATTGAGAATCTAATCAATAAAACATTTAGTCTTGCTCCATGTGAGGTTACACAAGATATTTTTTTTGTGGAAATGTAAGAATATGTTATTTTTAATTTTTATATCAGCCTTGAAAAGATAGATATCTTGCCATCTGTGATAACATGGATGATTCTTGAAAACATTATATTAAGCCAGTCATAGGAGAACAAATAATACTGCACAATTCCACTCACATAATATACCTAAAATAGTCAAATTCATAGGGTAGAATAGTGTTTGCCAGGGTCTGGATGGAAAGCGAATGGGGAGTTATTATTCTATGGGCATGAAGTTTCAGTAATGCAAGATGAATATATTCTAGTGCCTATAGTTGTCAATATTGTATTGTACACTTAAAATTTTGTTATAAGGGTGGACCTCATGTTGTGTTATTATAATAATAAAAATATTTTATATACTTGATTATTGAATTTTCTTTATTCAAACCGTAAAAAAAAGAAGTCAAATTACATTGGGTTTGGAAACTAAGGAGAAAGAATGGAGAAGTGTTCTTGTTAAAATTTTCTCAGCCTATGCTTGTAAAGAAAGCTCTGGGTTCAAGCTGGTTCAGGCAGTACATAGCATTCAAGAGTTGCAATTTCAGGCTTTTAGGAAAATTTCTACACTGAGATGGAAAGAGAAAAATTTCTCTGTACAGTAGCTTAACTTCAGTTTCTACATTTGAGACATGAAGTTAATTCTCTGAGTCAGTTTAATAGTCTATGACAATTAAACACTAAGAAATTCTAAGTAACTTTCTCGAGAATAAATATAAATTTATAAAGGCAAGAGCATGTAAGTTTCCAAGCAGCATAAACAACAAGTATTTTGAACTTTTTTTCTCACTGGACTTGTCTGAGAGGACTAATTATAAACATTACTTTCCTTCTGATTTTAAATCAGGTTGAAAATAAAGTAATTGTATATAGAAATGTCCTATTATGGTACTAGTTTTCTATCTAAATTGATGACATTATAATCTTAAAATCAGAATATGTGATCAAATAAACTTTTAATATATTAATTTGTCTAAAGAGTTATTAAAATTTGTAGAAATTAAATAACTTTAGCTATTCATTTAACAGAGTGGCTTAATTTAAAAAAAAAGAATTCCAGAAAAGCAAGACTGTCCCATAAAAGCCAATAATTACAGTTGCAATTGCTTTTATAGAATGATCCCCTGAAGAATAAGTTGCAGCCCTTTGCTCGATCTTATTTTAATTTTGTTAGGCAATGGCCCTTGTATCCCTTTCTTTGGAAGACACAGCTTAAATAGATTCTTGCCATTGAAAGATTTTCTTTAATAGGATTCCTGCTGGCAAGAGGGCTCCTACCATATTCTGCATCTGGGTCGGAGTCACTGATGCCTAATAGTGAGAGGTGTGATGTTCAGAAGAGATAATTCAGTTGTGGTTAGAGGGCAACAGAAAAACTGCCAAATAGCACATTCAAGAGTAGTTCTCATGAAATTTTTAGAGCAGGCAGCTCCAGACGCCAGATACTTCAGTGGAAGTGAAACCTGGATACACTTAGCAATGTTTTGAAATAATGTCATAAAACCTTTTCTTCAACATGACAGTGGCCCAGTTTCCTTGTCAGTTATGTAATGCTGCTGATTGACATTCTATCTTTTTTTTCTATATATAGACCTTTCCCTTTTTAATGAGTACCATTTTACTGAACTAATCTCATCTTTATAACCAGCCAGTCGGTCTCAGGCTTTCCTACTCTTCCTGAAAGCTTTTTTAAAAATTACTATTTCTTGAAGATCCCTCATATATTAGAGTCATCCTTAGAACAAACATACACACATAAATCAAATGATTAAAAATTCAAAATAGCTTCCATGTACTGAGCATTTCCTACAGGATAAGTGGACTTTATAACTGATCTTGGTTTTTTATAGTACTGATATGAGAAAATGATCAATCCTTGCAAATTTCTAATTAAGGAACGTGATTCTCAACAAGGTCAGCAGAAATGCTTAGGAGCGGCATGGGAAAGCTTACATGTGGTTCTAACACGTGTATTTTCTCCTCGAGTTACAGGATCTCTTTCTAATAATAAATTGTTATTTGGTGGCAGCAGGAAACACATAGGGGGCAACTAGTTCTGTAATTATAGTCATTTATCAGAAACAAAGCGTCATGAAATAACATTGTTTTTCTTTTAAAATGCAATCAGAAAAAAATAAGTCGTTAAAATTGTGTTTAGCCACCAGAATTTTGGGCTTTTTTCTCTAAGCCTCATTTTCCCATCTGAAGATAGAGATAAATGCCTATCTCACAGGTTTGCTATAAGGTAGATATATGTACCTGCTTAAACCAGTGCCTGGCGTGCGTGCACGCGCGCACGCGCGGCGCGCGCACACACACACACACACACACACACACACACACACACACAATAACCCATAAATTTGAGATGTGCCCTAGTATAGCACTTCTTGGATGTGAATCCTAACTCTACTACCTATTTATGCAAATTTTGACCTCTCTGTACCTCAGCTTCCTTTTCTGTAGAATAGATTTAATAGTAGCACCTATTTGATGGAGTTGTGATGAGGAGAAATGAGTTTGTAAATGTACAGTTCATAGAAGAAGAGTACTTAGCCCATTTTAAGGGCTCAAAATATTAGTTGTTAATGAATGATGGCTGTTATTAAATCTAGATCTTTTTTTATCTTGCTCTTTTTTAGTACCAAGCTCCTTCTCCCCGCACCCCACTCCTCCATACTATATATATTTGTTTGATATCTTTCCTTTGACTTTGCCCCCCTCCATTACCTTTCACATTCTAGTCCCCCCCCCCAGATATTCTGTTGTGCTTCTCTTCTTGAGACTGGTTTTGAAGATCTGCTCTAACAGATCCTGGTAAAGAATCAACCTCACTGGAAAGAAAGCTACGCTCTACAGACAACATAAATCCTAAGAGCTGCTTATGGAGCCTGCAATCGGTCTCATTTCCTACTTTATTTCTCAGTTGATTTGAAATAGATTGACAAATCTATTTGTCAATAGATTGACAAATTCACACACACACACACACACACACACACACAAACCCTACCACTATGTAAACCTTCATATGAATTTGCTACTGTTCAATTAAAAATCAACAACAACAATGGAGACAGGCAGAGACTTTCTTTTAATTCCCCCTCAACTTCTCAAATAGCATTTAAAGAAAATGGGGGCAAGGCATGTTTTCATTGTTTGACATGCTTATACCTTCCTTTTCATTCCTTTGTATTGGCAGTTTCATCCATCATAATTCAGTGAAATTTTGCAGAATAAAAATATATTTTGCTATCTCTCTGGGGTACTGACAGACAGCAAGTTCAATGTTTGCTGCCCACAAGCAAACATATATATTTTTCTCCTTATAGGGGAATAACAAAAATAATTAGAAAATACTTGAATATAAAACATAAACCCCAGTGTCAACAAGGTCTGATTTTCTATAACACAATCCTCAATGTTGAGATCAGAACAAGTGGCCCAAGTGTGGGCATCCTCTCCAAACTGCTTTTTCCTCCACTAATTCGATTCTGACACCAATCAGAAGGAACATCTGTAGTTAAGCAAATTCAAAATCAAGCAAACTGCCCAGTCCTTTGGCAATTCATATGGTTCAAATTCTAGTTTTATTTGCAGAAAAAGAAAAATAAAACACCCTTGCTACATTTAAGCTATGGAATAAAGTTCTTAGATTCGCTTTAAATATCTGTCAGTTAAGAGTAGGGAAATGATGTTCCCACTTAACATTATCTTAAATGTAAGTTTGTGCTTCCCATTTCATCATATTTCTCTAAAGCAGATATTAAACTTGTTTATTTCCAAGCACTAGGAGTGAAATGAATTACATTTTAGAAGCAGCTAGTTAACTCTGCTAGCAGAGGCAGCGTTCATTTTGAAGATGCATCATGTTAAAGCTAATCTGCAATGCATATAGATTCAATAACACAGCAGCAGGTGTTGTAAAAATGCATCCTAAAAGCAAAGTCATCTGTGGCATTTTCTTTGAATGCTTAGCATGAGTTGTGGTTTGGGAGGCAGAAATGAGATGTGATTCGTTTTCGGTTACTTTATAAAAGGCATTTATTTAAGAGGGTATTTGATAAATAATTATTGTATTTGTCACCTTGAGTAAAGGTTGGGAGCCTTGAATTAATTATATTTTGATGCATTGAGAAAAGTCCTACGTGAGAGGCATCATGTTGACTATGTTTGCTGCTAGATGTCACTATTGTCTCAATGTTGTGCAAGTCTAGGCCTGAGAAGGGAGGCATTTGCTTGGTCATCCTTGTGGGTCAGCACATGATTCACCAAAGGAAAAACTTTAAATACCACCTCTACCAGGTAAAAAGTCATGCAATACTCACTCAGAGTGCACATTAGAGATTGAATCTCACTGGAGATCTCTTAATGACAGTTTTCATGATGTGGATCATCAACATGACAGAAGATAGTGGGTAGCAGCAAGTGGGAGATCTACAGTTTTGACTGTTTTCTAAGACTCATTGCTAGGTATATTAGGAACAAGTGTTATCTTTTATCTCTAAATCTACTTCTTTGGTTTTAATAATACCCCAATATGTTTATGTTTTCTAATGTATTTGATTTATTTTTATGTGTATGTAAAGAAACATAGTTTTCTCCCACACTCTACTATTCCCTGGGGAACTTCCACAGGTTATTAAACATATTGTTGTGATATGTTACTGGAGGCTCCTCCAGTTAGAAACCTCCTATAATATATTCCGTCCTCAACAGAGTATAATGTGATTAGCGCCTCTGGAGATTAAACCCAAACATTAGTGAAGTTCTATCTCCAATATTTAGAAGAACTAGTCCTATAGAATAGAAGTTGTATGTGTTTGAACACTGCCCATGACTTTAACCTAAAATCCCTTGGTTTCATTGTTTTGTGAAACAACTTACTACTTACTGACAGGTTAATGAGACAGGTCATTTTGATTTCATAGCATTGTTTTGTAAACAATGTAGCCTATTATTAAACCAAAATAGAGATATTTTTTATCTAAAAAAAAAAAGAATTATGAGCATTCTTGGAAGAATCCCTGTGTGAATAAATAAAAACACTGCACTTATGATTCAAGAAAATATTGTAATTTAAGACAAAATGGGAATGATAACTCATAATTTTTCTTTATGAGATCAAGAGCCCTCAATTCTTTTACTCTACACTATGGAATCTATCAAGATTTTTTTTTACCTGCCACACAATACACATTAGTAAATATTTAATTTATGCAAAATAATAGAGAAATTGTATCTTTGCATTTGGATGAGGTAATTTGGTATAGAAATAATATCAAATGACAGTTCAACATAATGTGATTTGATGTGTGGCTAGAGTTTCAGAGTATAAATAGCTTCAGAGGATACAACCCATCAGTAAGGAGGGCTATAATTTCTTTCTAATGCAAGCAATTGTGAACTTGCAGGTGTGATTTTAATTTTCATGTCCTTGTTTACTGAGAGTAGTTGAGTGATACATGTAGAATTACTTTGTATTTTAATTCATATTTAAGATGTAAACCTTAAAAACATATTTTATAAGATATTCTTGTTTTTAACAACACAAATATAAAGATCAAACACAAGCAAATTTACATTTATATCTATTTTAATAGTCATACATTCAAAATATTATACATAAAAGGGTTTCTTCCTTTTTTTTTAAAATGCTCACTGGAGGATATTTTTTCCACTGATTGCTAGAGAATGGAAGGGAGGAAGGAGGGGGAGAAAGAGAGAAACATCAACATGAGAGAGTCACATCAATTGGTTGCATACCACATGTGCTGGGCTGGGGAACCTGCAACTAAGGTATGTGCTCTTGACTGGGAATCAAACCTGCAACCCTAAGGTCATGGGATGACACTAACCACTGAGCAACCGACCAGGGCAAGGATTTCCTCTTTGACTAAGACACAATATGATGTGTTTATGGCATTTCTTCTGGGGATACATAAATTAGTGAGTCTGTCTCAGCTTTTTGATCCTGGTCTAGAATAACGGAGCTGGCTGGAGAGAGAGGCTTAATTTTCAAACTTTGCTAAATTTGCTACAGAGGCAGAAAACCAAAATAGCAGGTGTTGTGTCAATGTAGATCCTCATAGAACCCCACCTATCTGTAAACCTGAAATAAGACAGAGCAGTATTTCCATCTTTTGGTTGTGAGGAGAAGGTAGCAAGTCTTGCATTTCTGATATGGAATGTCATGTAAGGTTATGTATGGAATCAGACTACTGGTCTAACCCATTCACAACTTCTACTTTGAAAGTTATTCCCAAAGATAATTTATGGAGGAACAAGGCTGTTTTTCTCAATATGTTACAAAACATTTCTTAAATTTTCTTGGTAATATCTTAAAAATATTGGATATATTTATATATAGTATTTTCTCCTGGAAATAGAAGAGTTTTTCCTTGATTACATTTACTACAATAAAGAATGAGAAAGTGGATATTAAAAATTGTTCCAGGAGCTTCAATAAAGTGCATATTACATCTACTTTTCATCATGAAATGAATCAGTATTCATTGAATTTGAGATGATAACAAGTTACTTAAAATTGAAAAAATACTTTAAAATTGAAAAATATTAAAATGGTAAATAAAAAAGCAACTATTCCACATGTTCAAACATTTTTAAGAGTTATTATCAAACATAAAATTCTATTTTTCTTTACTATCTTTCCTCTAACAATTGCTTTTCTTCCCTTCGGCATTTCCTCCCATGTAATTCATAAAGCTATTTTTAATAAGAAAATTCATACAAAGATTCATATATATGTTAATATTGTTGGGGCTAACATTCAGACACATCTTGTTTTAGGAATAATATATACTTTGCGGAACACATTTTTTTAGAAGAACTAGTTTGATTCAGATTAGCTACTGATCTATACATTCAGAATATGTCTTCTTGCTAGGGATCATCAATTGTCCTCAGATAATTTCTTCCTGGTGTTGATGTGACAGTGTGACTTAAGTCATTATGTGAGGCATGGGTGGGAATGCCCAGACCGAGGGCTGTATAAGGCTTGCAAAATCATTTGCTCTGGCCCCATCAAGGCGTTAGGAGTGAGTACATTAAATGTTTGACCAAATATAGCAGGCTAATTTTTAAGCTGATAACTTTGTGTAGCCTGGGAATGATGTTATGAATATTCAAATAACCCTTGGCAGAAAAAGGTTCCCTAACCCTGATGTAAGGGATCTGGAGTATGGCAGATCACTCTGACTGTAACTCTGTATGAAGTAGGCAAATTACTTAACCCTTCAAAAAAAAAAAAATATATATATATATATATATATATATATATATATATACTAAATCACTAAAATATATATATATTAAATATATATATACATATATGTATACTAAATCACTAAATATATATATATACTAAATATATATATATACTAAAAATATATATATATTTACTAAATCAATATATAGATTTCAGAGAGAGAGAGAGAGAGAGAGAGAGAGAGAGAGAAACAATGCACGCACTACATTGGGGATCAAGCCTAACCCAGGCATGTGCCCTGACTAGGAATGTAACCGTGACCTCCTGGTTCATAGGTCGACACTCAACCACTGATCCATGCCAGCCAGGCTTACTTAACCCTTTGAGCTACATTTTCCCAAGGTGGAAAAGAGTGAGAACTATTGGGGGATTTTATTAATTGGCTTCATAAGATACAAAGTTAGGGAAGGTAATTGGGTAAAGAAGTTATCTGTTAAACTCTGAGAGCAAAATTTAACAGTGAATCATGGTTCAAAGAGAGAGAATTGAATTGAAAAAACTTGAGTGAGGGTCTAAATGTTTTGACCAAGGAAGAGATCATCTATTGGGGAGAATCATTGATTTTATTGGTAATTCACATAGTGTATAATGGGAATTTATGACGAAAAATATTTTTGACCTGAAATTGCATTTCTTTTAGAGATGTTTTTGTCACACGGACATGTCCTCAGTCATACAGGTAACAAGCTATCACTACATTGATCATATTCTGTTGTTTACTCTTTTGATGCCATCACAACTGAGAACGATTTTAATTAAATGCTGTAGATATTTTGCATATCTTTTCTAGAGGGATTATGTATAAAAAAAACAACACACAAAACTTCAAGGTCAACAGTGTCAACAGTGAATGTTCTACACTTGTAGTCCCCTGGATATGACATCTGAACTTTGTACACACTGGTAACACAAAGATAAGTTCCTTACTTGGATTCAACCTTTAAGAAGTCACAGAAGTCACCTATTCCAGGGTCCCCTTTTTATAGCCATTCCCTTGTCATCAGGCTGGATTGAATGCTCGGTATTAGTCAGAATCTTTAGCTATAGACACTAGAAACATTCTAGATAATTGAAGCAGAAAATAATTTATTAACTATTATCAACAGCTCATAGTATTTTTAGGAAGCGCTCACAATATTTTCAAGAAGGACAAATTAAACAACTCTCAGATAAGCTTTTCGGAAAACTTTCAAAGCCATAGCACAGACAAGGTCAGAGGGGCTGCTGCCTCTACCATGATGTGCAGATCCAAGAAACTGCCTCTGTGGCCACTGGCTTCAGCACAAGCTACCTCTACCGTAACTGGGTGGCTGCCAAATTAGAAAGCCAAGTGCTTTATTGCGCAGCTGTCAGCGCTAGAACTACACCACTTCTGTTGATGTCCATAATCAAAACAGAAATTTTATCCCTCTTACCTCTCTCCCCAAATAATTCAATTCTTTTGCAGGCTTGTACAAGTACACATGATTGGTGGGAGCTAAATCCTGTACAGGACCCCAGCTGCAGAGTAGGATACAAAATTCAAGTTGTTAAATATTCTAAACTCCTTGTCTTTTCCATAAAAAATGACATGCCCCCAAAGTGGTAAGCACAGAATTTGCCACATGCCCCTTCATTGTGCTCACTAATAATTTTTATATAGCACTCATTGAAGATGACAAAGATTGTAATACCACTATAGAGCATCTGTAGTTTTTAATCAGTTTAGACAAGTGAGCCTACCTCATAGTATTGTTATAATCTCAAATAAAATGGGTACATGAAAATACTTCAGCACAGTGTCATCCACATGTAACTACCATTATGACTAATACATACTTACTTGTACATCTACCTATTCTAGACTCCTTGAGGTTAGTGGCTATATCCATAATTTTAGACCCCAGTGCCTATTAGAGTATCCGGCACATATTAGGCAGAAAATAAATCTTAGCAGAAGAAATATTGCAAGAGTGAAAATAAGTGCATTTTGTTGCAATACCTTACATATTAGCCCTGCATAAGTACTAAGTATCATAAATACTAAGTATATGCATAGGCATTTATTGAAGAGTCTGGAATTTTTAAAAATTAGGATAGTTTGTATAGGTAATGAAATAAAATTACTCATTATTGTTTATTTGCAAGTCAAGAAAAAATGAAATAGTTAATGATATGCTTTTTTAAATATTAGTTATATATTAAAAATTGTGGCAGACTTCTCAGATAACACATATTACTTAATCAGCAATTTTAAAAGGCTTTAAGCTAATTAATCATCAATATACTAATTGGTATATTATGGAGGCTATATTCTTAGAAATACATTTAGCATGCCAGGTGCTCTATTATTTATTATTCATAAACCAAATAAAACTTAGTTTGGCTTATAAGAGATAATATTATCTGTATTTTATTTAAGAAACTAGGTGGGGAAATTTTTAGTTGGTACTATAGATCTGAAGTTTGAACTTCAAGAAAAATAGTGTTAAATATTTCCTTAACCAACATTCTACACTTTCTGAATTACTAATTTTGTTCTGGATTTTAGCATTTTGGAAATAAATGTTTCTGGATAGTTTAAATAACTCTTGCATCTTAGAATTGAAAGGACTATTTGACACCTGTTCATGTCTTATACTCAGAGTGGAATAATTTGTTTCAGGTGATTGTCCACTCTCTGCTTTTGTTGTGCCTCCCTTTAATGGTAATAGTATGTCTCAACCCTACTGGAAAATTAGTAAAATTCACTCTCTAAGACAGACAGTGTTGGTTAATTTGAGGCATAGTTTTACTGGATTAAAGAAACAACAACAAAATACTGGATATTCACCCATTTAACTATTATCAGGCATGAAGAACAGAAGAATATAAGGGAAGAAAACAAATGCCTTATGGATTTACTAGAGGCCTGGTGCACAAATTCATGCACAGGTGAGGTCCCTCGGTATGGCCAGCCGGCCAGTCCCGCCCCTGATCGGGGACCATCAGGGATGGGCCATCCAGGGGGAGGGGCTGAAGGAAGTTGCCTGGCTGGCCCCACCCCCCATCAGGCTGATTGGGGCCAGCCGGCAAGGGTGGGGAGGGACCACAGGATGTTGGCCGCCGGTCCCCCCATTGGGGCCGATCAGGGCTGGTCAGCCACAGGGAGGGACTGCAAGAGGTTGTCTGTGGGAGTGCACTGAACACCAGGGGGCATCTCCTGCATTAATCATCTGCCCCCAGGTGGTCAGTGTGCTTCATAGCAACTGGTCGACCAGTCGTTCCAGTCATTTCGGTCATTCGGTTGTAATGGTAATTTAGGCTTTTATATATATAGATTATAATCTCAGTATTCTTCTGATATACTGGTAGAGTTATCTCATTTTAGAAAAACCTAAAAAGAATGTATATATCTTACTTAACTGTATGGATAATGGTGTCACTGAGACTGATGATACAGGAAGAAAAAAAATGTGAGGGAAGATGATGAGTTCAGTTTTACATGAAGAGCCTGAATATGGGAATATATCCCATACATAGATAGTTTAGAAGTCTGGAATAATAAGACAGATAAAGAAAAACAAATGTGGGTGTCACAATTATTGATAAGCCTTGGTTAAATATTCTGTAAACCTAATCAAACAGTAAGTATTAGCAGGAAAGGGTAGATGAGTGTAGAATAGGAAGCATTTTCTCATATGTGTACTAACATCCCCTTTCCCTAGCATAATGACCCATGAGCAGCAAGCTCACAGTTCTCTGGTTTCCTCTGACCAAGTAAGTGGCTAAAACCATTAACTTCATCAACACTCTGTTTAGATCTAGTGAAAATGAGGAAGCTGGTCTACTTTCCTGATTCCTTGGTTTGGTATACATTATTTGTACTCTCTGTATGATGATCAAATAGTAAAACAGAAGTGAAAGAAGGGTAAGCCTAGTATGATTGATCATTCTTGCAACACTTGTAACCTAGACCCTCCTCTGTGGTCTTGCCTAGCTCTTCATCATACTTAAAATCATGACTATGAACAAAATCACGTAGAGTATGGAGAACAATAAACTGAAGACAATACTCTACATTAGGTAGCATTATTATTTTTGAACTTGGATATTATGTTTTTTGAGACTTAGGGTGGTCCTGGAAGTATGCCACTGAGACTTCCTTAGAGAGAACTTGCTGTAAGAAGCATAGCTGGCTGACAGTGTCCAGCTGCTGCATGTTTGGACCTGCCAGAGCTCACACTGAGGCCTCCAATGTGAGTGTTCCACCATACCCCACCCCATACCATGCTCCCCTCTGCTCCTGAACATCTGAACACGGTGAGGGTTCCATTATAAATCCACGCCTGCCTGAAGCAGGACTTCTCTGACATGTACTCTTTGCTCAGGGACTTGCCCTGGGCCTGGCTGAGACTTTCCCAGGCTGCACTGCAGTCAGAGACAATTCTTATCTAGTCAGTTCTCTTTTTTCTGTCTCCCTTCACAAGTGTCAGGTCTGGGTTGCTTTATGTAGACTTATCACACCCAATCCTGCTCCATCTCCCCTTTACCTTTTGTGGGCATTTCCTCCCATCAATCACTTGCAGCCCAACCCATTCTGTCTTGGTGTGCATCTGAGGACCCAAGCTATATAAAAATGTAATCTTTAGAAGGACAACAATAGTATATTTTTAATTCTTACAATTGCATAGCATAAAGACCTATCCACAATCATAAACAGAGTGAATGAATAAAAGGTAGTAGAGATTTTGGAGACTGAATGACAACTCTATTTGTGTGATGAAATTATCCACTTTTCATTGTTTCTTGCATATTGAATGGGGCTAAGCATGACTATTTGAAAAGGTTTGTGAAATATACATTATATTCTATATTCTGCCTTATTCTCCGACCTTTTTAGTTCATTGGACTCTACATTGGTTGGCACTTTATTTAATTGTATTTTCATAATACTCTGTAGCCAAGACTCCAGATTCCTGTATCTTGTTCCCATAGATCTCACAAAATCCAAGTCAGGCATATATGAACATTGGCTTCATTTTTACAGCAAGTTAATTCTGGAATAGACAGGCCAATTTTCCATGGAAAGCAAATTCTAATAATATCAGGCTAGGAAAAAATAGTGGCATCTTAGTGAGCCATGTCCTTTTCCTCTTTGTTGCTGTTTTTGCTGGAAAACATAATCTGAGGGTAGCTATTCGTCTCCCATTATTGATTTTTCTGCACTTTCATTATTTTGGGTCAGGTGAATGCTGGTTTCTTTTGTGAATTTACAGAAAGGACATATCAAACAGAGATTTACAGTCCCCAAAGAGGCCATATTTAAAGAGAATACTTCAAATGGTGGTGAATTATGAGACAAATATCTAATGGGGTAAAAGCCAGATCCACTTGTTTCATTTGATCAGAAAACTCAGTGTTAGTATTTGTAATAATAGAAGCTTGATATATTTATTTCAGAAAGCCTGCATCTGTCTGATGTATGTTTTATGTGGTAGAATCTTATAGCAAAAAGAGAAACTGGAAAATGCTTTGGATTACACAGATAGATTTATATGTGCCTACATTACAGAGTTTATATGTACATTAAGTGAGATGATATATGTAAAATATTAGATAATTTGTCAGATATATAGTTGGGACTTAAGCAAGGTTTTTAATCAATGCTCTATTAATCAATTGAAAATCACCCATCTATTCAGTTATTTAACAAATATTTATTGAGCATTTCCTATGTTTCAGATCACAATCTAGATATAGGAGACCACTGGTAAACAGAACAAAGATATTGTTCACAGATAAATATGTAACAACAAAATGTGATACAGAACAAATTAAGCATATTAAGTGGTTAGCGATTACAAGGGAATATTATTATAAATCAGGTGTTCAGGCAGCTATCTTTGAGGATGTGACATTGAAATTGAGAACCCAATGACGTAAGGAGGCACATCATGCAAACAGTGAGAAGAGTGTTCTAGAGTAAAGAGCCAGTGCAAAGCCTAGAGTTTGTAGTGCGTGCTGCACATGTCTGAGAATCAGAATGTGGTTGAAGTGAGAGAGTGGAGAGTAGTAAGAAATGAGGTGGGAGAGACAGTCCAGGGAAGAGTATTTAAGACTATGTTTAAAATTTATTTCAAATGCAATAAAACTCTCCTAGAGAGCTGTGAGCAGAAGGCTGGCTGACCTGCCTTGCATTTTTAAATTCCTGGTTTGAGACTGTCATAGGCAAGAGTGAAAGAAGGGAGGCCAGGTGAAGACCATGGAGTAGCTCAGGCAAGAGATGATGGAAGTTTGGTTTGGTAACACTGATAAACTGGTAGAAATTGAGAGATTCTGAATAATTTAAAGTGAAGTAGAAAAGAATTATCTGGCACTATATCCTATATAATAAAAGGGTAATATGCAAATTGACCCTAATGGCAGAATGACTGGGAATGACTGGTCACTATGACACACACTGACCACCAGGCGGCAGACACTCAATGCAGAAGCTGCCCCCTGGTGGTCAGTGCGCTCCCACAGGGGGAGCTCTGCTCAGCCACAATCCAGGCTGACGGCTGCCAGCACAGCGGTGGTGGCAGGAGCCTCTCCCGCCTCCTCAGCAGCGCAAAGGATGTCTGACTGCAGCTTAGGCCTGCTCCCTGCTGGCAAGTGGACATCCCCTGAGGGCTCCCGGGCTGCCAGAGGGATGTCTGACTGCCAGCTTAGGCCCGATCACCCGGGGAGCGGGCCTAGGCCAGCAGGTGGTCATCCCCCGAGGGGTCCCAGACTGCGAGAGGGCAAAGGCCGGGCTGAGGGACCTGCCCGGTGCACAAAAATTTATATATATGTGTGTTTGGAGAGAAAAAATACTTTTAAAAATGAAACAATTGCTGTAAATATTTGTTCATATTTTTGTGAATTCAATACTATGTACAATTGTATTATAGTAACTTTTATAAAGCAAACCATAAATATACTGACTTTTCTTACAGAAAAAAAATAAAATATAAAAATGAAACAAATTTTGTGTATATTTTGAACTTTTAAATACATGCACATGTTGGCAAATACTACAGTGAGTTTGATTTACTCATCATCCAAGTAAATCAGACTCATTGTAGTGACTTGAAGACACAGCTGAGCTTGTTTGCCACACGCTCCCTATGAATTACTCTGATGCAAGCTCCAGAAATTTCATTATCTGTAAATACTTCAATATGTATTTATAAGTATTATAACTCCTTAAATATTTTACCCACAGCACCATAAAATTAATACCAGATTAATTAACAATAAAATCATCAAAACCCAGTTATTGTTTACATTTATCTGAATAACTTACAATTTGTGTTTATAGTATGTTTATTTGAATAAGGAACCATAAAATACATACAATTTATTGATATGCCTCTTAAAGTTGTTTTGATACAAGCTTACAGTTTTCTCTCTCTCTCTCTCTCTCTCTCTCTCTTTCTCTCTCACCTTTCTTTCCATTTTCTTTTTCAAATTGCAATTCATTTTCTATATATCCTGTTAACTGATAGATACAGATTGAGTTTCTGCTTTTATATGGCTAGGCTATTTCATAGGTGGTAGTAAGATTTATCACCATCAGGTGATACCAATGTCTTGTTCTCTCTTTTTGTACTAGGATTAGTCATTAACTTTACCTATCAGAACCATTAATCTGACAATTCAAACTCTTCTTCATTTTTGGCCAGAATACTTCTGTAAAAAGATCCTTCCCCTCAGTAACTTTTGGTTACAGAGAGGTACATACAAATATTTAAATAATTCTTTTATTGATTCTGAAGTGTCCTTTAAAGATGACTAATGAGATTTATGTTTGTTCATTTGTTTGAATCATTATGAACTTATAAATTTAAACACATTTGATGCTCAAATTGTCCTGCCTTGAACTAGTGAGTTTCTTCAATTCGGCTTTTGAGTCTTTTCACACAAAACTCAAATTGCTTCCCTTTTTTTCCTAGCATGAAAAAATAAATCCAGGCTTGTCAGGCATAGTTCTAAGTTGCAGATTTGGAACTAGAGATTTCTTCACACAGTTCTAATTCCTTTTAATTGAATATGATATTTGAAGAGCACAGTCTAGAATCTGGAGATGTCATCCCACTGGATTGTTCATCATTTCTAAGCCTTTTCAGTGGACAAGGGGAAAAAAAGCAATTTTTTAAAAGATAAAAGTACAACATGAGGTCCTACTGATATTTATATTTCAAAGTCAAGACTACAGAGTTTTTATTTAACATCCTTGATTTTTCACTTTATCTCCTTTAACCACTCTAAATCCTGATTGATAATAATATCAGTATAATTACTTGTTCTCTTCCACAGCATGAATGCATGTGCATATGCGTGCCCACATGTGCACATACACACAAGAGTCTTAGAGTACAAATACTACCTCCAAAATATAATTACTAGAAGCAATTTAAGATATTTTGCCTTTCTTTTTGTCCTTAAGAACTATACATTTAAATAAGTGAGTTTAAAAGCTTCGTGAATATTTCTCTATGTGCAATTATGCTACCAAAGGGACACATGTTAGGTTCATTTGTATAATTTCTCTTTTGAATTTTACTTATTGATTTTTAAAAATTTATTTAATTTTTATAACACTGTAAAGGTTTTCATTATTCACAGTAGTTATAGTCTATAAAGTCTCCAGGAACACTAAATTAGAGAATACGGAATTATTTCTCCTAAGGGAAATACATGTTTAGGTTTCTGTGAGCCTCTGGTCACATTTTTGTCAACTGATCAATATAAAACCTTGTTTTATGTGCATTTCTGTTTAAAGACATCTTATTTAATATATATTGTCAGTTCAATACCAATGAACCCACAGCCAACAGCAGTATAACTCATGCCTGAGCAAAGTTTATCTAATACACAGATCATCTTCACAAGGCAGGCACATCACAGCCTTCCTGTATTTAGAAATTCCAGACAGTGTGCTAGCACTATGCTTGGGCCATTTTAAACAGTGAAATCACCAACATAAAATACAAAGAGCAAAAAACATGGAAGCAAATTGATCACAAAATGACATTTGCAAGAGCTGAAGTAAGAAGGCACATGGCCTTGTTCAACCTCTGCTGGGAATATGAGCCATTAGACAACTCGAACTTTTTGCTGCTCTGCGCCTGTCAGCCAAGGACTGAGGAAGGTTGCTCACTGGGTACTTTGGGGAATGCCTGTGACTTTTACTGAGAAAAGGAACACCAAGAAGAAACAAAGTTCTTAAATGAGATGTGAAAATTTCAGTTTCATATGTGTTATGCTTCCAATGCTTAGTATCTTTCCAATTGGAATAGTCAGGAAGAGTACTAAGTGAAAGGAAAAGTTAGTGCTAAAGATAATATTCTAGGAATCATCAGATGATGTTATTTATAGACATAAGACTAGATTAAGTTACCAATAGGATGATTGAGAAGAGGTCTAATTTCTGGGACATTTTAATATTTAGGGGCTGAGGAAAATTGAGAACACATATATTTTTCTTTTTAAATTATATTTGTTGAGGTGATGATGGTTAATAAGATTATACATTTCAAGTGTGTCCTTCTATGATACATCATCTGTATATTGCATTGTGTGCCCACCACACAGAGTCAAACCTGCTTCTGTCACCATATATTTGACCCCATTTACCTTTTACTACCCTTCAACCCGCCTTCCTTCTAGTAACTACCATACTACTGTCTGTGTCTAAGAGTGTTTGTTTATTTTTCTTGTTTATTTGTTGCTTTTAGTTTATTCCACATGAGTGAAATCATTTGGTTCTTAACTTTTTCTGTCTGACTTATTTCACTTAGCATGACATTCTCAAGATCCATCCATGTTGTCCCAAATGGCAGTATTTCATCTTTGCTTATGGCTGAGTAGTATTCCATTGTATATATCTACCACATCTTCTTGAAATGTAATGACCCATTCAATAAGAGGGAAATCAAGAGAGTATGACATCCCAAATGCCAAGAAAAGAAAATGTCAAAATAAACATTCAAAATCTGCAGAAAACTTTAATTAGGTGAAGCCTGTTAGTGACTATTACTTTTGGTATCATAGAGATTATTGGTAACCTTGGGAAGAAAAGGTTATGTGGTAGAAGGCCATAAAAGTAATTCTTTTCATTGAGATATTTGTTATAAACTGGTGGGAATAAGTTAGCATTGATTAAATAAATGTCTTTACAAGGAGAAGGGATAGATTATGAAAGCAAATTTCTTATGTAGACTGAAGATAATGCAATGCAGATTTTTTCTACTCCTCTTGATGAGTCTCCCTTAAAGCAGATTTATAAAATTGAATGCTGTGGCAGTGACTAAGAGTTAAAATTACTTGGATTACTTGGGAGAGGCTACTACTGTATTAACCAATTGCAATCCTACTTTAATAACAATTAAAATCAATACTTTTCTCTCCTCACAGTGGTACCATTTCTAAAATAGAAAGACTTTAATTTGGAAGATTGATTATATATATATATATATATATAAATAAATATATATATATATATATATATATATATAAAAGAAAATTGCCAAGTTAAAAGAACTGAGAGATAGGCAGAAATGGGATTTAAAGAAAATAAAAAATAAAAAATCTTAGGGTTGTAAGGCACTGTAGGAATATTTCCTTCATTGACACTTGGCATCTTTCCTCTGATGTGAATGAATGCAGCTGCTACTCTCTGCCAACTATAATTTAGTTGGCAGTAATTCTACCCTATCAGTGGGCACATGATTGCTACTTACCCAGCAGAAACAAAGCCAATGCGATGTGTAATTCCATGCTCATGCTACTTCTTCATTACTATACTTTATAAATCATTTATTCTTTCTGCTTTATTTTAAACCCTAAGTAGTTCAGCCTGACATAATATGTTTTATTCTAATCTACCAACAAAGTACTCATAATAGAGAAATCAACCAAAAATAATAATCATAATAATAATTGTAATAAATTAAAAACCTGACATCTACAGGGTGGTTATTATGATTTGCCAGGCAGTATGCAAAGGGCTTTGTATGCACTACTCATGTAATACAATAATGTATAGAATATCAATTACTCTTACCATTTTATGGATGAAGAAACTGAGGGTTAGGTAAATTAACTACAATGCCCAACACTGCGTGCTAATATACTGTAGATTACATATTGGCTTTGCATCATTGTTAGGAAACAAAGGGTGTTTCAATTTACTTTTTCTTTTTCTCCAAAAGAGAAGACTGATGAGGAAAAAACAACAACACACAGAACATATTTATCTACTTACTAAAGATTTGAATGTCAATAATAAAAATCATGACTCAAATGAAGTTTTTAAAATGTGATAAATCCCTGATAAAGATTCTATGTTGAGATTTTAACCCAAGAAATATAGCATCTTAAAATACCAAGGGATTGGTATCAATGCTTTAGGATAGAGGCCAGGATTTTAAAAAATTATTAGTAAACCATTACATGATTTTGAAGGCTTTAAAGAGTGAAAGGAGCCCTCTAAACGTTCCATAAATATGATAAAATACCTAGCAATTGAAGCAGCAATAAAATTATTTTTTTTAAAACCTTAAACTCTTTTTTTTAAATATATTTTATTGATTTTTTACAGAGAGGAAGGGAGAGAGATAGAGAGTTAGAAACATCGATGAGAGAAAAACATCAATCAGCTGCCTCTTGCACATCTCCTACTGGGGATGTGCCCACAACCAAGGTACATGCCCTTGACCGGAATCAAACCTGGGACCTTTCAGTCCGCAGGCTGACGCTCTATCCACTGAGCCAAACCAGTTTTGGCAATAAAATTATTTTTGAAGACTGACATCATGTTTGTATTTCCACTCAGTACTCAAAATTAACATCAAAAAATTTAATTACTATATTTCCACAGGGAAATGGAAACATGAATTTCAGCTCAACAGAGCAGGATTAAATCAAATTTTATAATGTTGTGGCAAAACTGCAGTTTGTTCCTCATAATATTTACATTAGCTTAGATTCTTTAGTTTTTCTTTTTTTCTTTTTTTCCAAGCCAGGTAGATATCTTTTCTTTTTATCCTCAGCTGCAAATTCTGAGAAAGTAACTTTATTCTAATACATAACTTTATTCTTTGTTCTTGTGACATTAATCATTTCATGTAATACACAACATTCATTTATATTATAAAAATAAAATTTACATTTTACTATTATAAAGATTAAACATTTTTATTATTAAAATTTGAAAATTTAATGAAAGCATAAAATAATTTAAAAAATGTATAATAATTTCCAATATGGGTGAGGGGTGGGCATGGCATATTGCCCTGAGGTTGGTTCTGAGTATTACACAAGCACTTGCTTGTGGGAAAGGTGTGAGGGGAGGGAAAAGAAAATGAGGGGGGAGTGGGTATGATAATGGCAAAGACTGGAATGTATGGCACTTGTTTCCTAATCTCCTTCCTGGAGTGGACATGCATTTTGGATATGGACTTGCTCATGAAGCTCCTACCACCATTGCCATCCATGTATTCATGGAATGCCATAGTCACTGTCGGGATATGCTTTACAAAATTGTTTCTGACCAAGGAACTCATTTCACAGCTGAAGAGAGGTAGCAATGGAACCATGGCTGAATTCAGTACTAAAATAATAGTATGACTGTTTGCCAGACATAAATACAATGACTGTTTGGAATTTGTGCCTTCTTACTTAGAAGATGCTGTGAACAAAATATTGTTCCATCTTGTTGTTTGAAACCTAGAGTTGCTATTATTGATTTACAGAAATTTAAATATGTGTTAAAGGGTGTTATGGTGTATGAAGAGGCAAATAGTTGAGCTACTCTAGTCATTAAGCGATTGTTTCTCATCTTCAAATCCACCCTTCTGGATTCTGTTTTGCAATGTTGAGGCTGTGGTTCTGCAAACCATACTTATCTTTTGTTACCTGGCTTCCTAGAAGGCTCTACCAATAGAATTCAGGTTGAAAATGCAAGTTTAGAGGAGTTATTAGGGACAGTCTCCATTCAGTTTGCTTCCTGTTCACTTGTAGTGGTGTTTCCTCACTAGCAAAGATTCTTCAATGTGGCAGCAGAAGTTTGTTTGAAGCAGTTAAATCTGTTTTGAAGTTTTTTAAACACATCATCTGCACCAGCTAGCTGGAACGTCTTCTCAGAGACTTGAGTCCCAGCTCTAAAGAGTGTGTGTGTGTGTGTGTGTGGAGAGAGAGAGAGAGAGAGAGAGAGAGAGAGAGAGAGAGAGAGAGTTAGTTCACAGACAGGAACACCTGCCAAGCAGCAGCCACTTGCAGAAAATGAATTTCAAAGAACATATGGATGTAAATGTCTTTTTGAATTAGTGTATGGGTTTCTTTGGATAAATATCTAGAAGTGGAATTACTAGATATAACTATGGCTGAATTCAGTAGTAAAATAATTGTATGACTGTTTTGCAGACATAAATACAATGACTGTTTGGACTTTGTGCCTTCTTACTTAGAAGACCTTGTGAACAAAATATTGTTCCATCTCGTTGTTTGAAATCTAGAGTTGCTGTTGTTGATTTAGAGAAATTTAAATATGTGTGGAAGGGTGTTATGGTTTTGTCTTTGTTATAACGTTTGTTTTAAAGCCTTTTTGTCTGGTATATATACTGTTACCCAAGATGTTTTTGTTTGTTTGTTTGTGTGTGTGTGTGTGTGTGTGTGTGTGTGTGTGTGTGTGTTTGCTTGTTTCTGTTTTCATGAAATATATCTTTCCATCCCATTCCTTTCAGTCTGGGTTTCTTTCAATCTGAAGTAAGTCTCTTGTAGGCAGCAATGTAAGTTGTTTTTATCAAAAATATGGAAGCAACTTAAATGTTCATCAATAGATCAATAAAGAACATTGCATAGACAATGAAATATACTTAGCCATAAAATGAATGAAATCTTGCCATCTACAACATGGATGAACCTAGAGGGTATTGTGGCATTGTGCTGAGTAAAATAAGTCAGACATAAAAGCCAAATGCCATGTGATTTCACTTATATGGGGAATCTAAAACACAAAAACAAAACAAAACAAACAAAAAAAGAAAGAAATTTATAGATAAAGAGAATATTTTGATGATTGTCATATTGAAGGGGGTTGGAGGGATGATAAAAGAGGGGATAGGATTAAGAAATACAAATTTGTAGTTACAAAAGTCATGGGTATGTAAAGTATAGCATAGGGAATATAGTAAATAATATTGTAATAACTATATATGGTGTCGGATGGGTACTAGATTTATCAGGGTGAAAACTTCATAAGTTATATAAACATTTAATCACACTGCTGTATAACTAAAATTAATATAATGTTGAATGTCAACTGTAATTGAAAAATTAAAAAATATATATGTATACATAAAAAAAAGAAAAATAAGTTCCACCTCCTCTTACTGTTTCCTGTCACTGTTATATCTATGATACCTCGACATTCCTTTATAATGCTCAGTTACCTACTTAAAAATTTTTTTTGCCTAGGTAACAGTTCTTTTATATTGGATTATCTCTTTAAAAAAAACAATATTTTTAATGATTTTGAGAAAGAGAAAAGAGGAGAGGGAGAGGATGGGAGAGATAGAGAGAAATATCAATGAGAGAGATAAATATCTATTGGCTGCCTCATGCCCTTACCAGGGATTGAGCCTCAAACCAGGGCATGTGTCCTGACGAGGAATCAAACCAGCAAGCTTTTGGTGCATGGGATGATGCACAACCAACGGAGCCACGCCAGGCAGGGCTGGATTATCTCTTTTAAAATAACTGGTGTGATTGGTTTCTTGGTTGGAGCCTGACTGTTACCACTCAATCTTTCTGAATCTCAGTTGCCTCAGTTTATAAGGGGAGAATAACACCATCCAACTCATAGAATTACTGTTAAATTAGAAAAAAACAGATAATGTAAGCAAATAATTTAACAAAATCCCTGACACACATTAAGCATTCAGTAAATGTCATTGTTCAAAAAAATGTTGAGAAGGGGGACAAAAGGGTTTAGGCTCTGAATGCATAGGAATGAGAACACTGGATCGAAAATAGAGATAAGAATGAAAAACGGTGGCCTTAGAAGTTGTAAGATTTGATGATCCTGGAAACCTTTGAGTTTCTTGGGACTTTAAAAAGATAAACAGATCAGTAAGAGAAGAATCCTTAGATATTTCAGGGATAAAGCATTGGCTGAGAACAAATTGGGATCTGTTAATACAAAAGGAAACTCATTATCAACGTTATGCCCATAAGGTAAACCAAATATTTTTCAAGTTTTGTTTTAGAATATAAGGAGGTCTCAAAACCTCTACCATAGACTTATGGCTAATCTCTATGATTCAGGTTTTCCAGACATAAAATAAGAAAATACTCTTTTAAAGTGTGTAGTTAAAATTATTTCATGTTTATAGCATGGCATGAATTAAAATGATGGGATAAATGATAAGTATCTAATTTTTATTGGATAACTGACACTCTTAGAATATAAGCTTGGTTCTGAACACCTCATTATCAACAGAGAAAGTCAAACTTATTGGAAATTCAGAGAAGATATTTTAAAATCATGATTAATGGACTGGATAAAATGGCTTATGGAGAAATAGTGAAAAACAAATGACCAAAAGCATGATTTAGAATTTATGAAAATGTGTGAATCTCAGGTTTCTCACGTAAAGAGAGTTCTTTGATGTGTTTTTTATTTAATTGTTTCCACATGCATAAGGGAAAAGTCTTGCTATATGAGCCAGAGCTCTCAGGATAGTGCTAACGCATGCATTGTTTTAAAAATGCAAACCAAGTAAAGCAGATGAAATTTCCAGGCCTGGGGGAGACAGGTTATGCTAGGATATTGCTAAATGTGAAACATTAAAAAAGAGGGAGAGATTTAATTTACAAATCAATTAGGCAAGTTACAATTTTTTTAAAGCATCAGCAATATTACACCTGAAGAAAGTATTTACTAAGGAACTTAAAAGGTATACAACTTGACAAGGAAGACAACTGCTGTGACTTTCTACAGTCAACGTAAGCATCAGATCATATTCACTTTAGAGAGCAGTGAGTTCTCAGGACTCATTTCCTTTATCTGTAAAATGTAGATAAGAATAGACTCTATTACCTAAGGCAGCGATTTTCAACTTTTCGATCTTATGGTACACAAAAACTAGTTACTAAAATTCTATGGAGGTAAAAATATATATATTCTCTAGTTTGCCGATCTAACCAAAAAAAGAGGTATAGTTTTGGTTTAGTTGTGCTGGATGGCTATTGTTGTGTCAGCTGTTGTCATTTTTTCAATTTGCAATCTAAGAGAAAAGTGGTCAGTGCCCCTGCCTAAATAGTCAGCTATTGCAGGTTTTAAAAATTCTTGAGGCACACTGGTTGAAAATCTCTCACCTAAGGTAATATATGCAAGCCCACTTTAAAAATTGCTAAACACCGTGAAGGGCGAGTTCCTGTGAGCAATCTTTGAGAGAGCTGATAGGACAACTAAAGGCAAATTCTGATGAAGGCTACAGGCTTTGCAGATTTGAGAACATTTGAATGAAATGACTGGTAGGCAGCTCTTATGTAATGTCCTTTGAGAGAAAAAAAAAGATGATAAAGAAAATAAAAAAATCATTGGGTACCTACCATATGCAAGCCACTGTGTTGGTGCCTCACATAAGGTTTTATTTAAACTTCAAAATAATTTGGTATTTACATTATATCACCTACATTAAATAGATAAAAAGTGGAGGCTTTGCACTGTGAGAATAAACAGAAACTTCATTTAAAATGCAGGCAGGGCAGATGGACAGAAAAGAGAAATTTACACATTTGCCACTTAATGCACATTAATACCCTGACAGGAAGAGATGTATCTTGCATCTCCAACAGGAAGTGATACCACATTACTACCTCAGCAGGAGGGAAAGATTTTCCCTTACCCAGTAACAGTTCAACCAATGGGAGACTGCCATAAATAACTCAGCCAATGAAAAATCACTATACGTCAAACTTTCAGTTTTCTCCAATGGACTGTTCATTCACAACAGACCTGCCCAATCAATAAAAGAGTGTCCCTCTCCTTTATTTCCCTGGAGTTGAACACGGTTCACCATTAAACCACATGTCCAGAATTGCAATCTTTGTTGTTCCTGAGAAAACCCAGTTTGCTAGAGAAATATTTGGCTATCTATGTGTTAAAGTTCATCACATTATATTAAATAATACACATTTATATGTATTCTTCTCATTAGTTACATGAGAAATTGCAGCCCAAAGAAATTAAACTTAGTGAGTACCGATCTGTATCTTCTCATGAAACCTTTCAGGACTGGTCTCATATCTCCAAACATTTACTGGTGAGCATCACACTGAGTTTGAGTGATTGTAATTAATTATTTTTCAGGTTGAGCAATTAAAAGTCTCTTGCAAAATGCAATCTCATTAAGAGATTTCAACCTACTAATGTAGCTAATGTTAAATATGGAAAATAAAAAAATAATATTTAAACATTTCATAGATGGATTGCAATGAACTAGGTGTTGAGGATTAAAGGATACAAAACATGGAGGTGGGTGTTTTTCCCTCAAAGGAATCAATGTCTAGGAATTGACTACAAGGAAGGAAGTGTCAGGAGATAAAAAAAAAAGATCAGAGTTTGGGACCAGGTTAAAGTGTGGGTGGAAAATGCCCATCTACGAATGAAGGCCAAGATCTGATATACATTAATGTATATGCAAGTGTGTAATATGCAAATTGATATACACACTTTTATATTAATACTAGAGGACCGGTGCATGAAATTCATGCATGGGGTAGGAGATGTCCCTCAGCCCAGCCTGCACCTTCTCCAATCTGGGACCCCTCCCAGGATTGGGCCTAAACGGGCAGTTGGAAATCCCTCTCACAATCTAAGACTGCTGGCTCCCAACCACTCGCCTGCCTGCCTGATTGCCCCTAACCACTCCCCTGCCAGCCTGATTGACGTCTAATTGCTCCTCTGCCGGCCTGATTGCCCCTAACTGCCCCCCCCTGCTGGCCTGGTCACCCCTAACTGTCCACTCTTGCAGGCCTGGTTGCCCCCAAAAGCCCTCCCCTGCTGGCCCAGTCACTCCTAACTGCCCTCCCTTGCCAGCCTGGTTGCCCCTAACTGCCCTCCCCTACAGTCCTGGTTGCCCCCAACTGCTCTCCCCTGCAGGTCTGGTTCCCCCAAACTGCCCTCCCCTGCAGGTCTGGTTTCCCCCAACTGCCCTCCCCTGCAGGCCTGATAGCCCACAACTGCCCTCCCCTGCTGGCCATCTTGTGGCAGCCATCTTGTGTGTTGGAGTGATGGTCAATTTGCATATTACTCTTTTATTAGATAGGATTATATTAAGCTGAATATATCTCTCATTCCACAGTAAATCTTTAGTATGACTTGACTAATATTTTATTTTCCTTGACATTAAAAAATACCCTCAAGGGATTATTTTAACCACACTTATGTCATCAGTGGGCACTCCTTCACAATAAAAGTTAAGATTCTATTGCCTGGAATGGGCAACTCAAGGAAGCATCCTCTTTATAGAACTTTTTAACAAGCTATATTTCTATATGGCTATTACAATATTAGGTTATTTGAAGGAGCACAATTATCAATTTCTTAAATGACACATGTATAAGAAGTAGAGTCTACCTTGAAAGTTGTCTTTCCTAGGCTTTAGAATAGCTTCTAAACATGAAAATTCAGTGTTTAATACTTCCTGACACATATACAACATTCTATAAACATGTATTGATGGAATTAATCATTCAAAAAGTAAATAGCAAATTCCACATTTTATTAAATATATTTGTTTTTGAAAGTATAATTATTGAGAAGAAAATTTCTGAAAGCATTCATTATTAATTTTCATTGCTAGGCCCTGTGATATTAGTAAAATGAAAGAAGTTAAGAGTAAAGCAACTACTGAATTAATCTCTGATTTATACTTGAATGTGTGAATAGGAGAAAAAAATACTGGTGAGTACACATTGTGTGAATGTGGTGTTGTCCGTAGAAATACTACGTATGTAAACCCTGTGAAATGCTATAAATATTTGGAGGATGCAGGCAAAAAAAACTTGGGAAATAGTCATTGAGCAGTTGTAACAAGCCCAATAGCAGACATTGGTCTGCTTTTTAAATCAGCAAAGAACGCAGGTTTGCACTCTATATGGAAATGAAATTCTCCATGGAGCTGGGTGAGTATAATCAATACTCATGATTAAGGGAGAACACTTCAGACAGCTTCATGCAGGGTGACACGGTGCCTCAGGATCACAGAGCTGAGGCAGCTGCCAGAGCTTCCTACTCTTTGTGAACAGGCAAACTCAAAAGCAGGCTGCTAATGAACATGCAATCGAGTTATATTCCTGAAATTCTAAAAGCTGAAGGATGCTTTTCAAAGGAAAAGACTCTTCTTCAGAGAAATTCCAGATAGTTGGGTAAAATAAACAGGCATTTTCTACTTAAGTATATTGTAGCTTCACTTACTAAATTGTAAACATTGAGAACAGCATTAATTGGTTGTGTTGAGAAAGGTAGGATGGGATATTAGAGAATCAGAAGGCTGGCAGACAGGCCAGTAGCCAGGAATTGGAGGCCATTCAGAGGAAGCAGACACTGGTCTTTGTAAATTATGCTCCTCAGATACTGTTTAAAGAAAAACACTATATCATAGAGGATTATAACCTGGCTACTACATTTCTGTAAAATTGGGTGTTGGATCTCATGACTTGAGAAATTAACAAAAATTCCCATGTTCAGTATTTCCTCACCTTTTCCTGTTAACCTTGACATGCAAACTTGTTGTCACTCCAACCGAAAAACTTTCCTAATTTATTTGAGATGTTATATAATCATATAATCTTTCTATAACTCACAGATTAAACTAAAAAATTAGATCACTGTTTGCTACTGGATAGGCCAGGGCAAGGAAGAGATGTAAAATGAGACATAAGGAGACTGTGGGGTGATGGATGTGCTCATTGTTTTGCTGGTGTTTGCTTTGTGGGCGAGTGCTTATCAAAGTGTACTCTTCATATATGTGCGGTTTAATGAATATAAATATATATTAATAAAGCTGTAAAAATGAATAATTCTGTGCAAATTTCAAGAATGGCCTGTAAACAATACATAGTACAGATTATAACAAAAATAAATGCAAGTACTTAGGGACTAGAGATAGAAAAATTATTAGTCTATTGTGGGGATGTCTTACACAAATATCATCTAAAATATTATTAATAGCACTATTAGAATTTTTCTTTAAATATTTGTTTCTACATGGTGAATAGCTCAATTGTATATTTCCATTTCATATTCAATATTTTAAAGAAACTAAGTTATTCAACAGACAAATGTTTTTTCTCACATATTTTGTGATATGGGAGAAGTATGGATGACTTGTTTTAACTAGGATGTGACAGATTCCTTTTGTAGCTGGAGTTTTCACTACTAGCATACATTTAAAAAATGACCATCCCTACAAAATCTTAAAATGTGCAATGATTACATAAACCTCTATTCCCAAAGCCATTGTGGAGGAGATATATTTTTGGAAGAGTGGAACATATTAAACACTGTGAACTTGATAGCTAGGATAGCTATTTGGATAAAATACTAACACGTTAGGGTCTCTTCACCTGCATTTGTTTGGTTTATTAATTCTCCTTCATCAATTTTTTTCTCACCACCAAAATGCACAGTGATCACACATAACAAATAAACTGAACTATAACCCAAAATTTGTGCTCTAAAAATATGTAACCGAGGTAATTCCATCAATGGAAAGAGGCATGCAAGAAAATACTGAATACCATTCTGTTCTATGTTGTATTGCTTCTACAACGTGAGAAACCTTTGGAAGATTAGCTGACTGGTGAATATCCTCTTAAAATTTTAAAAGTGTCCTCAAGAGTATTAAATATGTGATAGACCTACTGTGTGCTTTCTGCATTCATAATGGGGCAGATCTTGTCCCATTGAATATATGATTTATTATTATTGAACAACGGATTTACCAGTACCTGTTCTCTAAACTCTTTTTGGTTTCTTATATTTGCTCTGGCACACATGTATAATCTTTCTTATATATATCACAATGTCCTTAAATATTAGGTATGAGCACAATATATTTTGAATGCAGTAGAATTTACAATGTAAAGTTATCTTGGTAAACTCCTTTGGAAACCACAGAATCCTGAAGAAACAAAACTACATTAAAAATAGTGAAGTTCAATGTCCCTGACCTTTTGGAGAAAGGGCATACATAAGGAAAGCAAGATAAAATGCTTCATTATTACACACACACACACACACACACACACACACACACACACACCTGACTTAATGAAGATGACCCTTGTGGATGAGCATCCCCAGAAAGTATGCCAAGGCTGACTAGTAATATCAGGAGTGATCATAGAAGAGGGATTTGACAATATTCCTACAGACCACATCATTTATACTTTTTGTTTTTAATCCTCACCTGAGGATATTTTTTCCATTGATTTTTAGAGAGTGAAAGAGAGAGGAGAGACAGAGAGAAACACTGATGTGAGAGAGACACATCAATTGGTTGCCTTCGGCATGCCCTGGACCAGGGCCAGGAGCCTGCAACTGATATACATGACCTTGACTGGAATCGAACCCAGGATCCTTCAGTCCGCAGACCGACACTCTATCCACTGAGCTAGGGCCAGACCACATCATTCAGAGGGAAATCACACTGCAGTTACTGATGAGTGTTAAAAAAATTCATTCAAGAAAATGATAGAAAAGATACTTCAATAGTTCACGATGTTGAGCTGTATGCTACAAAAAGTTGAACCGTATGCTACAAAAAGTAGAATTATTGCAACTTCCAATTTTCTTCTGCTAAAACATGTATTTTTAGTATTTTAGAATGCTTATCAAGTGAGAAAAAATTTTATTCTGTCACTAGTGGCCCAGTGCACATTAAAAGGAAATTAATTAGAGGAAATATTTTAATATTGCTATTTGCCCTTTCCTATAATAGAAGTATCAGATATGAAAGAAAATTAGTAAAATGTATATGAAAATCTCCCTCTTGTCAGAGTCTGGGGCGTGCTGCGGGACCCAGAGTCAAGACCCTGACCACCTGTGTGTTCCTCGAAATTGCGCAAGTCCCAGACCTGGCTGGCCCCACCTCCGTCAAGCCCCGCAGGGCTGGGGGCACAGCCTCAGGTTCCCCGTCAAGCCCCACCAGGCGGGGGGCACAGCCTCAGGTCCCCCGGCCTCGGCGCTGGGGCAGGGGGCACGGCCTCAGGTCCCCTGGCCCTGGCACAAGGGTGCGGACTGCGAGGGCATGATGACCATTTGCATATTAGCTCTTTATTATATAGGATTCCTTTCAGAGGAGCTGGGGGAAAAAAGTGGCAATACACCCTTAGCTTGGAAGTCAGTATTTACAGAATGTATTCTAAGTTACTTCTTCCTTTCCTCAGATAATTGTCTCCCACAGAGTTTTGGCTGGAGAAAAACAAAGATTGAAAGCTATATATTTTTTTCTTCTGACACCAAATCATATTCTAAATTCAATATTGGTGCTGGAGCCCCAGTTAAGATCATAGCTGTACAAAAAGAGAAGTTAATACTAAATTATTTCAAAGAAAAGAATACACACACGCACACACACATACTATAGATTATTGTTTGCTTTTCTCAAAATAAAATCTCAAGGGGAAATGAGAGGTAAAGGGAGGAAGTTATACATGAAGATCATATGCTAAAGCCAATATGCCACTTGTCTCGGAGATTCCAGAGGAGGTTTTGTTCTCACTCACTGGGGTTTGTTAAGCATAGTGATCAGATATTTTATCTCTCAATGAGACAGCTATTACATGTTCTAGAAAAATGGGAGGTGTGACAACTAGTATTGGGCCAACCCAAGGAACGATGAGATAACACAGAAACAAATCTAATTTTTTATCTTTATGATAAATTTTACTCATATTTAAATTACGGTACTGGCTCATAAAGCTATATGACTTTAGACAAATTTACTTAGCTTATCTGATCCTCTGCTTTTTGATTTGTAAAATGCTGACAGTCTTATCTCCAAGCATGCCTATGAGGATTAAATAAAGGAGTTAAAAGTACATAGAATTCTTAGGTGAGAAGCAGTAACATGACAAGCATTTAATACAAGTTACTCTTTTGTCATGTATGCTTCAAATCAGGTCAACTCAAATAACTATTATTCCTTGAAGCTTTATGTTCTGACATTTTTCTTTACTAAGAATTAAAATTTCTTTCCTCTGAGCCTTCAGGATACATTGTTTATACATCTGTGCTGGCCAAACCTAACTTAAATTCTGCCTATTCTGTTATGGCTTGTGATTGATTGTAATTTTTGCCCAGAACTCTAGGTACTATGATCAGATCGTATTTATCCTTTTACCCCACACAGGTTATATCCCTGTACCTTGTACAGAGCAAGTATTCAATGAATGTTGAGTGTATTATAACTGAACTCATTATAACCCCATGGATGCAATAGCTTGTATAACAGTGTGGGGTTTTTGTTTTGTTTTTTTATTGAATTTCTAGGCAATCAGAGGCTTTCCAAAAGAAGTTCCTTTTTTCCCCCCTGCTTTTACAAAATGTGGCGATTGGGAGGAAAATAAGAATTTCCAATAGTTAGTATTTGCGGCTAAACATATTTGACCTTAATATAAAAAGAAACTGAAGCAGAGATGCAAATGTGCAAAGAGAAAACTCGGAGTTGAAGCTAACTAAACATTCTTCTTGTAGCCATAAGTGAGCATGGCTTGGCCTCTTAAATCTTGAAGTTGACCATTAATCCTTCATCAGCTACTGTAGCTCTCAGTTTGTTACTGCTGCCAAGTGATACTATGCCCAGGAAAAAGGTGGAATGATATTCTGTCCAATGGGAAAAACAGACCAGGTTAATTCACTTATTTATTCACTCGACCTGAAATAACTATTGAGAACTCACTATGTGTCAAGAATGCAAAGGATACAAAAATGAATGAGATATGGAACTTACTCTCAGTGTCCAAAGAGAAGAGACGCGATAATGGAGAAATAAACTGGAATAACATTGCTAAGAGAGTCACTTAAAATGGAGTCGGGTGGTCTTTGAGAAAAAGGGGCCGATGTACATCTCATGTCTCAGTTCTTAGAACTATTGTTAAGTTGCTACCCTGTTGTTAAACTCAGCTCAAGGCTAAACCACAAATATCCTGGATCCATGATTGCCACATGAAGCTACATGAAATGTACTTC
This sequence comes from Myotis lucifugus, assembly GCF_000147115.1. Lineage (NCBI taxonomy): Eukaryota > Metazoa > Chordata > Mammalia > Chiroptera > Vespertilionidae > Myotis > Myotis lucifugus. The sequence continues at coordinate 128,610 of NW_005871152.1, forward strand.
CTCCTCAACATAGAGACAGACCATCTGCATTTTTCACTTTGAAAGGAACCAATTCATTTTCACACCAGCACCCTTCATTTCTATAATGGGTGTAACCAATGCCAACTGATCTATCCATCATCCTTCATTCATATAGAGGACTGAAGTGAGAATAGATTTTATGGTTTTGCTCATGATAAACCCTGCCTTTCTTTGTTCTCCTTGCAGCACAATTTAGGTTGTTACCTAAATCTATGACCTAAACTGCAATCCCACCCATGTTCCAATAAAAAATTTTTATTCTTTATTATAGCTTAAACCTTATTATTTTTGTTAACAGACAGGAATAAATAAGCAAATATAATTCACTGCCATATGTGCTGAGATGGTGCTCCATAACGAGTGAACCAGTAGGAGTGTTCTAACACAGACGTGTAGAATGGGTATGTGTTTAAGGAGTACTAGACTTAAGAAGAATTATCAAGATGACTCATTTAAAAACAATTCTGGAAGTCTGGCAGTTATTTTTAAATTGTGATAATAAATTATTATAAAGTATTAAAATGATCAAATGTCTCACCTCAAATCATTTCTGGTTGGTGCAGCTAGGCTTTTTAGTTTTATGTGCACTAATTATTAACTCTCAGACTCTTAAACTTCATTATGTCTATTATATTAATTAAAGTTATTACATGTTTGCAACTTGAAGAATACTCTTAAAAAGTCAGGTTAGTTCATGAAGTGGTGAATGGATACACAAAATGTGGTGTAACCATACAACAGAACACTGATGAGTCACATAAAAAATGAAATGTGAACACATGCAGTGCCATGGAGGAAACTTGAAAACATTACCCTAAGTGAACAATGCCAGACACAAAGGATCACTTATTGTATGGTCACATTGGATGAGTTTCCAAGAAACAAAGCACAGGGAAGTAGGTGGCTTAAAAGGACAGAAGCGTATTGTTTCACAGTTCTGGAGTCTAGAAATCTGAGACCAAAGTATTGGCACTCCCATGCTCCCTCTGGAATCTGGAGGGGAGAGTCTATCCATGCATCTTTCCAGCTTCTGGTGATTTGCTTGCCTTCCATTTTTAGAGCTCTACCCATTTTTGTATTCTCTGTCCTATTACGTCCTTCCTACCACGAACCCTGGAGTCAGTTTATTGCCTCCTTGCTGCAGTTCTCTTTCTTTCTTGGAATGTTCTCTACTCCGCATGTTTCTTTTCCTCATTTAACCCAAATTACTCTAAATACATTGTTTAAGTTCCTACTCTTAATTGTGTGTATCTTGGCCTTGCACCTGCAGAACTTCAATCTCTGCCTCGGTAGCATCATATGGCATTCTCTGCTGGTATATCTTCATCTCTCCTCTTCTGATGAGGACAACAGTCATAGGGGGCCAAAGTCCACTCTACTCCTGTATGACCTCATCTTAATTACATCTGCAACAGTGCTATTTCCAAAGTTTATATTCTGAGACACTTAGGACTTCAGTTATTTTTTGGAGAGGGACACAATTCAATCCATAACAGCCAATTATACAAAATATTCAGGATAGGCAAGTTCATAGAGACAGATAAATTTTGTGGTTGTCAGGGGCTCGGGGGAGGAGGGAATGGAGAATGTTTAATGGCTACAGGGTTTCCTTCTGGGATGGTGAACCTGTTTCAGTTAGAGTTGCAATGATCGTACAATATTGCAAACGTGCTAAAGGCCACTGAATTGTATACTGTAAAGTGATAAATTTTATGTTGTATTTTATCACAATCATAAATAAATAAATCTCAGGTCAAATTACTCTTGTTTCTCTTAACCACACTCTAAACATATCAAGCTTCCATTTTCAGAGCTCTACCCATTTTTGTGTTCTCTGTCCTATTACATCCTTCCTACCACGAACCCTGGAGTCAGTTTATTGCCTCCTTGCTGCAGTTCTCTTTCTTTCTTGGAATGTCCTCTACACATGTTTCTTTTCTTCATTTAACCCAAGTTACTCTAAATACATTGTTTAAGTTCCTACTCTTGATTTTCATGAGAAACTAACTCTCCTTGAGTATTAATACCTGAAAAGGGCAGTGTGTTTTTTTTCCTACCTCTGCCAGCAACTCTCCCCTATCTTTCTCCTGCTGGAGAATTTAATATCCACACATAAAAGGTGATCAATGTTAAAGAATTTTTTATCCCTGAAATGAAAGCACATGGCCATTTTTCTACACATTAACTTTAAGGTCTCCCCAGTGATAAGTAAGGTTTTCTCTAACTGTTTTCCCTTGTTTTGTTCTGGGAACTCACTCAGAATGATGGGGACCAATCCCTGCTGGGTCATGAATCTTGGCAGCTGGCAGCTGGAGAGTAAATTAAGAAGACAGCTAGCAGGGAAGAGCTTGTTTGAAAATGGTGCGAAAAATGACAATGGAATAATATACTCAACAGGAGCGTTAGATCTTCCTTGCTCCCAAGGACAGTCCTCCCTGAACTCCTTGGGTTCACTTATTTTACTTTTCTTTACATCGAATATTTTAGCTGAACAAGCAAATAATGGCCACTGTAAATTTGTGGCAGTAATAATAATAACAACAACAACAGCTAATGTTGGGGAGTGGACCTTATTTTTTCTTAGTCTTAAATTCCTATATGGAATAATTTTGACTAAAGTTACACTCCAGCAAATTGGTGAGTGAAATTCATTGGCCCATGTTTTTGAGTTATTTTATTAAATTGTGGCAATCATTGGGGATTCATTCTTTTCCTTTCTGCCCCAGACCAGTATGAGAGGGCATTATTGGGTAAAGGGATCTCCTCTGCACACACAAACTTACCTTGAATGTGTTTCCACAGTGTACATATGTAGAAGGCTTGGGGATAATGCTAGCAAGCCCTTTGCCCACAGACCAAAGTTGCATCCACCTTTAACTTTATCAGAAATAAAACATTTCCCCCTACTTATTTTGTGTGCAATGCTTCCAAATTAAGAAAATGCAAAAGGGAAAATGAATATGTATTAACATTCTAATATTCCAGCTAATATTTATTGTTCCTCTGTTATATGCCAGTCATTGCGCTAAGCGCTTTATTTCATTTAATCCTCACAACAACTGTATAATTACACTGGGGGGAAAAACGTGTTGAGAATTTCTTCTTTCTTCTTAAACAATTTCATTCATTCTTCCATGTATGTTTTCTTAGCAAAAGGATGCTTACTAATATAACCCTACTTTACCCAGAGAAAGTTGTCACACCAATCTGAATCCTACCTCTCAGGCATAGGAAGGTTTGGGAGGGCAGGTTACTCAGGGCAGGTTACTGTAGGAAGTCAGAGCAAAGTCCAGACTTCCTAGAAATACTTAGATGGTCACCAAGAATATTACTCCATGCTATCATCCTGCTAATTTTCCTGGGAAGAGAGTTATGCTCACTGGAAATAAAATCATTTATAAGTTTTAATTATTCAACATGATTTTTGTGATGTCACACATTTTCCAAAAACCTCTCTTGCCCTGCTTTCTGAGCTGAATGGTTTTTACTTGACTTGCTCTTCTGCCTAGTGTCCAGTACAGCATTATTCCTAAATAACTAATAACATAAATCTATATTCTTGCACACTGGAGAAACTTCAGAATTGTGTGAATAAAGATTTCTTAAAATGCTTTTAAATAAAAAGCAAGCATCACCTCTCCACCAATACATAAAAATCCAAACTCTTAAAATATATGGTTCAGAAAGAAAGCTCATTGCTAATCCTGCTGAAGTGTCAATATCTAGTACCATTATTTCATGCTGATATTAAGAACCTAAAGATGTGAAAATTAACATCTCTTTGCAGGGAAACAAAGGAACAACTGTGGGAGAAAAATCAGAGAAATGTCCCTTATAATGAACCAAAGAAAACCATAGCCAAAAACCTGGCAAGGGGGCTAGCTAGTCCATCAACATCATTTTACCTTCAAAGAGCTCCCACTTTGCCCACCCCTCCAGCAATTCACACTTAACTCCCAGGGAACCCAGCAGCAGCAGTTGGCTCAAGGTGAATACATCTGCATAGATTTCCTTGCGGGTAATTTGATTAATTTATCTGCCTTGTCTCCCCTCATAGTGTGCACTGACAAGTCACAACACCACCGTGGCTTTGACAAGCAGACACCTCTACATTGGAGTTTCCTTTAACAACAACAACAAAAAAGGTTGCGTGACCTTGAGAATAGGCTCAGAACAGCAGAAAAGAGACAAAAGCAGGATGGGAGCTTTATTACCCTAACTCAGGAGTTATGGGGGCATTATAAGCTTATATGGTCATTATGTAATTGTAACATGTGAAATCAGCTGCGTTCAGATGAATAACATATGCTACCAGCGAACCCGACATCTCCAGAAGCAAGGTAATCCCTGCCAGCTGCAGAGCAGTAATGCTCGCTCTTTGGAAAGGAACCAATACGCCCTTTTCCATTTGCATCAGATGCACAAAGGGAAGGGCCGTTGTTTCCAAGAGCCAAGATCGGCATTTTGGTGCTCTTGGCTCAAGGTCATAGGAGAGTCTGCCTGGGAGTTTCCTAGTCAGTCAGTAGTTGCCAGGATCTTTCTACAGGATTGCCTTATAGAGACAAACAGGGACAGGAAGCTAGTTGTCAGAAGGAAAGGGAACATTTCTAAGCCATTTCTTTTTCTTCTTTATAGTGGAGCAGTGCAACTTTGAACACTAGAGGGAGGTCTGATTTTGGTCAGAGTCCTGTTTTGATTTTGTAATTCAGTATTTGAGTAGTAAAAGGGAGAAAGTGAACTGACCATACAGGGCACACACTTTTTTTTTTTCATTGCATAGGGAAATTTACTTATCTTTCCTGTTGGGAGAATGAGGAGATGTTTCGCTTTCTTTCATCACTGTAAGATGAAAGTACAGAGTTTTAGCTTTAAAATACTGGTAAGGATGGATGTATAGGAGAAACCTCTGTTTATCCAGCTTGCACCATCCTCACATACCTCGCACACACATTTATCCCATGATGTCTTTTTTCATATGATATCTGAACAAGTACTACATTTTTTCATTTTTCCAGAATTGGAACAGCAAGTGGAAGAATTGGGAGTTTTCCAGAAATTTAGAAATTGTTTGTTCCAGAAAAGGAAAAAGAACAAAACATGAATTATATGCCTTTTTCTCTAAATACATTAAGCTGCATCAAATTATAAGTTGTCCACATAATAAGTCCACAAAAAATGAACTTGACTGTTAGAGCAAAATTTTATTTAAGTAGTTCCTTGTTATACATATAAAAACGTGGAAATGTAAACTGGGTTCTGAGAGCATATTTTGAAATCCAAACTTGCTTTCACTTACTAATGGGCAATAATGGGTGTGTAAAAAAGGACAGAAGGACAGAGATTCTTAGGCAGATAACAGATTAGCCCTGCCAGATATTTTTTGCCCTCATTACTATCAGAGCAATATCTTTGGGAAAGGAACTCTGCACTTATTTTTTCAGTTTATACTCATCTTTACAATGCAACTCTGACATTTTCAATTATTTTGATTGTATTTTAGTCTTAGAATACAACTAGACCCATGAATCTTCAGATTTAGATTTTTGCTCTTACATATATAGAGTATATAATTTAACTCCACAAATGCATATATGCAAGAAACATCATATTATTTATTTTAAGTAAATGGAGTCTAAGCCTGAGCCCCGTGTCTGGATGATATGAAATTCTATCTCAATTACTATTATCACCACTCCCCTACTACAAGCTGTTTCAAGATCCTGTGAAGTTTGGTATACGGAGGTAGGAGCAAAAGTCTTGATGAAAAACTTCTGAGAAGACATCCTGGTCTTAGGTTTTGGTAAGATGTCTACTGCATAAGTCTCCACTGTCTTTTGAAATCTGAGAGCTCTACTTTTTCTGTGGTTTCAGAATAATGTTAAACCAGGATAATTCTCATTTACATCCACACCCCCTAGGTCTGCCACCTTTTCTTAAGATACTAAAAACAATCGAGTCACGTGTCCCAATCCCTTTCAAATCCAAGATCTTGCATTTGTTTAGCATCTTTCATAGCCTTGGGCCCATTGCAGCCACTTCTTTCTTCCAAAAAAACACACATCTGTCTTGTTTCCTAAGAGTAACTTTTTGCCCTAGGAGCTCAGATTTCCAAAAACTAAATCCAGAAAAAAAAATTACCTGCAAACAACTTTTGCTTTCTCCTTGGTAACAGAAATTTTCCCTAAATAAGGAAGAACAAAGAATTCTAACTGCTCTCTTGGAATATGGGGCAAAAATTATTTTAAGAACAAAATACATATTAGCATCTTAATATATGGTCCTACCACATATGTTTCTGTGTTTTTTTAAATTTGTGCAATAAACATGTATTATTTTCTTAATTAGGAAATTATACTTTTTATAGAGTGCACTTCCTTTTGAGTTATTATAAGTAGAAGTGTTTTAAGCGAAGGATGCAATTAAGAAGGTGTTTCTCAAAGGGAGGAGTAACTAAATACTTGGTCTTTGGACTTTTCAAACCACATATGATACAGTTTTCCAATTCCATTGTCTTAATAGCATTGTTTTTCCTAAATAAAGAACAATCATTCCTTATCTTATTCTGGAAGAGTTGGAAGTTTTAAACCTTATTAAATATCTTAAAATTTTTAAGTACCAATTTTGACTTCTAGACTCCTGAAACAAAACAGGCCAGTGAATATTCTAACATCCAGGTATCTAGTAAAGGTAGGCATAAACTTAAAGTTCTACAAACCGACTCTTGAGCAAGGGTGATATTCAAATGATGATATTTAATGACTAGTATGGCAAGAACATCAGCCAATCAGAGCAGATGTATGAGATCATTCCTTAAGGGTTAAATAACTAATCCTGGGATGCATCACCGAAGTTGTCTGGGTTGACTGAGATGATCACTAGATACTTCACTCTGTCCAAATTTGCATTAAAATGATTCAGGGGACCACATTTTTCCAGTTTATTGATGAATTTGATAGATTAAGCTGTCACCTCTTCTTACAGCTGACAATTTAGCCGTTATTTGGAGCAGTGAAACACCAACAAGCATATACAAGTCTCCAGACATAGCTGATGCTTTTCAAGATCTCTAATGTGCCATGAACAGACTTGCTGACACAATAAGTGTGAATATTCACAATCAAGAAGCATCACTCTAACAGATAAGTCTTCAATAGTTTAAACTGAAGTGATTCCCCCAGGGAAATATATACCCAAATACTTAGAGAAATAGGTACTCGGTCTTTCTTTTCACTGCCAAGTCATGGGCACCATTAAGGCCAGTTTCTTTTACATTTGGCCCTATATTTGTAGTGTACTGTGAGTTTTGAGGTCTCTACCTTAGAATAGAATGTACTATTGGCTACTTTGCTCTAGACCAGCAGTATCCAACAGAACTTCTGTGATGACAGAAATGTTCTCTATCTGTGCCGTTTAATTTGGTAGCTACTACATACATGTGGTGACTCCACACTTGAATGTGACTAGTATGACTGAGAGACTGACTTTTGTTTTCCATTATTTTGATTGATTTTAAATTCAAGTAGACACTTGTGGCTGCCATATTGGAAAGCACCATATTAGACTCCTTAAACCTCTTGTAAGCAAAATTTCAATTAACAAGCAGTTTATTCTTCATATTTGAGATTATATACCTATAAGGTTGGAAATTCCAAGAAGACATTCAAAATATTTTTTTTTCATTGAATAAATGATTTCCTGTCAAGGATATAAACTCAAAAACAGAGAAGTACTTCAGTTAATGGTGACCATTAATCATTAAATAGCTAAAATCTGTATTGTTTGTCTGCCTGTCATACAGGTAAAATCTAGATATTGCCTACCATTTCCCCCCTCAAATCAATGAGATTAACAGTAGAACTTTGAATAGAAAGTCCATCGAGTCCAAGACAGAATCAGAAGAAGGCAGCTAGATGTTTAGAAACTCAAGGGGGTTATGGTGGGAATCTTGGTAAGATCTGTGCTCAGCCAAGACTCTACAAAAAGAATAGCTGGAGATGATGCAGAGGTGAATACTGCAGAGGCCAGGTATGAGATGCACAGAAATTACTATTACCATGGAAAAAAACACACCCTGATAATAGCAAGCATTTGTTTGCAGATATTTCAGTGATAGAGTCTTGTGTTAAGTACTGTCAATGCTTCAGAAATAGCAAATAACATTTACAATGACTGGTTATTAAAATGGGGGTTTCCAGATAGCAAGGGATTGGCTAATTACCATTTTTAGGAAGATGACTTGAGTTTCCTTTTTGATTATCAGAAGCACTTGCAAGAAGTGGCCCAAGTGAAGTTTTGCTTGTTTTGCCTAATAAAGTAAATTAATTTCCACTTATGTGGCTGAAATGGTTTTGGAATTTTCAAGTCTGGTCCCTATTTTGTATTTAATTGTAATAATACCTTACATGCATCATTATCCTTCAATTGACAAGTCAATGAAGCAAGTGTTAATAACATTCCCATTTTGCAGAGATTAAGCATTTTAGTTCATGCCATCATAGTAAAGAAATGAACACGACAGGCTAAAGTGGGGTTAAGGGAACTGGAGTAATGAATGAAAGATGTGTAAGAAACTAGTAAATAGACACAGAGAGATTTGAAACCAGATTAGCAAGAAAATGAAATACGAAGATAGGATAATGAAATATTGAAGCTAGTCATAATTAACAGAGTGCACCAGCAACTTCGCCTTAAAAAAACACACCATCTAATTAAAGAGATGGTTCATCTGGTACTAGCCAATCCTTACGTCTGTACTCTGAATTTATACCAACCTCAAAACTTCCTTCTATCAGAGGAAGTCACATTGGATTTCCCCAGGCTGCTTCTGAAGTATTAATGACTGTTTATACAAACTGCTCTATTTGTTCAGAATAACAGTGGAAGGACTGGCATTGGCTCAGTCATTTGTAAACTGCATTGAGATGTGCTAATATGTAAGCTTTTAAAAACTATTGCAAGTTTTAAGATTTAATGCCAGTTAGATGAATTCAGTTCCATTTTTAATAACTGTATCTAACAGAAGCAATCGTGTATTAAGTTCAGATGAAAGGACTGAAACACAATATTAAGGGAAAGTCAGCACAGTAAGTTCTGATGGGCATCTATGTAATCTGAAGCAGAAATTATTAAACTGCAGTGGGGCTGGCAAAGGAAGCGGGGGCAGGGGGACTCCCTCACTGCCACCCCTGCCACCACCCCTGCCCACATGCATGGATTCTGATATACATCCCCTTGGTCAGCTGAGTTGAGAATGGTCAGAGGATTAGGTGACAACCACTATCATGGTATTGGAAATTCCAAGGATTTTGATTGCACCACCCTGCAGTCTATGGAAATGTGTATTTTATATCGCCAAACACTGGAATGACAAGCACTAAATCCAGTGCTCATTTAAAAACCAAACAAAAAGGTGCCTTTGTAGCGCTTTGTAGATCTCCTGGAAATAGGTTATTTGGGGGGAGAACTCTGTGGATGCCTTTAAGTTCTTATTTTTGCACTAGGAACACAGCTGTCACTTATAACAAGATTATGGAGAAGAAAGTCCTGCTTGTAGTTGGTCATTTATTCCACAGCCAGGAGGCAGCTCTGGCTAGTATAATCCCTGGCGACTTGTACAATCTAGTTTAAAATGACTAAAATGATGAAGCCCCAAGCACTTTCACTGAGACACTATTAAGTAGTCTAATAGAAACTAATTGCTTCTATAGTTTAAACAGATACATCATCTGGTGAAAAAAAATAAAAGTAGCCCAGCTGGCATGGCTCAGTGGTTGAGCATCCACCTATGAACCAGGAGGTCACAGTTCAATTCCCAGTCAGGGCACATGCCCAAGTTGTGGGCTTGATCCCCAGTATGGGGTTTGCAGGAGGCAGCTAATCAATGATTCTCCCTTCCTTTCTGAAGTCAATAAAATATATTTTTTAAAAGTAAAAGCAAATTTTGAACATTTAATTTAGAAGTTAATTTTTTTTAAATGCATACAGCACTTGGGTAGTCTCAAGAGTCAACACAAGAATCTTCAGTCTGAGAATTAATTGGTAATATTTAGTTTAGATATAAAGGAAAGTAGCTGAAGACAGAAAATGCTTTGGCAATGGTAAGAGATATTCCTTTGGCTTAGTAGCATCATAGAAAGAATGTACTGGCTATTTAATACAAGGCTTCATATTTATTTGCTATCAGGCTTCATAGACTAGACACAGAGTAGTCAACAAGGTGAAAGTATTCTTCACTTGGTTTCATTCATCTCTTTTCCTTTGTCTTCTCTCCGTTGGTCCAGTGACTTCTGCTACAACTTTGTCACATATCATCCCCTGGTCTTAAAGCCTAGCCCTTACCAGAATCCCTTAGGGCAGTGGTTCTCAACCTTCTGGCCCTTTAATACAGTTCCTCATGTTTTGACCCCCAACCATAAAATTATTTTTGTTGCTTCTTCATAACTGTAACTTTGCTATTGTTATGAATCATAATGTAAATATCTGATATGCAGGATGGTCTTAGGTGACTCCTGTGAAAGGGTCGTTCGACCCCCAAAGGGGTCGTGACCCACAGGTTGAGAACCGCTGCCTTAGGATTTAAAATTTTGTCGCTTTCTTTCCTGCAGCATGCACTCCATGATTCTTCAATATCAGCTGTCCTATTTCCCATTAGACATTTGACCAATGAATAATCTTATAAGCAAATTAATGTTTATAAAAATAGCTTCCACATATATATTTTCCACTCTTGGTAAGATACTCATAATTTAAAATGCACTTTATCTTAAAAGGGAGTAGTAGTGTAATGCCAATACAGCAGATCCCAACAGGAAAACGTATAATATTACAGAAATTCATTTGAGAATAATAGGCTTAAATCCCAGAATATTTTACCCATGAAGTCAATTTATAAATTTTGGTTAGGTGACCACTGAGCCTATCTAAGTCTAATTAGCCTTGGTCTATGACTACACTGTGTTCTGCTGTTGCCAAGAGAAACCCTCAATTTCAAATGATAATGCATGCAAGTGGGCTGACTCCCAACTTAAATGCTAGTTTCCCCCTTTCCCAACCAGACTTCCATGACTTTTCCACCTTTGTGGTTACATGTTAAGAGGGGTAGAAAGGTATTTTTTGTCTAAAAGGAGATAACAGGTTGACACAAGAGAACAATAAAACACTAGTTCTAATCAATGTAAAAAGAAAACAAAGAATAATGTTTCTGTGTACACATTAAGAATTTTATCATGTGCCTTCTGTCTACCAAGGGACTTACAAAAGTCTAAATTGATTCTATCTAGAATATTTTCTTCATGTCCCAATTTTTAAAAGTTGCCTAGGTGCCTTATATATATGTGTGTGTGTGTGTGTGTATGTATGTGTATGAGTGTGTATGTGTGTGTATGTGTCTGTGAATAATAGTTTCCATATGCACCTCTGCTTTTGCTAATAACATGGGCAGACTAAAATATTCATGGTTTTTAACCATGATCAGCTTTATTTGGCTTATGCTGAACACAATTAGTCCGATGTAATTTAAAATTAAATTTAAAAAATTGATGCATTTTCTACATGAAACAAAAATTTTTTTTAAGTGAGAAAATTTACTAAAAATAAGTTACTTACAGACTCTTAAATAAATACATGTTTACCGATGAAAGAGTTTCAATTTTCTTATATAAGCATTTATATTTTGTTTGTGCATAATCTAAATATGATAAAATGTGATTTTTGGTCAATAATATTTGAAATCCATTTTTTACTGTTTATTCACTTATGATTAGATTATTATGCATTTAAAGATAAAGACGTTTATAGAATGAATAGTGGGGATTCTGCACCATTTGGAGTGGCTCTGCAACAATTTGAGGATATTGTCAGTAAGGAAACTCTTCTATTGTAAGCTCTATAGATGACTGATGCAGACACTCATTAAAGAAATTGAAACTGGCCACCTGCAAAGGGAGTAACTCGGTGCTAGTGGAAATTTCCCCTGAAGATGGGGTTCTGCTGATCTATGGCAGGACTTCTGTGGGAGGCCATTTAACAGGACACAAGTTAACATACATTAAATTAAAATAGAAATTATGTTTCTTAACAAATTGACTAATTAATGAACTAATGAACTGAGCAAGGATATTTCTAAACATTTAAGTTAACATTTTTAAAACATAATATGCTGGTTAAAAGCGAGCTTTTATTATTAAGAGTGTAATTTACCTACGTTACATTGGTACCCCCTGAGTAAACTCATTCGCCATTTTTATATGATGCTTAAACAATTTCATATATTATCTCATACCCCTCATTAGGCAGAGTATTAGGTTAAATTAATAGGATTTCCTGGCCTGTCCATACTCGCACAATTAGCAGCAGAGCAAGTACTAGAAACTCAGTTCTGATACTCCACCTCTGTATTAGTTTCTCCCTTTGTTTTTTCTTTTGACTTCATCCTCTTTTTTATTTTATTTTCTTTTTATTACACTAATATATGACTAATAGCTAATACCTAACATCACCCAGGTTCTCAAAAAGACAATGCTGCAGAAAGACATTACTAACTTGAATGAAGGTGGGTTAGAAGTGATTTTACTCAACACAGGTTTCCACAGGGGGCCTAGAGGCAAATGGACTGCTTCATAGAGAGCCATCACACTTACCCCACATGCCCAGAGGCTCGCAGATCTTTCACTTTCCTTGCAAGAGTTAAAAATAGAAACGTGAAGACAAAGCTTCTTGGAAAATGCATATCACAACAATGCAGGTAGCGATAGTGGAGGCCTACAAGGGGGCCATAGCCTGCTTGCATTCACCCAATGACTGGCAGCAACAAAACACTCTATTGTCATGTGCTATTACCCAAACAAAGCATGAACCCAGAAAATACATAAAATTGTTTTACTACTGGGCCACTCTTTTATTTAAAAAATGAACCAAATGAATAAAAGACCAAAAGGAAGATTCAAAGAGTGCAAAAATATTAATGCACTGACATACCAATTTAAGCTATCTTACAAAATTAGGTCATCTATATATATAAAACCCTAATATGCAAATAGACTGAACGGTGGAACAACTGAACAACCAGTCACTATGACATGCGCTGACCACCAGGGGGTGCACACGGATCATGGTGAGTGTTGGCAGAAGGAGGCAGAGCGTGTAACATGCTGGGCATTGCCGCGGCAGGATGGTGGAGCAGGTGAGCGGGTAGAGCAGACCAAGGCGGGGTGCTGGTTGCTGTCATCAGGGCGAGCCTCTGGTGGTTATTGAAAATTCTTTGCTCCTGTGCACTGTGGTCCCACTCGGCGCTTGCACCTGCTGCTGGCACCCACACCTGCTGCTGGTGCTGGCCCCGCTCACACCCACTGCTGGCGCCAACCATAATCACTCCATGCTGTCAGCAGATGTGAGTAGGGCTGGTGGGGCAGCAGGCAGACAGGGGCATGGGGGTCACAGTGGGAGGGGCTGGCTGAGGGCACAGAGGATGGGCCAAGACCTGCCCCTATGCCCACCGCAGCCTCGAGGCCCACAGTTCCTTTCAAGGTGCACGAATTCATGCACTGGGCTCCTAGTATCTTTATATCTTTCTACATCGTCTGTCTACAATGAGTTAGAAAAATGATATACAATAAAAGTTAGGCACGGAATGTGAATTACTATAAATAAGAATCTTGAATTGTAGAATCCAAAGGCTCTAACAAGTTGTTAACTACAAACAATGTTATGGGTTGCATGGACTGTGATTATTACTGAACTTGCATTAACATTACATTCTGAATTACAATGGCTCTAGCCCATTCATTTGCCAATTTCTTAGAAAGTTGAGTCTTTTCTTGGGATTTATCTTGCCAAATCTTTTTGAGAATCATAATTTCTTGCCTTCATCTTTGAATCAACCTGTGCTGTCCTACTGGGACAGAAACACAACCTGCTCCTTCAGGTCTGAATCCTCAGCAAATATCTATTTTTCATGGCAGTCACCACCACTGCTCTTTTTCAGTGAGGTGCAAGGCCCAATGCAACCACCATTCCCTCATTAAAGGTGCGAGGTAGGTCAGCAATTTTGAAACAAGAGAAAGAAGAAGTTTTTTCTTCTCTTTCTTTGCTCAGACATGGGCAACCTGCTGCCAGTTGGCTTGGTCCCTAACTTATGAACTAATGGAATTCTTTCTAGGTAAACACACCATCAACCATACCAAAACTTTAAATGTTCTCTATCTATGTCATTGCCTGGTGACATCATCATGTCCCACAGACTAATATAGACTCTATAGATTGATAGCTTCAAAATTTATAACCCCAGCCTCATTCTCTCTTCTGAACTCCAACCATGAATATTCAACTGCCCACTTAACATCTCCATTTCCATATCCAAGAATGCCATCAATCTCATGTTTCCAAAACAGGCTCCTGAGCTTCTTTTCTCACCTATTAGTCTAGATCTCAATAAATGGCACCTCAATTATTTTCCAAATACTCAACTCCATTTTTTTAGAGTTTCTACAGTGCTCTCTTTGTCTCACTTAGCAAATCCATTCTTCCAACACATCCTAACCAAATGGGTTTTTAAACGTATCCAGGACCTGGCTACTTCTCACCCTACCACCTCTACTACTATCACTCAGTCCAAACCACATCATCTCTTACCTGAATTATTCTTGTAGTCTTCTTACCAGTCTCCCTACTTCTATATTTGTCTGTTGTCCACGCAATCACCCATGGCAGTCTTTTTTGAAAGATTAAATTGGATGTCACCTTTCTCTTCAAAACTCTAATGACTCCCTATCATTCAAGACACTTTGCTTTCTAAGACCCACATCATCTGACTCTTGCAAGCCCCACTCACTACATCTCTGACTTCAACTCCTGAGATTGTTCTCTCTCAGTGGCTGGGTGCCAGCCACTTCTGCATGGCTTGCTCTCATAGTCCCATCACATTTCTCATCAATTATCCTGTCTCTAGGGAACCTTTCCCAGATCACAATATAAAAAACAGCACACACTCCACCTGTTAATCCCCCTTAAGCTGACTTATTCTTATTTATCACAAAATATACAGCCAATCTACTTGGATTTCTAGCCTTGCCATTTAATGCCTTCATCCTAGCCAAATTATTTTGTGTTTCCTTTCCTTTATCTATAAAGTCAAAATACTAATAGTATCTTTCTTATAAGTACATTAAAAATAAAAATATTTTTAAAGAAGATTAATAATATCTGGTGATAAGAAAAAATTCTGAGAAGCTCTAAATTAAAATTACAGTGCCCAGAAAGTGAAAGAGAATAGTTAGTCTGTTAATAGGTGTGGATCTGCCCTGCAGAAAGAATGCTCACATTCCTGTATATCTGTTGAAAAAAAATTTTTTTTTAAATCCTCACCCAAACATATCTTTCCTTTGATTTTTAGAGAGTGGAAAAGAGAGGGAAAGACAGAGAGACATATCGATGTGAGAGAAACACGTCGATTGGTTGCCTCCTGCATGAGCCTGAACCAGGGCCTGGGCTGGGGAGGAGCCTGCAATGGAGGTATATACCCTTGACCGGAATTGAACCCAGGACCCTTTGGTCCATAGGCCGACGCTCTATCCACTGAGCCAAACCAGTTAGCAATATAATATAATAGGCATGATAAACACTTCCTTTTAAAAAGATGTTCAGTCATGGAAGCTAATTTTTTTTGTTTAGTAGTCAGCACTCACTAGCAACAACATAGTGTATACTTCTTTGTTAACATATTCCCCATTACAATGTAAGTCCATGGGAGTATGGACTTAAATGTTCTTTGTGTCGCTCCCTGGATAACTCTCAGTGCTTTAATAGTGTCTTATACGTGCTAAGTACTCAATATTTGTTGGGTGAATAAATGAATGAAGGTGATTGTACTGGAACACATTTCAGCTTTCCTTGTAGGATAGTTCCAGAATTAGTATAATTCTTTATAAGAATAAGCTTTTTGCTTGAATATAACAAGGGCCAAGAAAAACAATATGTTTTATTTGTACAGCTCTTATTTTTCACCAGGAAAATATCTGCAAAGTACACTGGAGGCAAATACACAAAAATCATGACAGCAACAAATCTTTCTAACCCCTCGAATTTTCATGATCATGTGAATGACAAGGGGCTATATAATAAACTCACAAGCTCAGAGGGGCCACCTGGCAGGCTTGACAAGCTCAGTGACCAAAAGTAACCACACACGATGGTCTGATCATAAATTCCTAATTGGCCAGGTTATAGTGGATAGTCATGTCCCAGGCCTATAGCTTCCTTAGCAAAGAGCAATCTTTACCTTCAGTGAGCTCTGTCCATCATTCTTATGCATCTAGGATAACATACCTTTGAAATGTCAGAGTAATTTTCTTTTCTTGCCCCTCAAAGGCACAACCACCAGCACCAGAGCACAATACCACAGATCCCCTCATTGTTGTCTTGTTCCCTGCGTATCACCGCTATGTGCTGTCAATGTTAATCATTAACTATCATGTATGTGTTTCCATTCTGCTCTGTATCCCATCCTAGAGACTTCCCCGCTTTGCTTTCTCTCATCTCCTTAATCTACCACCAATGGATTTCATGTAACCTTCCTTACATTTTCTCCTTCGATTCTAAACGCATAAAAAGAACTGCAAAACTGCCATTCTCTGGAGCATTTTCTCAAACTGTTGAGATTTTGCTGCTGGGCATGTCCTCATAATGTGGCTTAATGTAACTTTTCTATAGGTTTGGACATTCTTTTTTTGACAGTCACTCACTCTACAGAACGTTTCTATATGAGACATTTTTAATATCTTATTGTAGATATTTTATAATAAAGAGTCTTCTCTAAGGATCAATGAAAGATTTCACCTGAAAGATTTAGATCAAGGGTGACTTCCTAGTGCCTTTCATAGCATCTGACACATGGTTAGTACTTAATATTTGTTGAGCTAACTTTAACTTAGCTTTCCACTTGAAGTGATTCCTACGTTTCAGGCTAGCCGGAGAATGTAGACAGAGGGGGTGTGCCATTTTTAAAATGGATTCCCATTTAAAAAATATGTATATTATATTCAATGAAGTATCATGGTCTTTTCTGTATCCTTAACAGACTAAAAAGATAGGTCTAAACCAGCAAAGGCAAAAATACAGCACAAATTATGGGTTACATGTCTTGTGATCAATAAATAATTCAATTGCTCTTGCCCGGCTGGTGTGGCTCAGTGGTTGAGCATCGACCTTTGAACAGAAAGTCATGGTTTGATTCCCAGTCAGGACGCATGCCTGGGTTGCAAGCTCAATATCCAGGTGTGCAGGAGGCAGCCAATCAATGATTCTCTCTCATCATTGATGTTTCTATCTCTCTCTCCCTCTCCTTTTTCTCTGAAATCAATTTAAAAAAATAATAAAAAATTGGATGCTCTACACATCTTGCATCTAATTTACCCTTCCCTAATGTATAAGTATGTTCCACCACTGGAGCACAATTTCTAGTGCTCATTCACAGTGGTGTCTTTACTTTATTATCTCAGCACATGGAATTATCTTAGTTCATTCATTTATATTATCAGCAGACTACAAAGTTATATCCATTTTCTGAATAGTTGATTATATAAAATCAATCCGTTTCCTACTGTCATTGTCACCTTTCGCTCTGCCTCAAAGATTCCTATAATTATATTCCATCTTCTCATCCTGTTCCACTGACCTATTTTCTTGTTCACAGCCACGAATGGTTTTAAACAATAATCAAAAACCTCTTGGCAACTTGGATAAAACATGAATACTGCTATAGGTAGAGTCTACTGCAGATAGTGAAATGTCTAGTTCCTAAGAGGGCCAGAGACCCAAAAACCCTGGTGTGTCCCATTTGTGATTTGGCACATCCACAATGTCTTAGATTCAAATAGATAATGCCACCAGAGTGAGGCACTTTCTCATTTCACCTGGCTTTCACCATCTCACTGAACTCTGTGTTTTCTTAGCATAATCACTGTGTAAGGAATAGTGAAATAATTAAATTGCAATTGGATTCTCTCTCATGCAACTCCCTGTACCCTCATCTCATAAGGCAAGGAATTGGTTTTGAGGTACTCAGTGTCCTGTTTTGAAGACCTGATAATGACACGTTATGGAACTATACCATCCAGTAAAATACAATAGTACTTACCCTAGGAATTCATAAAGAGGGGCTAGAAATCAAATTACGGTTCATTGTGTGTTGTTTTTTTTGGAGAGGAAACTTCAAAGATTCCCACTATATCTTTGAAAAAGTTTAGAACCTAATTTATAGCTGTGAAAAGGAATTAGGTTATATGGATAGCTTTTATTTCCTAAAATCATGCTAGTATTCAATTCTCACACAAATATGTGAGTCTCAGGCGCAGGTGCCCTTGGTCTTCCTGGAGAAAACCTGTAATTTGCCTCTATCTAGTAGGAAATATATTTTACTTGATCTCTGAAGAAACCACACACTGCCAGAAAAAAAGAAATTTCGCTTTAAATCAGAAACATTCCAAGATGTCAGAAAAATTAAACAGAAAATTCTATTATCTTCTGAGTACTTGTCTGATCTATCCCAACTGTGTGACCTATCATTAAGTCAAAAGACACTTTCTAAATGCCCTAAATTACTTGGCCCCTCTCACTACAGAGTAAATGAATTAGAAAAGGATCTTCTGAGGCCACTTCGAAAGCACTTTTAATGAGGATCACAAAAATTGGAATTTTTTACTAAGTAGGCATAAATTGGGGCATATGGGTTTTCATTCACTTTCAGACAATTTAAATTTGAACACTCTATATTGCTAAACTTTATCTCATACAAACATTGATGATGTCTGTCTTTTCACGAGAGCTTTTGAGTGCCTTTTTTTCTTCATTTGTTTGGTGGCTTTTTGTTGTTGTTGTTAATACCAGGGGATATTTTTTTCCATTGATTTTTAGAGAGCGAGATTGGGGGAGAAGAGGGAGAGAGAGAGAAATATATCTGTGTGAGAGAGACACATGGACTAGTTGCCTCCCACATGCACCCCAACTGGGGCCAGGCATGAAACCTAAAACCCAGGTAGGTAGGGAATAGAACCTATGACCCTTTGGTACAGAGGCTGATGCTCTAACCACTTAGCACACTGGCCAGGGCTGTTTGGTGGCTTGTGATTGTGAGCTCATATTACTTTGATGCTATTATTTGTACTGTTTTTGATGGTGTCTTTTTCTTGATTTGTTTTTGCTTGCTTTTGCCAGGGTACTGAGCATACCACCTTAAAATAATCATTATTTTTTTTTCCATCCTTACAAGTATTGCAAATTTCAGATAAAAAGTCAAATAAAAACCAGTTTGATATGATCACCTCCTGTGAAAGCTAACTCCTTCCAGTTATATCCATCAAGGTTGATACTATCAGTGTCCTACTGTTCCCTTCAACAGCTTTTATGTGGGCATCTTTTATTAAGCCCCCTATTGGAGGCTTATCCTGCTTTCATCAATGTCCTGCATTAGAATTAAAGCTGAAACTCCACGTACCTGGGGCTCACAAGTTCTCCATGTTGGGAACTACAATGAGTGCTGGTTTAAACCTCGGGATTCCTGCTTTCCCATTATTTGAGTGTCTGCGGATGCCATACATCTTTGCCAAATGAGCAATACATTGAAAAGTTTGTACATGTACAAATATTAGATATTTGCTACAATAAAAATGTCTACCATTTTCCTGGGGTTTTAGAAGCAGCGTTGTGAAGAATATCAGAAATGACAAGGTAAAAGTATAATATATGGTAATTAGAGTTTGTTTTCAGCTCTTAAATCGGAGGAGTATTTTTAGACAAATGGCAATATTTATTCCAGGTTAATGGAGTTCAGATGGAAAAGCAGTATATTATGCTCTACCTCTAGGACCATGATAAATTGTTATGATATTAAAGGCCCTGAGAAATGCTGTAGTGGTCACCATAGTTTTGCCTTAACATTATTTGACCAGAAAATGTTTTCCTATTGTTCATGTAATATCCCAGACAGTTCCCATTATTTTCTGATAACTTTCAGTTATAGCACCAGTCTTATTTCTCTTATTAAAACTCAGTTATAGGTATTAAAAAATTTAACCTCAATTCAAACCACAACTTTAATTATATATCCACATCATAGCTTATACCAGCCGTGGGCAAACTACGGCCCGCGGGCCGGATCCGGCCTGTTTGAAATGAATAAAACTAAAAAAAAAAAGACCGTACCCTTTTATGTAATGATGTTTACTTTGAATTTATATTAGTTCACACAAACACTCCATCCATGCTTTTGTTCCGGCCCTCCGGTCCAGTTTAAGAACCCATTGTGGCCCTCGAGTCAAAAAGTTTGCCCACCCCTGGCTTATACTCTTCCTTGAGAATGTATCTGACCCAATACAAACCTGCATAGGGAAAAATGGAAGGGGTGTGTTGTTTCATTTGTTCTCTACCTTTTTTCTGTTCTTCATTTTCTGACTGCCCCAGGGTGGTAGTAGGGGAAGGGTATATTACATGCAGAGAGACAAGAAGTCTTATATCACTGGGCAGCTGAAGTTCTTACTTAGATAATAATTGCTGGCCTTGATCATAGTGTAAGTGTCAATGAATCACAGTCGTGTAGTCTATGGAGGCTCCACGTGGACGTCTCCATTATATTGTCACATTCCTGACATGTGATGCATTTTCTGAAGACCTCTTGCAACCTCCACTTACAACTTGTTCTGGATGACTCACACCCTATAAGCTACCCTTTTGTGCAGGTTGTATTAAGATGGTATAACACTAGCCACATTTTATACTAGTAGTATCAACTTAGTTGATGAAAATTCATGTGTCTTTGTCAGGCAAAATTCTTGTATCTGAGCCCTTAAAAGGGAAGTGGTTACCAGCTTTTATGCTCATACTAGAGGCCAGGTGCACGAATTAGTGCACAGGTAGGGTCTGGCTGGCCCGCTCCTGCCAATTGAGCCAGGCCAGCCAGGGGGAGGGACTATGGGCAGTTGGTTGGCTAGCCCTGCCCCCTGGTTGAACTCCCAGTGGAACTCCCTGTCGAGGGGACAATTTGCACATTAGCCTTTTATTATATAGGATGTGCCCCCTCAAACTCCAGAAGGTATGTGTTAAGCTTAATTAAGAAATTATGAAGTTTCATTTTTAATTTGAATTGCCACTTAACCTAGTGATCTCACTTCTAGGAATATATCCTGAGACCCAAAACAATAATCACAAAGAATATATGCACCCATATGTGCATAGCAGTGCTATTTACAATAGCTAAGATCTGGAAACAGCCCAAGTGCCCATCAGTAGATGAGTGGATAAAAAAGCTGTGGTACAATTACACCATGGAATACTAGGCAGCCATAAAAAAGAAGGAGCTCTTACCCTTTGAGACAGCATGGCGGGATCATAGAATCTCACTCATATGTGGAATCCAATGAAAAAAATAAACTGATGAACAAAACGGATCCAGAGACATGGAAGCACGCAACAGACTAATAATCTCAGCAGGAATGGGAGGGGGTGGGAAGAGATTAACCAAAGGATTTGTATGCGTGTATGCATAGCCCATGGACACAGACAATAGTACGGTGTAAGCCTGGGGAGGAGGCAGGAGCCAGGTGGAGGGTATCAAAGGGGGAAAAGAGGGATATCTGCAATAATTTGAACAGTAAATATAAATTAAAAAAAAAGAAATTGTGACGTTCTGCTCTGGTGACAGCGTGAGGACTATACAAATTGGAGTAAATGAGCACCCAGAAGGGGAGTGCATTGCCCAAGTTTTCATCTTCAAGTACTTAGGTTCCCTGTACTTGAAGTCCTTTCACTAGCATTGAGGGGGTCTTTCTTTCCCTTCTTATGGGGTAGAAAAGGCATCAGTACAAAGCACTTCCCCCTAGGCTAACAAATCATTGCCTCAAGTTCCTAGTCTGTTTTGAAAGCAGGATGGGGTGGGATGAAGCTCAAAGGAGCAGTCACCTGCATCCTGTGAGTTGCGTGGGGAAACACTTCGGTGAGTGCCCTTGTGGAAATACTTACAAACTATGTTGTTTTCTTTGGGCCTTTGGTAAGAATTCTGAAGCAAGAAGGAGCAAGTCATTCTACTGTTTGTTTCATAGTCTTTTCTTGCAATTAAGGCTGAACCCAAGATTCATCCCTTTTGCAAAAGCTTCAAATAGTGTCTGTTTCAGGAAATAAATTGTCACAGAACTAATCGTGCTTACAAGATAGTGTGAAATAAAGGAATCTGTATGACTCACCAGAGGCAGGACTGAAGTTGGGGACAGGATGGTCACTGCAGGCTGGAGCAATGAGGGAACAGTTGTAGCGGGGGCAGGGCCTGAGCAACTCGGTATCCATCTTCTCTTTCAGCCTTTCCAGCAGAATTCCACTTCTGTGGGATTTTGTAGAGGGCAGCAATGAACTTGGTTTCAACCATAGTTACATTTTCCAGTTTTTCTAGCGTATGTGTGGGGCCATATGGCACAGCAGGCCAGAGTCAGTAATAATTACAAAGGCTGCTTGACATTAAATAAAAATAATATTTAGTCGTTTCTAGAAATAAATTTTAACTTATCAAATACAAGTAAGGTGCCAAAGAGCTCAGTAAATATTGATTATAAATAGTCTTTATTATGTGCTTTCTCTCCATGAGTATAAATTAGCTATGGCTTATGAATTAGCATAATATGTTAGGACTCAATAAATATTACCACTGCTGCTCTCAGAAAATATTAACTTAGTGGTTACTTTAGTGTATGCCAGCACTCTGCTCTAGTAATACAGGCATAAACAACTCATACAAAAATTTCCTAATCTTATAGAGTTTATTATCAGATGATATGAAAAATAATTAAGTAAAAAATATAGTATATTAAGTATAATATATAATATACATAGATATGATGTATTGATTGATTAATAAGCAGAAAGAGGAATATTTCTGATAAAAACTAGTTTAACATGGAATATATCTCATATTAGTAGCCAGTACCAAGTGTTTAATTTTCAAAAAAAGTAATACAACAGATTTGTATTAATTAGAGGGGATGATACATTTTAAATGTATCTCATTATATAATATAAAGTTAAAACATTAAAATTATATATCAGGAGTGATATCTGACATTTAGGTCAAAAAATGCATTGCCAGTGGGAATCAGTAAACCTCCAACCTGAGCCCAACAACTGTTATTTCTAACAGTAAGATAGTCATGCTTTGCTATTCCTGGAGATAGTCTAAATGACCCAAGCTGCTCTTACGGTTATGATATTTCCTGTCTTATTACACATTTAATACATCTATAGTCAGCACAGAAACACTTTTGAATTATTAATCTTAAAGGTGAAATTGAAATGATGGAGGTTAAGAGAAAGGGAGAAATGCTTTGCTCTCAGAAAAAATATGATTAATAAAGTAAAAAGAAAGAGAAAATATAGAGTGTAATATGACTTTAATTTTATTTGATTGGCTATTGACTTCAGGTCTTTTAAAAAAGAGAGAAAATCAGCAATAAAACAGGTTTAAATAGAGAGCTTGTCCTCTCTAGTTTCTAGTAGGACAATGGTGCCAGATAGTAGAGTGGGTAATTTTTTTCCTAATGTTCCATTCTTTCCTCTAGGGGTATATAGCAAAGTTCGCCCTGTTCTGAAAAAAGCACAAGTGGATCATTTGTCTGATACAGGGATGGTGCTTCAAAGCTGGGCTTCTGCTATTCTATAGGCAGCGAGAAAATGGAAATGTGACCCTGAAAGCCTTTGCAAGTGCTCTCATAACTTCCCAATACCTACCAAGTCCTGCTATGGAGTCAGCCTGTCCAAAGCTTCTGATTAATTTTCTATGGGTGCCCTTTCCCTCAACACTGGCCTCAACTCCTGGCTATGACTTTCACTTAATCAACAACTCCAACGATTTCTCTCTCTCTCTCTGTCTCTCTCTCTCTCTCTCTCTCTCTCTCTCTCTCTCACTCACACACACACACACACACACAGCCTCCAAGCGTAATAATATTTACCTGTAAGATAGGCAAATCTTGGTCTATTATTTATTGCTAACTAGAGGCCCGATGGAGGAAATTCATGCAAGAGTAGGCCTTCCTTCCCCCGGCTGCCAGTACTGGCTTCCCTCTAGCACCCAGGACCCGGGTTTCCCTCGCAGCCCCAGCTTCGTCCAGAAGGAAGTCTGGTCTAATTAGCATATTATGCTTTTATTATTATAAATGAGTTATTGTTGTTGGTGTTTTTTCTTTGTTAAAATTTACCTATGACTTAGTTTCCTCATTTCCAAAATGTGGGAAAGAGTGATAAAATATGCATAATGATGTCAGCCTAGAAAATGGCGTTCATTTTTTGCTGTTCCCATTTATCACCTCAGAGGGAAATGGTGAGCTATTTTCTCTTGTCTCTTTTCCCCCCCTCTATTTTTCATAATCTTTTATTTCTTTTATTACAGCCACAATCCCCTGGAATCCTGCCTCCAGCCTGGATAAGCAACACAAGACTTCATGGCTGTGCATCTCATTCCTATAGCTATTCTGTAAACAGATGCAGATCTTTCAAAAAAAGCATTTTAGTTCCATTAATACTTTCTCAGTAAAATATCTACCAGACAATAACAAGCAAAGAGAACGAACAAAAATCTTTTTTTTTTTGCTAATACTGAACAACTTTCTGTTTCACTGCATTATTTTCTTTGTACTATTATGCCGTCAAAATATCTTTCTCTTTTCTCTGCATCAGGAAGAATGCGTAAAAAAAGCAGAATGTAAGGGGAAAAGAAAATCTAAAATTGCATGAGATTATTATTTAGGGGTTAAAATTGTAAAGGGCAAGGGGCTAGATAGAAATCTTAACACAAAAATCTTGAATGAGAGTGAATTCTCTATTCACCATTAGAAAGTAGACCATGCTAAGGTGGTTCTGAATGATGACGGCCACAAGAATTAGTCAAGAAATCTGTTTTGCCCTGAAAAGTTGGAGTGGGTCCTTCGAAGGTGTGTGCCACTTCTACTCACTCTAGCCTAGGTTTGAATAACATATTAAGGATGAGTTTTTCAGGACAAAGGACTGGGTAGCTGAGAGCAACTGTCAGGGAGAATAGTCCGAGACAGGCAGGGTTAGTGTCACTGTAGAAAACCCTACTGTCAAGACCAAAAGAAAACTATTGACCCTTCATGGTATATATTTTATATCAGGAAGTATACTCACAGGTTAGAACACTTAATGTTGAGGAAAGAGATACCTCCTACAATTATCTCGAGGTGAGGGTGAACAAATCCATTAACTACAATTTCCAACTGGACTAAATGATTTTCAATGTTGTAATCGGGTCCATGATCCGACTGCATTTAAAACATATAAGTGTGCTTAAGAAAATGAACTTGAACATCGGGGATATTTACATTTGAATCTTCACTACTTCCCAGCTACCTATCTGGATGGATTCCTGCCTATTTCTCAATTTTCTAAAATGGAGAAACAAATGTATGCAAAACGGACGGGACTGCGCCTGGCTGATATATTTACATATGACAAGTTTTATTTTAAACTGTGATTCATATAATGATGAGTTTTAGTCAATAGAGCTAATATGATTCAATTGACGAAAAAGAATTGCAGAGATTTTCCTGCTGTGGAAGATGCTAAATTGTAGGTTTTGCCACTCCGTTTTCATTCTCTCTGAAATCACAAATGGAAAACTATACTAATGTCTTCACAATGTCTGTGCAGTTTCCTGGCCTGATTAAGATGTAAGAAGAGCCTCTAATGAGCGAGCATGCCACAGAGTGTTCTTGTTTGTACTGCCACAAATTAGAATTGGGCCGCAATTCTTTTCTACATCAAGGTTTTCACTTTCAATGTGGTGTAACAGCTAAGCATGGCCAGAGCAGTGTGGGAAAGCGGCTGCCTCCCACTAATCAGCACAACATTTTCTCTGCAATCACAGAGCAGTGATTCACATGGGCTGTTCTGTGCACGGCCCGAGTTTTCTTGCACTGGTGTGGTGAATAGATGAGAAGTGGTACTAGTCACAAAACTAACTTGCTTGTCTCATGCGTGGCGGTGAACCCTGGACTAGGAATCAGGAAGCCAAAGGTGTTAATTCTTACTGTGTTTTTGTGTGGACACAGTCAAATGGCTTAAATTCTCTCATTTAAGTTGTGTGTGTTGTGGTGTGTTTTGTGTGTGTGTGTGTGTGAAGAGAAGAAAGGGAGAAAGGATTTTCCCAACCTGTTTGAAAGAGTTGCAATTAGTAATCAATGAAACAATTACTAAGAAAAACTAGTGTAAAATGCCTAACAAATGTGAAAGGTTATTTATTATTATTGCCCTTCCTCAGAGAAAACTCCTTCTCAGTATGCACAGATAACCCACAAGGAATGGTTTTGCGATGAATCATTATCAACATCTTCTTACAGGAGTCTCAGGGTCACGTGTCCAGGAATATCAGTCCTATAACCTGTTATTCTGCTATCATGGATATACGTTTCTCTTGACATTTAACGCACATGAAGTGGCCTGCAAACAGCAAGATGCTGTATAAATTATTCTTCTCAAGCAACAGCTGGAAGAAGTACTCCTTTGTTATCAGTAAATAACTTCAGATGATTGACTGACCTCTGAATTTGAATATATGTCTGGTGGGGAAAAGAAGTTTCAAGGCAGAAAAAGAGGGTGCTGGGAAATGAGAAGGGGTTTTGAAGGAGAGGGGGTTGGCAGGAAAATGAATATTTCTGGATTCTAATATTTGCTCCTGTTTAATCTTGCAACTAAATTTACATCCATGCATTCACACGTCCACTTAATAAATACATATTAATCCTCTGCTATGATAAAAGCACTCAATTATGAATAAGACATGTAAACTGTCTCATGGCCTCCCCGGGAGATAAGCGGCGAGGTGGGGCAAGAAGAAGGCACCACAGTCACACAGAATAAGTACCAGAGGAATCAGGGAAGGCTTTTTAGAAAAAAAAGTGACATGCAAGTTAAGATCTGAAAATGAAATAGGAATTATTAAAAAGAAGAGGGGGGAACAGTATCATTGGATCAAGAGAACATGGCCTATGAAGGGAACTGAAAGTTCAATAGAAACTCCTTTAGCCTCCCATCACTCAATATTATTGCTACTATTCTGCCAATTTTATGCCGAAATCTCACAGCAAGCAAGCCTTTCTCTACTGTGCCAAGGGCATTTTCTTCCACTGACTTTATCAACTAAACAAATAGGTATTTCACATGCATCAGTATGAGAGCTTCTATAGTAATTTGGTTCCTCTCTAAAGGGTAGAAAATGGATGTGTTTGGCATTGGGAGATGATGTGTAACGATAAGAAAATATGCAATATTTAGTGTGTGAAGCGACAGATAGATGTGGGGAGGTAGGCAGGGACCATGACATAAAATGTGATTTGAATGCTATGGCAAGGAGTTTGAATTTCATCCTAAAAAAACTGAATAAACATATAAATATTTTAAATAAAAGAGTGATATAATTATAATGTAATATTTAGAAGCATTACCCTGTCTTGGCTAGGATATTTAAACATTTTTGATCAGATCATGTACCCCTCTTAGTAAATTATCTTGACCATTCCCCCTCAATCAATAGTATATATGTGTGTGTATGTGTGTGTGTGTATGCATGTATATATGTATGCACACATATCACTCTATGAATACATGTTATAAAGCATTTAAGTATGCATTAACAAAGAATGAAATAAAGTTCAACTAATTAATAGTCTTTAATGTCTTGCTAATCTCTTTGGCCTTTTTCTTTTAGTGGCCAGTATTTTAAGGCAAATGACACATTTGTAGTAGGCTCCTTCTTAATGAACATGGAAACTAATTCATATTTAAAATAGACCTTTTTATGTTGGAGTTTTGGATTCACTTCTTTTAGAAATGATTAAATTACCTATATTTTATGCTACTTTGTAATGTAGCTGAGGAAGTACTCACAGGAGTAAGAAGAGTGCCCACACTTTTTTTTCTTGTGGTTGCTTCTGCTTACTTCATTAATACAACACTGGATCTGAGGAAAGACTCTTTGAGCCATCTCTCCATATTGTGTGACGTTTCTCATAAAACTAGGGGATACAATCTTTGTAACCATTTAACGGAACACATATACTGTGACAACATAATGAAAAGGAAATAAGCATGAAGGCACCGTGTTTCCAGTGACCCTTCTGTGTTGTTGAACGTCTGTCCTCCCTGCAGGACACCTCATTAATGATATGACATGTGGGAGTCTGAGAAGCCAAGTAAGAGGACCAGTGTCAGTGTGGATGCCAAATAGTAGTAAATGTAAATACATGTTCATAAAAAATTAAGTGACTTTCTAGTATTTTCTTCTCATATATTTATGGATCATGTTCAAATTTAGTGTTGAGGGCACACATTTATTTAAGGGGACATTGGTCTCGAAAATAGATCAGATTTGGTAAGTCAGAGTGGAAAGACCATTCAGAATAGTGTTGACATAATTCTAGCAAGAGCTGATAATATTCAGGACTACAATTTGGCAATAGAGATGGAAAAAAATGTATAGAGAATGACGCGGAAGATTTGAAAGAGGTAGAATCTATTGGGTATCATGACTGTAGATGTTGGAAAATTCAGGCACAAGTTTGAGGGTCAGGTGAACTCAATGGTCAAGACACTGAACAGAATCTGTTATCAGCCTGTTGCAAAATTGTAAAATAGGGCCTTGCCTCTGTTAGAGTCCCATCCACATCTGTCCTCTTCTTTCAGAGTAAATTCTGGGGACACTGCTTTGCAAGCGTTCATTGTCCTGAGTAGCCTAGTGCTTACTCCAGTGGGGCCCTCCTTGGACAGCCCAGCCCAACTATTCACTCCCCTAAGCAAGCAAAATCTCAGTCTCAGTCTTCAACACAGAAAACCATACTCCTGTGCTAGAGGCCCAAATCTTTGTTTGTTTACTTTTGTAAAATATTCATTTTTCATTGATAATAACCCAGCATGTCCATCCTCAGGGAATACACGTTCATTGTAACAGGTGCCACATGAAGACAAAGCCTTGCCCAGACTGACTATTTCTGGATAAGAATATCAGGGCTGCTAGGGGCAAGGTTAGGGAGCAGTAAGCTGTGTGTGGATGTGTAGCTGCAAAGGCAGCAGCCAAATCTGTATAAGTATGAAAATGATTTGTAATATATTTGGAGTCAATTTTAAAAAACCCAGCTCATTCTTAAACATTTTGATTTTTTTTGATATGGCAGAAGAATAGCATTTTAAAGTAAAAACAATCAAAACGCTCCAAATAAACCTCAATGATATAAAGACAAAGTAAATAATAATAATGAAAAATTAGCATAGTTACTGTATAGTTTCATCATAAAATACAGGACAGATGTGATAAGTAAATCAAAGAGTAAAAGATTATTTTAGGACTAAAATTACACATGTATTATCAATCTAAAATAAATCTAGGACACCAAACCCTCACCACTGAATTAGCAGTGATTTCTAGACCTGCCTTGACACTAACTTAAAGTTTGATATAGCAACGTCACATATTTCCTACATTTCTTTGTGTGTTTTTAAATTGATTTTAGAGAGAGGAAGGAAGAGACAGAGACAGAGACAGAGAAAGAGAGACATCGATGTGAGACAGAAAGACTCACTGACTGGGAATCAACCCCACAGTCTGGTTATGTGCTCTGACTGGGAATCAAACCCACCAGCTTTTGTGCAAAGGGATGAAGCTCCAACCAACTGAGCCACACCAGCCAGGGCCTGTCTTCAGTTATTTTTAACAATTCTTTTACTTTACTAAGTAACATTTTAAACTTTTTAAATTCTAAAATTTTGCATTCTTTTGCTCCCTGGCCAATTTTGAATCTCCTAATTATTTTGATTGCTTCGATTGTATTGCAAAAATAATAATAACAACCCAAGCTGAACAAAATCTTTTAGAACTTTGTCCACTATGTTTTATTAGTGGAGTAATTTAAAGTGTTCCATCTCCAAGTGCTGGGATTTTACTTGCCACTAATTCTTCAAAGGATTTTATTGACATAGGCACCCCATCTGGAACTTATTCCAGTCTAGACTTCTCCCTGCTACATCTGCTCATGTGCTTAAATCAAAATTGAAGATCTTGCTCTTACTTCATTTTGTCCTGTTTCATTTGTCAGCAATATTTTTATTTAAGTTTAACATCATAGAATACTGGAACATATTTTGAAGGAGACATGAATCTAAATAGATTTATAAAGAAAGATATTTAATAGCACAATCTTCATGGGCTTTTTTTCTGAGCATGGAGTTCAAAAATAAATCCATGAAAATGTTTTGGCCATGTGAAATACAACGCCGTTAAAAAAAAAGAAAGTCATATTCCGGAAACCAGAAACTCTAGTTGGTGAAGTCACTCTCTCCTCACAGTGTCATATTCACAGATAAACCTTAGTCAACTTCCATATTAAGTGATAAATAAGGAATTTCAACATATTGTGTTCCCAACTGATGCTTAACAATGCACAGGGGAAGTATTATTGTATTAATAATATGAAAGATCTATTTTCAAATCTGTTTCAAATCAGGAGCTTGCTTTCCCCCCACCAAAAAGTTAAAAACTCTTTTCATACTGCTAAAAGGGGTGATTCCAATAAAGAAATTGAGTCTAACAAGTGTAGGAAAGAAAAAAAAAAGATTCCAAAAAGAGAATGTAGCTGGTTGATGAATTACAGTGATGGAACTCTTTGATTAATAAGGTAGAAAGCTGTGGCACTAAACAAAGGTGAAGAACCACGGCTGTTCTGCAAAATGATTGGGGATGCAGGAAACATTATATGAGATCAAAATAGTATTACCCCCTCCCCTCAAGAGAGGACCCCTTTATAGTCTTCATAGAATTTATTCTCATCAGCACACTGATTCAAAAGTCATTACCAAAGAATATCTAAAAAATCGGAAGCTTAGTCCAGCCAGTGTGGCTCAGTGGTTGAGCATGGACCTATGAACAAGGAAGTCACTGTTCCATTCCTGGTCAGGACACATGCCTGGATTGTAGGCTCCATCCCTGTGGGGAATGTGCAAGAGGCAGCGGATCGATGGTTCTCTCTCATCATTGATATTTCTATCTCTCCCCCTCTCCCTTCCTCTCTGAAATCAACAAAATATATTTTTTAAAAATTGAAGCTTAGTGAATATGCTTTATTTTATTGCATAAAATTACTGTAGTAGATGGCATATAAAAATACTATGGCATATACAATATTATTTTCTCATCATTCTTAATTCGACTTAATTATCTTTATAACATGTTGGGATAAAATGCCATCCAGCTATTGCTACACAGACTATTTGTAAAGGGCAAAATCTATCCAATCATTAGAATCAAAATGTGTTTATAGAGTAAGCAAATATCTGGAAAGTAACCATGCTTTTCCTAACACCACCCCTACCCACTGTCACTACAAGTATACCACTAATAGAATCCTATCTGCTTGTTATACATTGCAATTCGACTTTGTTTACATGAAAATACTTGTAATTCACATTGTTAACTGTCAAATGTAGGTAGTCTCCCTGCTTTATATCCAGATGGTACTGTGAATATATCTTGAACTTTATTACCAGCAGGAACATGTGCCATGTATTTATTTCCCCAACGGTGGAAATACATATTTCTAATATTTGAAATCTATTTGAATGTCAAAATTGACTCTATCATTGGCCAAATAAGCCATTAGTCAAGCAATTCACATTTGGATCACAAGTAGACTCAATTTCAAAGAATTGATGAAATTGCAAAGTAGCAATGCTGTCCTCAAAGATAAATATACTAAATTGAAATGGGGAAAAATGAACTCAAAGCAATTCTATATAATACTTGTTCATTTACAGTGGATGTGGACATGTTTCTCAATAAAGCTATGTTGCCTAAAGCAAATTAAGCACACTGGATTTAAAATATGTGAAAACAGATAATACTCAGGTGCCCACTCAGTGAATTACACACTCTCATGAACATCAAAAAGCTAGACAAATAAAGGCTAATAAACAAAGGAAAATATATTTTAAAGGCTTGGCAGTGGTGCTTTTCAAAAAGCAAAAAACAGACAAGAGGAAGATTATAAAAGGAGAGGAGCTGACCTATCAGATGAGTGGACATAGATGAGAAATGGAGATGGAAGACTGTGAAGGAATAACCGAATAGCATCTGTTGCCTCCACTGTGATTCTAATCCGTATTTAAAGGTTATGTCCTGAGGGGAAAGAGCTTTGTTCTTTGAATAGGGCAGATCTAGTGTCCAATCCCAACTGTAATGTTAACTATGTAATTTGACTCAAGGTACTTCTCTGAGCCCCTATTTTCTCTTATTCAGATAAGAATAAGAAGTTTTACCTCAAAAACTTAAGGTAAAGATCTAACATCACAATATATGTGTAAATATCTATTAAAGAGTATGGTTTATGGTAGACACATATTTGCACTCATTTCCTCAATTTTTCATCCAAAGGGAGCATCTGTAATCTCTCCAGACAGTTTTCTCTCAGTGCTTTGTATCATCATGAAATAAGTATCACACAGGAATAAATATCAGAAGACTAGAGATGTTAGCTCAGTTTCCCCAGTTTCAACAGGGGACATATCTGGCATAATGTGCTTTTCATTTATCCTATATAATAAAAGGCTACTATGCAAATTGTTCTCTCGACTGGGAGTTCGACCTGGAGTTCGACCAGCGGGTGGGGCCGGCTGGACAACTGCCTGTGGCCCCTCCCTTCGGGCCAACCTTGCACGAATTCATGCACTGGGCCTCTAGTAAAGCTATAAACAGAACACCCCTGATAGCTTCTATCTGTACTTGAGAAACAAAAAAAAGTTATGGTTAGGTAACAGGATTTGTTGAATTAAACTGAATTGGTTAAATAAGAATGATACAATGCACAGTTCATAAAAATCAGTAAGGGAAACAATAAAAATCAATGTTTAAAAATATGTTCTTATTGATTTCAGAGTGAGAAAGGGAGAGGGAGAGATAAACACATCTATGATCAGAGAGAAACATTGATCCACTGCCTCTGCTGGGGATTGAGCCTGCAACTTGGGCATGTGCCCTGACTCAGAATTGAACCAGCGACCTCTTGGTGCATGAGTCGATACTCAACCACTGAGCCACACTAGTCAGGTAAAAAAAATCAATTTTTTATAAAAAGATGAATTCAACAGTTTTACCTTCAAGGAGTTTAAAATATGCTAAGAAACAGAGGAATTACATATAGCTAACTATATGCCGGGTCAAATGGGGTTGCTCAGGAAAATCAGCCACTGATTAGTATCCCTGTATGTTGAATCTATCAATAGAATTTACCGAATGCTTGCTTGTGCAAGCAAGGGTTCAAAGACATTGCCTCTTTTATTAAGAATAGGTCTTCTTCTGGGCCTAGAACTAAACTGCTTCTTTTGGGCTATACTAAACTTTTCTTAAGTCACACAGGCAGGATTTTTACCTCCATGTATTTATTTTTCTTTTTGTGTTGTTCTCTGAAACTATCATTTAATTTTCAAAAGAAAATACAAAAGGAAGGGATGGATTATATCGACCCTAAAAGAGCCAATCAATTGTGAGTAATTTGAATTTCACATGCTGTTAATTTGTGCTTCTTCATGTTCTAAAATAAGATGGAAAAATATTAAAATGACCAAGTGAAGTCAATGAGACCATATCATTGCTATTGGTAGGGTGCTCTCTATGTCCCTACCTGTTGCAGGTGTAAGTGGGCTTCCTGAGGCCCCCATGAGAAGATGAGGTATCCTAGAAAGCTTTGTTTCTATGGAATTAAACCCCTGGGTTTCCAAGGTCCCATCTTCTTCTGTCCCTCCTTGGAAAAAGTCCCATTATGTCTTCAGCAGAGCGAGGATTAAAGCCATTGCCCCGAGTTTCTGCTCCATGTTTACACAGCCCAGTCCAGCATCTGGCTCAGTTAGCTTGTGCTCCCAGCTGTAGTCCACACACTGCATGTGCACCTGGGTCATGTGGCTTCTAGGGGCACATGACAGGCTAGTGTGGGTCATGGAGATAGAAAATACAAAGAAGCAGGACCAAAGCAAGAAGACTAAGAGAGCACGAATGAGAGAATTGTTTATGTGGGGATAATGTATTCCCAACTTTTCCCAGGTTTGCATTGGGGTCCACCCTCCTTGCCAAAACCTTTGTTCCCAGGTTAGACTGACTGGCAAGCACCTTCCCTACGTCACCTCAACTTCACTGGGCATGTGTCCATTTCCCTTCCCTCAGTGATTTTCAGGGACCGAACCAGTGGTTGCAGCGTCCTGGTGAAGCTGCCCAAGTGACCATGCTATAGTGTCTGGCCTCCCTTAGCTCCTTTCCTATTATTAATTTTAGCTAGCTAGTTATGATGGTAACATTATGATCCCATAGATAATGACACTTACCCTAGCCATCTCAAATAACAAGTTGATAATGAATGATTACGGCATCTTAAGGCCTTAGGCAGCCTCTGTGAGTGTCTAACCTTCTACAGAATTTCCAGAAGCAGGCCTAGCACCGTAAATCTGCTGAATTGTGACAAAACTATGACAAGGGTAAATGAAAGGTATTGTTATTCGGTGCTTACTAGGTACTTTAATATGTATTATTTTATTCTCATTACAACTATGTGAATTAAGAAACATTATCAATATTTTTTTGATAATACAATTTATGCAAAGAGAGGTCAAGCAGCACAATCAGAACCACATTGCTAGGTGTAGACAGTCACATTTACATCCTTTGCACTACATCAATGTTTCCAAAAATTGGAAACATTTTAAAAAATATCTCATTTTGGATAAAACCTAAAAAATAAATTCCCAGGCCTCTCTTTTAGAAATCCTGATTTGGTATTTTGGAATAGGACCAGGAATCTGTACTTTTTAAAATTTAATTTATTGGGGTGCCATCTTACCTAATAATAGACAAACATGTAAATTGACCATCCCTCCGCTATGCTCACCAGCCAATCAGGAGAGTATGCAAATTAACCCAACAAAGATGGCAGTTAATTTGCATATGTAGGCACGAAGTGGCAGAGCAAAGACCAAAGGCTCCGTCTGGAGCCGTGAAAAACAAAGGCTCCCTCCAGAGCCACGAAGACCAAAGGCTCCGGCTGGAGCTGCAAAGGCCTGGGTCCTGGGTGCTGGAGGAAAACCGGTTCTGGCAGCCAGGGGAAGGGAAGGCCTATTGTACAAATCTCTTCGTGCAATGGACCTCTAGTTGGTTAATAAAATTATACACGTTTCAGGTGTACAATTCTATAACATATCATCTGTATATTGCATTGTGAGTACACCACTGCAAGTCAAGTCTCCTTCCATTAACATTTTCCCCCCCTTTACCCTCTTTTACCTCCCCTCAACCCCCTTCCCCTTTGGTAATCACCATGCTATTTTCTGTGTTTGTGAGTTTTGTTTTTTTGTGGATTTTTCTGTTTACTTAATCCCTTCACCTTTTTCATCCAGTCCCCCCAACCACTCTCCCCTCTGACAGCTGTAAGTCTGTTCTCTATCTATAAGTCTGTTTATTTTATATTTTGTTTTTTAGTTCATATTGTTCATTAGATTCCACAAATGAGTGAAATCACATGGTACTTGTCTTTCTCTGACTGCCTTATTAAAAAATGGGCAAAAGATTGGAATAGACACTTCTCCAATGAGGATATACAGATGGTCAATAGGCATATGAAAAGATGCTCAATGTTACTAGTCATCAGAGACATGCAAATTAAAACCACAATGAGATATCATATTACACCTGTCAGAAAGGCTATCATCAAGCCCTAGCTGGTTTGGTTCAGTGGATATAGCATCGGCCTGCAGACTGAAGGGTCCCAGATTCATTTCCAGTCAAGGGCACATGCCCAGATTGTGGGCTCAATCCCCAGTGGAGGGCGTGCAGGAGGCAGCCGATCAATGATTCTCTCTCATCACTTATGTTTCTTTCTCTCTCTCTCTCTCTCTCTCTCTCTCCTTTCCTCTCTGAAATCAATATGTATATATGTATATATATAATTGCTATCATCAATAAATCAACAAATAATGTTGGTGAGGAAGTGAGGAAAAAGGAACCCTTGTGCACTGTTGGTGGGAATGCTGATTGGTGCAGCCACTGTGGAAAGCAGTATAGAGTTACCTCAAAAAATTAAAAATGGAACTGCCTTATGGCCTAGCAATTCCAGTTCTGGGAATATATCCATAGAAAACCAAATTTAAAAGAATATATGATTTCCTATGTTCATAGCAGCATTATTTGTAATTGCCATGATTTGGAAGCATCCCTAATACCCATCAGTAGATAAGTGGATAAAATAGCTGTGGTACATTTACACAGTGGAATACTACTCAGCCATAAAAAGAAGGAAATATTACTCTTTGTGACAGCATGGATGGATCTGGAGAGTCTAATGCTAAGAAATCTGGGATTTCAACAAAATTTATCCTAGGTTATTTTGTCACCCGGCAAATTAGGGAAATACTATGCCATGTCATGATGTTGAGGTGGCCCAGGACATCCCGTTATGAGGCTTTTCTGAGCCCCTACTTTCCACCCCTTTTTAGAGTATTTCCTTAGCACTTGCCTCATGTCAAAACCTACTCTCTGGGCAATAGTTTTGTATCAGCCATTGACACCCGAGTATGAATTTATAGTGCTTCCTCTCTTCGGGAGCGTGCAATTTCAGCTTTTGCTCAGGATGTGGGAGGAAAGGCTCTGCCTTATGGTTAGGGAAGGGAATGTTCAGAGCTCTGGCAGGTGAGGAATGTGGGAGGAATGAATAAGAAGCTATTTTTAGGACCCTTAATATCACAGCAGAGGAAAGGTAAAACTGTTCTGAGTTAAACTGAGGATGTAAAGAATAATTATGTGAATTTAACATTTTTGTGTAGGAATTCAGGTGTTCACTTGGAATTTATACTTTAAAGTGATTGAGGGTAAAAATGTAAGGAGAAAGAAGAAAGCTATGCTGCTGACAGGAGAAAGCACAGAGATTTCCCCATAAATACACTGCCTACACCTGGGCTGTGAGAAGCACACAGATTTCTGGTATAGTGCAAAACTCAATAGCTGAAATGACAAATGGGTCTTATGGCTTATGGTGAAGCATTTAATCAGCTCAGGAGTTCAATTGCCAGTGTAGTAAGGGATACCCTCCCATGTGTTTTGCAAATCAATATATTATTTATCTTTCGCTGCACCTTAGGGAGTAATGCTAGTTATAATTATAAAAACAAAACACCAATGGGATAGAATATGCTTTGAGGCAGCATGTAGATACTATAGTCGTAAGCTAAAATGATATGGGAAGTAGGAAAGTTCACATTTAGGCCTAGTAGGTGCCATATCAGAAAATGACAGATATTTTATTTCAGATGCCATCGTTCATACTGAAGTAACTTATGTTCAGTAGCTTTTTATTTTCGTTTTATGTAGCACTGGTAATATATGGAAAATCCAAAGCCATAACAGTGAGCATGCAGTATACTGAAAATATAGTTATGAGTTGCTGGTGTGTTTTGCTGATGCTAATACCATGGTCACAAAAAAATCCAATTAATTATTTATTTCTATGGGTGACAATATGGATAATACATGAACAAGTAAAATTTTTGTTTAATTGAATGACAGGTATTTGGAGGTTGATTAGCTAAACTCTGCAGTGAGACTGCCTGCGCTGTCATCCTGGCTTCACATACTAACTCATCGTCCAAGAGAAAATCATTTCAACTCTCTGTCTTATTTTCCATTTCTGTGAAGTGAGAACAAAAAGATACATATTTCATTGTGATTGTGTGCATTAAACGAGATAAAGAGAATATATTCAGTTAGTTAGGGTCCCAAAGGAAATATATGTGGAACATTCCAATTAAAATAAGTGAGGAAGAGATGATTATCAAAAGAATTAATAACAAAAATGGAGGTGGAGTTTAGAGAAGGCAATAGAAATCGTGCAGGAACTGTGAGCAAATAACAGCAACTCTGCCACTAGCCTAAGACCCAGAGACAAGAAAAAGGGGTCTCTGGAAGCTGAAAGGAGAGTGATGTTAGCGGGATCCATTGTGTTTCAGGAAGATATGATTTATTCTGGTTGCTTAGGCAATGCTTCTCAAGCTTGTGGTTCCAGGATCCTTTTTTTGCTCTTAAAAATTATTGAGAACATCAAAGATCTTTTACTTATGTGAGGTTATATCTCTCGGTATTTACCATCTTGGAAATTAAAATGTAGACTCTTAAATATGTGTATTACTTTATTTAAAGATAAAAACAACAAGCTCAGGGATCAGCCCACTTTGTCTGTGAAGGACCAGGTAGTAAATATTTTTGGCTTGGTGGACCATAAAGTCTCTCCTGCAACTATTCAGCTCTGCTGCCGCAGCACAAAGCAGCCATATACAGTATGCAGACCAATGAACATGACTCTCTTCCAAAGAAAACTCTACAAAAATAGCAGGCAGGCTATTTGCAGATTTCAGGTTGGATTTTGTCCATGCACTGCAGTTTGGCAACCCCAGATAAAGCCATTAACATAAACCCATTCACCTGCTAAACCTGGTCATATAAATGGCATAGTTACTATGATAAACATTTTCCAATATGGTGAGAAAAGATGCAGTTTCTTGGTTTTATTGATCTCTAATGTCTGGTTTAATAAGAGAGCTGATTCTCAGATCTGCTTCAGCATTAATTTTATTACAATGTTATTTTGGTTGAAGTACAAGTATTTTTCCGTGTATAAGATGCCCCCATGTATATGACACCCCCCCCCCACTTTTCCAACCCAAAGTTAAGAAATCAATATTTTAAACATAAAACAGAACACATTTTTATTTAGTAATTACTGCAGGTAATGTTCACATACCAGTGCTATGATATTATGCAGCATATCACTTTATTCAGCCTCTGTTGCATCACTGCTCTCTTCTTCATCACTATTAGCTCCAGACGTATCAATTTCTTTAACTTCTACTGTATCACCACTGTCTTCTGAGTCACTGTCTATATATGTGAGATCATCCTCATAAACTGGTGGCATTTTCTGAGCTAACTTTGTTCGTGTTCTCATGGCCAACCCTTCTCTCTTCATGAAATTGAAGCACCATTTTGCCTTTCCTGTAAAATCAACAATGCTCATTTTGCTTGCAAACATTCTTGCCTGACATTCAATAAGCCTGGTTGACACACATAAGCCACTCTGGCGTTGCTCCATAATCCAAGTCTTAAGCCTCTGCTCCAAATTTGCCCATTTTACTGGTTTTCCTCTTAAGGCTGTCTTCCTTTTGGCATCTTAAGGAGTTGTTCTTCCT
Organism: Myotis lucifugus; assembly: GCF_000147115.1. Lineage (NCBI taxonomy): Eukaryota > Metazoa > Chordata > Mammalia > Chiroptera > Vespertilionidae > Myotis > Myotis lucifugus. The sequence continues at coordinate 167,934 of NW_005871152.1, forward strand.
GTTTCCTCCACTCTCTGATCCAGGGGTCCTCAAACTTTTTAAACAGGGGGCCAGTTCACTGTCCCTCAGACCATTGGAGGGCCGGACTATAGTTTAAAAAAAAACTATGAACAAATTCCTATGCACACTGCACATATCTTATTTTGAAGTAAAAAAAACAAATGTTTTCTGCGGGCCGCATGTGGCCCGCGGGCCATAGTTTGAGGACCCCTGCGGGAGGAGGTCCAAATTGTCTCTTTGCAGCTCTATTCCATGCTCTTTTGCAGGGCTGATTACATTCAGTTTGAATTTTGCAGAGTAAGATAATTGCTACTGGTATTTATCTTTTTTTTTTTGACATCTTTATGGGCTCAGAACACGCTGGTCCCTGTTGAATCTGCACATTCCCACCTCCACCTCCAATGATGGCATCAGCTGAAGTCAATAACAATAAGGCTCATGATTGGAGGAAGCCTGTTTGACAAGGTATGGGCAGCTAGGCATCCGCAGGGCTCCCCCCTCAGCTGACTTTCATGTATAAGACGCCCCTCGATTTTCAGTCTATCGATTTTAGAAAAAAATAGCATCTTATACATGGAAAAATATGACATATAAAGAATATTCATCCTTACCCATATGTATGCTAGAAATATAAGGAATATTTTAATAATCTTTTGAGATAATCACGGATAATCTTTTGAGATAATCTTTTTTGATACTACATCCAAACTCAAATGGTGGTTGTATTTAAAGAATAGTTGTAATATAGAATCTAACACAACATCAAATTTTTTTTATATTAAAACAACTTATCTTACAAATATTGACAAATTTCATTATACAATATTTTAAAATCACGTTTACTGCTATTACCATTTATCTCAACAGGAAAGTCTTTTAACTATTGAGAAGGTACCAAGCAGATACAGCTTTTCCATTATACTAATTTTTGCTTGAAAACTTATCATTGACAACAAATATTGTCCATGGTTTCCCTTGACAGGGCAGTCTCACTTTGTTCATTTTCAAGGCAATATCAGCCAAAAAGCTGAGTTCAAATAACCATAGCTTGCAAATCAGTTCTTTCAAGTAAAAATAAAGCAGCTAGTTCAGATTTCCCATCATATATTTGCCCAAGTGTTTTTCTTCAACAATCCTCAAATGTTGGTGTGCAATGAAAGTGTTTTATTTGTACTTTCCATTTCATCACACAGAACATTAAAAAGATATACATTTAAGAATAGAAATGTAAAACTTTATTTTTATTGTTTCATAAAAACATGATTATACATACAATAATATTATCATGGCTGGGTGCCACGACCTTGATTTGCATGCGCTAAGTACTGACAGTTTTACTCACTATTGTTTTTGTACCAATAATGCAAATGTCAACAGAGTGAAAAGACAAATACTATTTTAGTGTTATTATAAAAAATACTTTTGGCCTCACATACCCTTTAAAGGGGTCTGGGGTAGCTCCAAGGACTCATATACCATACTTTAAGAACCACTGTCTTACAGTTTACAAATAAGAAAAAAAGTGAGACTCCAGAAAAAGGGAAAAAAAATTGGTGTCAAAAACTCAAATAACTTGCCTGTGACAGAATCAAGACAAGCGTTTGTATCTCCTAACTGTAGCGCGGGGCCCTGCCCAGAGTACCCTGGGTCTCATTTGTACACTAAGAGATCTTATCAATACTTGTATTACTGACCTGGGGAGATTGTTGGAAGGGTCAAAAAATGGTAAGGAACTTTGAACTTGATAATCCCTACTCATTTTCAAGGTTCCAAAAATAAATCTCTACCTCACTACTTCTACGTATTGCTTTATTCTCTTCTGAAACATGAGTTTACACCCTGGGGACAGATGTATGACTCTGTAGCAGTGATTTTCAACCAGTGTACTGTGGCAGGCACTAGAATTTTTAAAATTTGCAATACCTGACTGTTTAGTCAGGGGCACGGACCGCTTGTCCATCAGAATGTCCAATGAAAACCTGACAACACCCAACACAATAGCCATCCAGTGTGACTGAATCAAAATTATAACTATTTTTGTCAGATTGGCAAAAGATATATTTTTTGATGTGTCACAGATTAATTAATAATTAGTTTGTGCGTGCCATGAGGTGCAAAAAGTTGAAAATCCCTGCTCTTTACATAGGGCTATAGAAGAACAAAGCAGTGAAACAATTCCATTAATCCAGAAAATCTGGTGGTTTGTTGGCACTTGACTGAGATGCATAGTTAATTTATATTTTCACTTTGCAATTCTTTATTTTCTTATAATTAGGCACCATTCTTCTAACCAACAAATGTAATAATTATGTACTGCTTTTGCTTTTCAAAATTGTTTTAGAAGTGTTACCTAATATTTCAGGATTAAAGACAAATATTTTTCTGAAGTGATTACACTCAAACATGAACAATATTATGTCAATTAGAGCAAGTCAGGCTTCATGCTCAGATCTTAGTAGAAATTAATATAAAAGTAAATTAAAAGCAAATCCATCAAGATTTTAATTAATGCCATTCTTTTTATGCTATAGCTATTCATTTCACCAGGAAATAGAATTAAGAACCAATGATAAATTGTACCTCTACTTATGAAAAATGATTTTTATCTTTCTACATTTTCTATATCTCTAAATAAAAACAAATAATATTTTATGAAACATCACATGCATATCATAATTCATCTTAGTTCTTAAATGTTAATTTCAAACTAAAATTATTTACCACTAAAATTTTTTATTTACTGGGATTCCAGTTCAGTGTTAGTGGAGTTGGTAAGAGCTTATTTGTGATTGGACTAAGATAATGCTGTTGATTCCTCAATTTGAGTTCATAATATAGTGATATGCATACTTTATCTAACATTTGTGAAGGTTTCTGTCTGTCCAAATACAATATGAATTCCCTGTATCCCATTTAACATTGGACATGGCCTGATCATTTTTCGGACATCTGACTCAATTATTCGGTTGTTTTTCCCTGTGTTCCATCTTGCCAGACTATCAAATCTAATAAAAGAGAAACATGCAAATTGACCATACCTCCACTACACCCACAAGCCATGCCCACCAACCAATCAGGAGCAAATATGCAAATTAACCCAACTAAGATGGCGGCAGCCACAGAGCTGGAGTGAGCAGGAGGCTTGGGTTGCTCCTGGCAATGGAGGAAGCCAAGCTTCCTGCCTGCCCTGCCGGCCCTGAGCTCCACTCAAGGCTACAAAGTTTTAATTAGAGAAGATAAATAAGTCCCAGATACCTGCTTCCAGCCCGCGGCTGTGGCCAGCATGAAAATGGCCATCAGCCCCTCACCCAGGCTGGCCAAATCCCCATGGGGTGAGTGTCCCCACTGGGGGGCTTGATCAGCCTACAAACAGCTATCAGCTCCTCACCCAGGCTGGCCAGGAACCCCTGTGGGGACCCCCACCCTGAAGGGGGTGTGGCCAGCCTGAAAACGGCCCTCGGCCCCTCACCCAGGCTGGCCAGGCACCCCAGCGGGACCCCCACCATGATCCGGGACACCCTTCAGGGCAAACCAGCTGGCCTCCACCCATGCACCAGGCCTCTATCCTATATAATAAAAGGGTAATATGCAAATTGACCCTAACAGCAGAATGTCTGGAAATGACTGGTCACTCTGACACACACTGACCACCAGGGGGAAGATGCTCAATGCAGGAGCTGCCCCCTAGTGGTCAGTGTGCTCTCACAGGGGGGAGCTCTGCTCAGCCACAAGCCAGGCTGATGGCTGCCAGCACAGTGGTGGTGGCGGGAGCCTCTCCTGCCTCCTTAGCAGCAATAAGGGTGTCTGACTGCAGCTTAGGCCTGCTCCCCACTGGCAAGTGGACATCCCCCAAAAGCTCCCTGGCTGCCAGAGGGATATCTGACTGCCAGCTTAGGCCTGATCCCCCTGGGAGTGGGCCTAAGCCAGCAGGTGGATAACCCCCTAGGGGTCCCAGACTGCGAGAGGGCACAGGCCGGGCTGAGGGGCCCTCCCGAGTGCACAAATTTTTGTGCACCGGGCCTCTAGTACATAATAATATATAATAAGTACACATTCTGTATTCTTATGTAGAGGTTGATGTTTTGAAAAGTCAAACTGGTCTATTTTTCACAATGAGAATGTATCGCTATTACTTTAACATTGAGATTCTAAATATAAAAATAATATCCCTTCATAAAGATTCTAGCAAAAGAAAAGTACATAAAAACTATACATAAATCCACCACCACAAATTTTTTTTGCTATCATTTGAGTGTTTTCTTCTAAATGGTCCTCTCAGATGATTATTTACTTAGTTGTAATACAGCATATTATGATATTTGTACACACATTTCCTGGATAATATCATAAACATATCATGTGTTTATGATACACTGGCTTACTAACTATCCATTTTAATAGATAATAACTTTCCACTGGGAAGATATACCATAAATTCAAATTTTAATTTTACATTTTCGAATAGAGATTTTAAAAAAATTTGTGGGAAATGGGAAGATGAGCTTAAAAGTTATGAAAGAATTTAGAATATTGATTTTTTATAGCTGATTTATTTTAAATAAGATGTACAACAAAGTAAGTGAGACATATATACGTGACCAACATTGGTTACATGACTAATTATCTGTCTGAAATATAGGTATAAGGATTGATGGGAGCCAATTCTTATTTGTAAATTCAAATTAATTTGGAATAAAGCAAAAAAATAATGTGGGTCATATATATGTTTGTTCAACAGATATGTAGTAAATAACAAATACATTTAAAATAAAATATGGCGATGACTTAAGATTCAGATAAATCTTGCCTTTAGAGCTTGATACACAAGAAAGACATGTACATATCCACACACCCACACTCACACAAATGGAATCTTAACTAATTAAAAATGAAGTAACTAAAATATTATATGTGACACAGATGTTTTCAGAAAAGGAAGAAAACATTTCCTGTGTGTGTAACATTTAGGCAAATATGAGTGGTTATAGAGAACATTATTTTATACTAATCCTTTAGGTTTTTGCAGAATTTGAACATGAGGAGATAGAAGATAGAGGGAAGGTAATTTCAGGCAGGGGAAAAAAAGAATAAGAATAAGTAAGGAGGAAATTACAGAAGATATAGGAGGATAGTAAATTCACAGAGATTTTTAAAAAATCAGTGCTGCTCTATTAGTACAAAAAATGGCATAAGGAATATAGTCAATAATATCATCAAAACTATGCATGGTGTCTGATGGTACTAAATTTATCAGAGGGATCACTTTGTAAGTCCTATAAATGTCCAATCACTATGTTGTATATCTGAAACTAGTAAATTATTGTACGTCAACTGTAATTAAAAAGTAAAAACCATTAAAAATAAAATAAAATACTGTTACAAATTGATTATAAGAATGTCCTTGAAGAAAAAGAATGAATGAATGAATTAATTAATTAATATATAAATGCATAAAACATTACGTGGGGGATAATAAAATAAGAATGTTTAGGAATTATGAGGAAGCAAGTTAAGAGGTGAGAGAGATGATATCTCCAATGCAATGGATACTGATAGTAAATCCCAAATTCCTTCATCAGACTGTAAATTGTTTAGCAGCCAAAAACTATACCTTTATTTCAATACTCTATCAATGTTTGTCAATGCCATATTTTCTGCCTAGTAAAGTGTCTGGCACATAGTAAATGTTTAGTATTTGTTAAATGAGAATGATATTCAATATACAATTTATGAAAAACTTTTCAGATATCCACCAATTAGAAAAAGAAACAAAAGAAAAATTTAATGAATTTGAGAAAAAAATTAGGGTAAAGCAGTGCCATGTGACATGTTTAGGAAAATAGAAGTAGAACACTGTTAAATTTTGGAGAAAGAGAACAAAGTTAAGACCCTGGTATTTATCTAGAAGATTGTCTTTAGTTACATATAAAAAACTATGTTGTTTCCACAGGATGATAATGACTAGAAGAATCAAAAGGATCAATAGATATCATCATCAATATATTGAAAGTAAGCAATTTTATATCAGAAAATATGATACAAATAATGTAAATGTATTTATTTTACCATAATAACATTTCAGGTTATAAGTAGAATGATGCTATCTGTGGGTTATGGGCAGGGGAAGGACTGGCTTTGAATCTGGGGTTATAATGATGGTAGCAGAGTGTTTTATAAGATTTAAAGATTCCTTTGATCAGAGGAGAAAACATAAAGACATTGTGATAGATGAAAAGCAGAACTGTTTGCTACTCCCAAAGAAGAGAGGGCTACCAACTTGGACCACACACAGGAGCTTCTACTCGGGGACAGGATAACAGCAAGTTGGAACTCCAGGAGGCAAGTAGGGTAGGGTTAGCTAGGTTTATCAGGCTCCTCGTGGATTAGCTAATCTGAATCATTTTTCTGGCTCCTGGGCATACGGTTCTCCCTAGTTGACTGATACCTGGGCAGGGAAGATTAGAGCTGGGACATAGTGGCCTAGAATGTGAAAGGAAAGTGGTTAGAGTGCATACTTTATCCCCTGTTTAAGAACACTGACCGGCCTCTAATCAGACAAGGACTTTCAAAATTGGAACTTTCAAAATTGAATGAAGACAGCATTATAAAAACAAACAAAAAAACCCAAAATGCTATTTTCCAAAGGGGCTATGCATGGATAAGAGGATACTTAGGAGGAGGTGGATAGAACTGTCTCATGTGTTGTGAATTGGAGGGAAAGGGTTTGTACATTAGTTTATATGTGAAAGATTTTTTTGTGAACTGTGGTTTATGGATGAGTTATGTCCTCCAGATGAGGTTATCAAAAGAGGTGGCTAGTCCAGGAAATGTAGATAGTCCCAAACAAGAGGAACCCAAAGAGGCCGCACCAAGACACATCATAATAAAAATGTCAAAGGTTAAAGACAAAGAGAGATTCTTAAAAGCAGCAAGAAAAAAACAGTTAGTTAGCTACAAGGGAGCTCCCAAAGGACTGTCAGCTGATTTTTCAACAGCAATTTTGCAGGCCAGAAGGAAGTGGCAAGAAATATTCAAAGTAATGAATAACAAGGACATATAACCAAGATTACTCTACCCAGCAAAACTCTCATTTAGAACTGGGGGTCAGATAAAGAGCTTCACAGACAAGAAAAAGCTACAGTTCATCACCACCAAACCAGTATTACACGAAATGTTGAAGGGTATTCTTTGATGATGATGATGATGATGGTGAGGAGGAGGAGGAGGAGGAGGAGGAGGAGGAGGAGGAGGAGGAGGAGGAGGAGGAGGAGGAGGAGGAGGAAGAGAAGGAAGAGGAGGAGGAGGAGGAGGAGGAGGAGAAAAGATAAAAAATATGAACAATGAAATGGCAATAAATACATATCAATCAACAATTGAATCCAGAAATCAAAATACTAGTAAATGACCAAGGAATCTAATGAACAAAATAAACTGATGAATACTAGTAAAATAGACCAGAGGCATGGAAACATGGAACAGACTGAGGAATCTCAGAGAGAAGGGGTGGGGGGTGGGAAGAGATTAAACGAACAAATGTATATCCATATAGGAATTACCTATGGACACAGACAATAGGGTGGTAAAGGCCTGGGATGGGATGAGAACCAGGTGGGGGGTGGGGGGGGATGGTGGGAAAAAGAGGACATCTCTAATACTCTCAATATTAAAGGTTTTTTTTAAAAGTACAACAAGAGTTGGCTAAAATTTCCCGAGAAGAGTCTTTTTATAGGGCATTTGCTTAAAGGTAGAAGAATGTCAGTCTTTGGTCAAATCTTCCAGTGGGGGCAGTCTGAGAAGCACTTAGACAGACAGTCGGTGGTAAGATGCTATATGCATGCTAACTGACAAATCCTTAGACTTTTCAAGGTCTCTGCTCTTGAGGAGTTAACAATTTAGTTCCATATTGTCATAAAATACTTGATGACAATTGTTGTAGTGGAAGCTTTCCCCAAGCTCTATAAAATCAACTTTATAGTTCCCTGAAACTTCCCTATGTAATAATAATTATTGGCCTATATTTTTTCTTTTCTCTCCTAAGAGCGCCTCACAGTTTTAATAGTATTGTTTCTCTGACAAGTCTTATGGGTATTTTATGGAAGTTAATATTGGTTTTCTCGAAATCACCTAAACAACATTCAAAAATAAATAAAAGAGCACCTGCTTCTTGATATTCTATAGCTCTTCATAGCAATAGCAAATCATTGCTTTTCCATGCATTTTGCCAGGAAAGCACCTACTTGTCCTGATGGCACCATTATGGAATAGTAACCTCAAACACATTACAAGTGTAGCCTGAAGATACTAATCACTTTGAAAATGCCTAAGATTTAGAGCTCAGCAAGAGAAAACTCCTATACCATGCAAACTATTCAAATGAGTTAAATGCTTCCTAGCAATGCTTTCGAATCAAGATTTCATCTCTGTTCTTTTTCTTGATTCACTTGAGATAGAGAAATATGCATTATGAAAGCATGCATATGTAATTCACGAAATGGTCAGTAGTTTTCTAAGAACACAATGGGTACTATGCTAAGGATGAGCTAATGGGCTGCATTGGAGGAAAAACCTTTATGAAAGTGCTTTTCTCTATTCATGAATGCTAGGACAGCTTTTCTCCTGAACTTATTGGAGAGGGACACATATGATCCAAACTCCAGTGCAGGGATGTGCCAGCCAGCTGAGAGACATCTGAGTTTAGAGGCAAAGCTAAGAATTTGTCAGTTAGCAGGGATATAGCATCTTACCACCCACTGTCTGTCATAATGAATCAGGCTCAGATTTGATTCTGTTAACTTCCAGATATAAATATTAGAGAATACTTTTATTATTTGTCAAAGAGAAATAGGAGGGGAGGGGAAATATTGCTTTTATAGATAAGATTGTTGAGTAAATCATTTAGTCAGACTCTTCCTCCATGGCCTGCTTGCCTTATTTTGTATATATTCCATGATTAGTAACCTTATGGTTTGCTCAAAAGCTCAACTTGGGAATTATTAAAGGAGTCTTACAGTAGATTTTAGAAAGTTAATATTATCTGATTTTTACCCACTATTGAACCACTTATTTTTGAGATGAATCAACTGGCCCAGATTCTAAGACAGGTAAACTTTAAGCCTATGAGGCTTTGTGCCTGGACAGGTTTGCTATTCTCAACAAAATCAGAGTTTTGCTTAAAGAAAAAAAATAGATTTTTCCCCCCAATATCTCCTATCCTATATAATAAAGAGCTAATTTGCAAATGGTGTCACACCCTCACGCCATCACGCCGTAATGGCTCAGAAACTCAACACTGGGGAGAGAGGAATGGGGACCAGCCAGGCACAAATGAGCTCACGAGAGGCAAATGGGGACCAGCCAGGCTGCGGCCCAGGGAGGGACAAGCTGCCCGCTCCGTGGTCCTAGGTGCCAGCAGCTGCGCCTGTGCCTGCGGCTGCAGCCCAGGAGAAGCTGTCTGCCCACAGTCCCCTGTGGCTGTGGCCAGACCGGGTGAAGCCAGCCTGGGTCCTGGGTGCCTGCAGCCAGCCAGAGGAGGGCATCCTGGGTCCCGGGTACAGGGCGAGGCAGAGGCAGTTAGGGGCAATCAGGCTGGTAGGAGAGCAGTTAGGGGCGATCAGGCAGACAGATAGAGGTGGTTAGGGTGATCAAGCAGGCAGAAGTGGTTAGGGGCGATCAGGCAAGCAGGCAGGCAGGAGAGCGGTTAGGATCCAGCAGTCCTGGATTGCGAGAGGCAGTCGGATATCCCCTGGCGGGTCCTTGATTGGAGAGGGTGCAGGCCGGGCTGAGGGATCCCCCCCCACCCCACCCCTATGCATGGATTTCATGCACTGGGCCTCTAGTTTTTTCAATAATTCCCCACAATCAGCATACTTCATATGCTCTGCTATTTATCCTGAATTGGTGACTAAGATCACTGTTGTTACCACAGGGCAGTTCAACCTCTCCTTCTTATTCCTGCTTCCTTGTGTCTCAGTGGTATTTTTCCTCAGAGGATGTCTCCAAAATTCTTGTACGCAGGATGTTCTAAAACTATATATCACCACAAGGACAAGTTACTGGATGAAAGCTACCCCCAGAAAGGGACCATAGCCTCAGTCAAAGCAGCTTTCTTTGGCTGAGAGCAATTCCTGGCCACTGCCTTGATCTCACAGCCAATGTCCCTTCCTCAGCTCTAAATGTCATAAGGTTGGCTGTGATGATCTTTTTCATGTGTCAACTTGGATAGCCTAATGTCCTCAGCTATTTAATCAAATACCACTACTACTGTATGTGTTTCTTTGAAGGTTATTTTGTAGATGTGGTTAAAGTTCAAAATCAGTTGACTTTAAGTAAGGCAGATTATCCTCAATATTCTGGGTGGATCTGATTTAATCACTTGAAAGGTTTTAAAAATGGAACTGAGATGCTTTGCAGAAGAATTTCCACCTGTAGACAGAAGCTTTAGCCCATGTCCAAGATTACCAGCCTGCCCTTCCTGTCAGCCTGCCCTACAGATTTGGGTCTTTCCTAGTCAACCTCCATAATCATGGAAGCCAATTCCCTGCAACAAATCTCTTAAATATAATCTCCTACTGATTCTATTTCTTTGATTGCACTTTGCCTGATAGAGTGACAAACCACAGCATCCATTGGTAATATCAGTTATATTTCCATAGTAATTAGAGTTATTTTCCCATTCTAGGATGGTAACCCCTATTCTTTCATTTCCTATTGGTCTCTTTGCATAAGGAGTCTGAAGTAAGTGTGGGTTCCATAGATTACAGTTTATAGGACTCTTGTTCTGTCCCTAGATTAGAGTACAATCATGTACTGCTTAAAAACAGGCATACATTCTAAGAAATGTATCATTAGACCATCTCACCACTGTATGGAAATCATACTGTCATACACAAACTAGAGGGTATGGCCTACTACAGTAATTACCTGTGCTATACTTTTCTATGATTGGCAGCTCAGTAGGTTTATTTATATTAGCATCACCACTAAGACTTGAGTATGGTAGTATAAGCCCTGAGAGTTGGCTTTTCTTTTTGTGATTCAAGTTCCCAACTTAAGGTTTGATGATGTAACCACTTCAATGAGGCATCCACTTCAATGGAGGCTATTCAATAGACACATTACCAGCCGCAGGGCTATACAAAGATCAAGGCCACCTCCCCTCATTGAGGCTCCTTTGTTTTAAAGATCTTGGTTGATTTCTACAACTGACCATTTGAGTTACTTGTTTTTGCTTTTTTTCTCCCTGTCCACACTATATTTTAAATCTACCAATAAGGAATGAGCCTGAGAAACTCTAGGCCTCCACCCCTACACAATAAACACAGAACCTAAGCCCATTCTGTCCTTTTCTCTCTCTCCCTCACCCCCTCAACAAGATCTTGCTGTGCTCCCTAGCATGCCCAGGACCTGTAAGTAATAAACTATTTTCTTCTTTAAAGTTTCCTAATGGTCATTTCTAAAGGGTGCCATGCAGTCATAATAAGAACCAAAAGGGTTGGTTTAGAAAGGGGAGATGTCTGTGGGAGGCTCTCTAGAAGTCTAGGTGAATGCAACCAGTCATTTCTAGCAGATATCATTATGATCCATAGACTAAGATCAACACAAAATAGTAATATTTTGAGCTACTATGTTAGATGCCTGTGACTCACTAGATAATAGAAAAATTTCAGCTGCATTATAATCTTACGGGGCCACCATTGTATAGGCAGGCAGTCTGTTGTTGATCAAGACATTGTTAAATGGCACATGACTAAAATTGTGGAGGAGTGCACCACAGATTTCCCAAGTGAGCACTGGAAGTGATGACAAGTGAGATTATTCCTACTCCTATATATGTTTGTCCATGAACCCAGATTCTGCATTTTGGGGACATAGCATCAGACAATAATTGTTAATTTAGGGTACACTGTCATGGGAGATGGGTCCCCATCATCTCAGACACATTTCTAAGATGCCACCTCACCTTTACTAATAAATGATCATTCTCTTGCTCTATCAAGTTGGCAGCTTTTGAGTGGTACAGTGTGTGTAGACAGACCCTGGTCATGTACTCAAGGCAAAACCTCTTTGCTTTGGATCCCTTAGTCTAATATGAGGTTATATAGTGTCATGTGTTTGTCGATCAAACATGTTTTAAATAGTCTGAGAGTGGTGCTGATTGAGGTATTGGGGATAGAAAAGGCAGACACAAACCTGTGCTGAATATAGTAAAGATGAATTGCTGAATCTTCAGGGTGAAATGACCTAATTCATCAACTTGCCACAACATCACTGGTTGGTTTCCTTAAGGAATGGAGTCATTTCAAAGGTTTAGCACTGTTGGTAGATGCTCTTATGCTTTTTTCCCATTCCTACAGTCCCATCAACATCTATGTTCCCCAAAACTTTGTCCTCAACCTCCCAATCTTTCTTCTTCCAAGCTCTTGCGTACTGTCCATGAGTCTTCTTATAGTATTCCTACCTCAGAATATTTCTTTTTCCACACAAATTAGATGAGCAGATTCACCGACCAATAGTCTGCCTACTGGGAAGAGTGACCTTGTTATATATAATTTTGGGAGGCTGAGAATTTAACCCCTATTATAACTCTTCTACTACTATAAATAAATCCTGCTCCAAACTCTGACATTTTGGATTTTTGGCTTTGTGAAGCATCGGGTACATGAACCAGAGTTTGGTAATAGTGCCTCAGGGTGTAAGTAATAGGTATCTTACAATATGTCTAATCTTCTGAATAAAATTAAAAAGCCAAAAGTTGTTTCATGTAAATAAAAATAGAACCACGAAGCTTAGAATGAAGTGTTTTTAACTATAAGGAGAAACGGAATTCCTAACTCATAATGACCAATACACATATTTCCCCTATGTAAGTAGATCAGATTAATCATGAAAATAAGACCTCTGAATACATTTTTTTAAAAAATATATTTTTTTGATTTTTTACAGAGAGGAAGGGAGAGGGATAGAGAGTTAGAAACATCGATTAGAGAGAAACATTGATCAGCTGCCTCCTGCACACTCCCCACTGGGTATGTGCCCGCAACCAAGGTACATGCCCTTGACTGGAATTGAACCTGGGACCCTTGAGTCCGCAGGCTGAGGCTCTAGCCACTGAGCCAAACCGGTTAGGGCTCTGAATACATTTTTTTAAACTATTAATTAATATTTTGCCATAATTTTAGCAGTTATGTATCTCTGAAAAAGAATTCATTACCTGTATCAACATTTTCACAAATCATAAGTCACATTCCATTACAAAGAAGCTTACCAGAATTTTTTGATCACCATAATATCAACATCAGATTTCCTCATTTTATTGCGATGAATAACACTTTAGAAGTTCTAAGCATTTCTCTCCCTAAATCTAATAACATTTTCTATTTTCCATTTACATGTGGTTAGGCTTAAGTGAATACGTAATCAAAAATAAGTATTTGCTGCTGTTTGATATGTGAGTAGTATAAATGTCATTATACTGTGTAATTTTGTATGTGGGAAACATTTATGTGAGGAAAGCACTACTATTTAGTTTATATATAGTCTGTCCTAAATGATCAAACTATGATGAAATTATTTAGAAAGGTGTGTGTCCTTTAAGAAAATTCACTTTTAACAGAAGGTTAACACATCCTCATTGCTAATGAGGAAAGGACAGAGAAGATAGCCCCAAAATTGGAAATAATCTAAGAAAAGTTGTTTGTTTCCTGCTTCCCTTCCTCTTTCTTGCTTTCCCGCTCTCTCTCTTTCTTTCAACCCACTTTACATATTCATTTCTCTTTCAAGGACAAAGAATAATTTGTTGAAATAAACATATAAGTAAATATATCTGTTAATGTATTTTTACAATTATATATATGATACAAAGGTTTATATTAATTAGGGTGAGTGCAATAATTTATCTATCCACAATAAATATTACTTTATTAGATTAAGTCATTATAAAACTTGAGTTTCACTGGGAGACCAATGAAAAAAAGTGTGACTTTTGAGAAAACTTTTTCTAAACATGATATAGGGACAGGGAAGTGAAGTTAGAAACTTAGAACAGTATAAAGAATGGAGGTGGGAATCAATTAGAACAAAATTTAGTAAACAATGCCTGAAATATTTTGGTGCTAAACTGTATGTTGCTGTCTGCTGGTTGAGACCACGGACAAGCGTGAAAAAGTATACCGCCTGGAAATGATTTATGTGAGTAAAATGAAGTGTTAGCCCTCCCTCCACGACAGCTGTGAAAGGTTTAAGAACTGGGGCAGATGCAGTAAAAGTGCAGGTGGGTTTAAGAGGTGACATGTGTTCGTGTCATATACTCTCTGCTTCCTCTATAAAAAAATGAAGTAATGCCATTTGACCTATTTGAGAGAGATAGCCGCAGGAAGCTGCAATGGACTTGAGGATATGGGGAACATTTGGAATAAGTGTTGAGAAGGATGAAGAAGAAACTGCCGCTTATAAAGTAAAAATAATAATAAATAATAAAAAATGCCCAGTAATATTGAAGGTACATCCATAATTGGGTACCTAAATGTATACTGAAAGCTATCCTTTCTGATATTTTTTTTTGCAAGAGTTGTGAGCTACCCCAGCTGCACGTAGAGTCTATGCTTTGTTATACTGATGCAGCAGTGGAGAATTTTTGCACAAGCAAAGAGGTTGAAGTTATAAGTAAGAAATCAGTTGTCGCTATGTTGGCTCAGTTTGGAAAAGGTAAGGATGAGCAATATTCATATGGAGAGTATAAGACACAGTAAGAACTTCAAATGGAGTGTCAACATTCAAAAAAACCAATTTTTTTCACTTTAGTTTTACGGTGAAGTGTTGAAATGTGCAATTAGCTCATGGTAGGTTTGTAGTCTAATGACCTATTAACTTAAATATTCAATCAACCAAATCATTATATTCCCCAACCAGTCTAGATAAACAGGAGTTTGATTTATGCCTTTGTGTCAGATACAATGGTTCAGAAACCATTGAAATCCAAATCAAATCCTGTTTTTTCCCATAGTATGAGTCACTGGAACTCTTGAGATTTATAATACTTTACATACACCAGAGGGCAATTAGTGAGAACGCAAGGTAATTGAAAGAAGATCTGCATTTAAATACCAAATACAATTACTGCTCAATTCTGTTTGAATTTATTCCATTAATTACCAGAGTCACTGTGCCTCATCTTTCAAATGTTTCCTAACTCAAAGTTACTACTCTCATAAAGGTGACTTTGATGAGACCTTATCTGGTCATAGGTAGGCAAATCTTTCATGAAAATGACTGGTTTTATATATTGCCCCATCTCATGTTAGTGTCTGCTCTATATTAAATACTATCATTTAATAGTTGGTATGTACCAGGCAGAGTGATATAAAAACCATGATGTAAGCATTTTTATCTCATTTAAACTTCACATCAGAATTATTATTATTTTATAGTTATTTTCCACATGAGGAAACTAAGTCTAGGGAGATTAAAGGACTTGACCTAAATCACATAGCTGATAACCACTTCCTTTATCTGAATAAATCAATCTGATTCTTGAATCCAAGATTTAAACATTCTGCAATTCCACTCACATCTCATTCCTTCCACATACTACTTTCCCCGTCTCTACTGGCAGTAGCCTTTTAAAGCAAATTATAGATTCGGAGCAATACATTTCAGACACTGATTCTCCCAAAGTTATTCAGACAATATCCCTACTTATATAGTCTGCTAGACTACTGACCTTCTGAACCCATTTCCTGTTTATCACCTGCCTGCTATCCTTCTAGATTTGGCATGCAGAACTCTCAAGTCTTTCTAAAAGTTTTAGCATGAATCAATCCCACCAATATCCCAGATAGAATATTCTGGATGTTTGGTCCTTTAGAATCTAATCTGTTTGCCAGTTTCTGTAGTGAAGTCCACCTAGTTCCTTTGAGTTGGATATAATTATGTAGGGTGTCCCAAAAATGTATACACACACTTTGAATAATTATAAAGGCAATGTTTATTAAAATACATTTCATTTTCAAAATTTAGCTATCAGCTTTTAAAGTGTGCATACATTTTTGGGGAACACCTTGTATATTCAGACATTATAATATATACTTAAAAACTTCCTTTAAGATTAAGTATCATAATTGCATATATATATATATATATATATATATATATATATATATATATATGTTTTAAAATGAATCCTCACCTAAGGATATGTGTTTTTTTTAATATATTTTATTGATTTTTTACAAAGAGGAATGAAGAGGGATAGAGAGCCAGAAACATCGATGAGGAGAAACATCGATCAGCCGCCTCCTGCACACTGACCACTGGGGCTGTGCCTGCAACCAAGGTACATGCCCCTGACCGGACTCGAACCCAGGACCCGAGTCCACAGGCCAATGCTCCATCCGCTGAGCCAAACCGGTTAGGGCTAAGGATATGTTTTTATTGATATTAGAGAGAGAGGAAGAGAGAGAATGAGAGAGAGAAACTCCGATGTGCGAGACAAACATTGACGGGTTGCTTCCCGTACACACCCTGACTGGGGTTTGAACCCAGAACCTAAGCACATGCCCTGACCAGGAATCGAACCTGCAGCCTTTTGGTGTACAAGATGACACTCCAAACCTCTGAGACATCTGGCGAGGGCCATTCTTTCTTCAATTTATTTTCTGTTCCATTGTGCAAATTATTGAATATAACTCTCTTAAATAAATGGTAAATCTATGACAAATGTTACATTTTAAAGAACATTGTAGCAGCAGGTATACATGAGGACTATTTTGGGCAGACTGGCACTACATTTGCAAAGTCCTTCTGTGATCTGAGAGCACATGCTGTTTATAACCAGGAAACCATGACAGTGAAATAAAGGAGCAGTTTTTCTTCCCCAAATAGAGTGTTCTTATAATTGGATTATGTGCAACCAAATCCACTTGCAATATTTTCCAGAATTATTGGTAATTGAAGAGTAAAGAAAAAAAAATTTAGTGGGGAACAGAGAGTGGTTACAAGTTAAAGATTTATTAATAAGTAAATTATTAATTCTGTTTCAAAAAGAAGTTTGTTGACAGTCACTAGGAATAGACATCTGAGGAATCCTGCCTTCTGAACTATTTTTTCTGTTTTTCTGACTAGACATTCCTGGAAAGCAAAGAGAGGTTGGCTATAGTTTTTGATTAGCATAAGAGTCTTACTGCTGCAAACATTGTTGCAAAAAACAAAGGGAATTTCTTTAATATAGATTGCATTGAGAGTTAACTATGGCTGCCTTCTTCACTTCCAAATGTTTAATTGAAGTCTTTAATGTTTATACTCTTCTAATAATACCAATAGCACTCATTGTTTACAGTGTAGTGTACTCCCAGCTTATGTTATTTTATTAAATGCTTACTTCTCTCATATTAGACACATCATTAAACAAAATCAAATATTTGGATATATATTAAAATGCTTGGGAATATGAAACTATAAGATTTTGCCTCTATGTTTCATTGCTATTAACCTAAAGATTAACTTATTAATAGTATTTAAAGGATGATTATAAAAAATGTTTATTTTTCCCTGGCCAGTGTTCCTCAGTGGTTAGAGCATTGGCCTGAGCAACAAGACATCGAGAGTTCGATTCCCAGTCAAGGGCACATTACTTGGATTATAGGTTCAATCCCCAGCCCTGGTCTGGTCAGGGTGCATGCAGAAGGCAACTGATTGATGTCTCTCTTATATTAATGTTTCTCTCTCTCTCTCTCTTTTTCTCTTTCTCTCTCCACCCCCACCCACCCTCCTTTCCACTTTCTCTAAAAATCAATGGAAAAAATATCCTCAGGTGAAGATTAATAACAACATAAAAACATTTATTTTGCCAACGTCATAGATATGATAATTAACAATTATAGTATTTCACAGTAAAACCTTCGGTTTTATCAGTAATACTTTTCATAGGATGAGAAAATTCCTCAATAAAAATCTCATGTTGAATGAGAATAATTTGATAATGTATTTGAATTAATAGGATGATATAAAACTTATGACTAATCTATTTCCCTTTTCTAAATAATTAGGTGCAAGTTAAATTTTGATGACTAGTAAAGAAAAAGATATTTATAACAAAGCTTTATTATAGTATAGATAAATAGGACAACGAGTGAAAGAAGACAATCAACATTCCTTTCATTTTTCCACTAGTCAATAGAAGTATCCCTCATAGGTATGTACAACATCGACTGATATAGAAAAAGGAAAAACTCTTTACTAATACTGAGAGGTAAAAAGTGAGCCGAGCCAAGAATGTGCATAAATATATATAATTAAACATATAATTAATTTACATTTTATATTGAGAGTTATTTTTTACCATTCTGAGGGATACATAATACCATAGGTAATAACTACTAATATTGTAATAAAAATACATTTAATCCAACAAATATATCTTTCTTACTCACCCTCTATGCTCAGTGAGGGTTTGACAAAGTACTCACCCTATATGTCCAGTGGTGATCTTGACCACATGGTCACTCATGGACTCAGGCTGATAGAATTTTACCATATCTGTGGCAGGAAATAAGAGAGGAAATAGAGAACCATAATTAATTTTTTCTTTTACTCTTCCATCCAAGAAGTAAAAGACAGGATTGTACTATTTATGAGAATTATAGGTATATATGCATATCTATCTATCTCATATATAATAATTACATACATGTAAATAAATAAAATCAGGTATTTGACTTCATTCTCATCTACAAAAGAATTTTCCATAAGTGATAAAACTAGAAAATCTGTAAAATTGAGAAGCCACCACTGAAACCCAAGTCTTCTCTGTATATTTTCTTTTAAATACACCACATTACGTCAGCATGCTAAGAAGTAATATAAAATATATTCATACCTGCCAACTTCCTGTTTTTTATTAGAATTATAAAGAAAGGTCTTTAAGAAAAGATTGTCTTTGCTAAATCAGTAGAGTTGTGTCACTAATTATAAAAGTAAAATATGGAAGAGATTCTGAAGAGAAATGTATATTTAAATAGATATTAATGTCATATGATCAAAGTGTCTTTTAGTGAGAAAGAGTTGAAGAAAAATTTCAAGAGGAAGGCATACTTCCAAGCTCTTTCTATGAAGCCAGCATTACCCTAA
This sequence comes from Myotis lucifugus, assembly GCF_000147115.1. Classification (NCBI taxonomy): domain Eukaryota; kingdom Metazoa; phylum Chordata; class Mammalia; order Chiroptera; family Vespertilionidae; genus Myotis; species Myotis lucifugus. Next base: position 187,056 of record NW_005871152.1, read on the forward strand.
TCCCAAAACCAGATACAGTGGGGCCTTGATTTACGAGTTTAATTCGTTCTGAGACCAAGCTCCTTAACTCAAATTACTCTATCAACTCAATGCAAAAAATCGGCCAAGACACAGCTGGTATCTCAAAAAAACCATTAGTCGAGACACTCATAAGTCAAGGCCCCACTGTAAAGACACCACAAAGAAAGAGAATTGCAGGCCAATATCCCTGATGAACATAGATGCTAAAATCCTCAACAAAATTCTAGCAAATTGGATTCTGCGTTACATTAGAAAGATCATACACCATGACCAAGTGGGATTTATTCTGGGAATGCAAGGCTGGTACAATACCCACAAATCAATAAAAGTGATACATCACATAAACAAATTTATAGACAAAAATCACCTAATCATATCAATTGATGCAGAAAAGGCATTTTACAAAATCCAAGACCCTTTCTTGATAAAAACTCACAGCAGAGTGGAAATAGAGGAATCATACCTCAACATAATAAAAGCCATATATGACAAACCTACAGCCAACATCATACTCAATAGGCAGAAACTAAAACCATTTTCCCTAAGAACAGGAACAAGACAAGGATGCCCACTTTCACCACTCCTGTTCAACATAGTACTGAAAGTGCTAGTGATAGCGAACAAGAAGAAGAAATAAAAGGCATCCGAATTGGAAAAGAAGAAGTGAAAATGTCATTATTTGTGGATGACATGATATTGTACATAGAAAACCCTAAAGACTCCATCAAAAACTACTAGACTTAATAACTGAATTCAGCAATGTAGCAGGATATAAAATTAACACCCAGAAATCTATGGCTTTTTTATACACCAATAATGAACTCAAAGAGAAACTAATAAAACAATCCCATTTACCATTGCAACAGAAAAAAATTAAAATTCCTAGGAATAAACTTAACCAAGGAGGTAAAGGACCTCTACTCAGAAAATTACAGGATGCTGAAAAAAGAGATAGAGGAAGACATAAATAAATGGAAGAATATACTGTGTTCATGGATTGGTAGAATCAACATCATTAAAATGTCCATACTACCCAAGGCAATCTATACATTCAATGCAATACCCATTAAAATACCAACATCATATTTCACAGACTTAGAAAAACTTCACCTGGAATAAAAAAAGACCCTGAATAGCTGCAGCGATTTTGTCAAAGAAGTACAAAGTTGAAGGGATCACAATTGCAGATATCAAGCTATATTACAAAGGCACTGTTCTCAAAACTGCCTGGTACTGGCACAAAAACAGACATTTAGACCAATGGAACAGAACAGAGAACCCAGAAATTGACCCAATATGTTCAATTAATATTTGACAAAGGAGGCAAGAGCATACAATGGCGTCAACAGTCTCTTCAATAAATGGTGCGGTGAAAATTGGACAGATACATGCAAAAAAAATGAAACTTGAACATCAACTTACACCATATACAAAAATAAACTCAAAATGAATAAAGGACTTAAACGTAAGATGTGAAACCATAAAAATCTTAGAAGAATCCATAGACAGAAAAATAGCAGACATATGTCATATGAATATCTTCACTGATACAGCTCCTAGGATCATGGAAACTAAGGAGAAACTGAACAAATGGGACTACATCAAAATAAAAAGCTTCTGCACAGCAAAAGAAACCAACACAGCAATAAGAAAGTACGCTGCATGGGAGAACATATTTGCCAATGTTATCTCGATAAGGGTTTAATCTCCAAAATTTATAGGGAACTCATACAACTCTTAACAAAAGGAAGATAAATTAAAAAATGGGCAAAGGACCTAAATAGACACTTTTTGAAAGAGGACATACAGAAGGCCAAGAGACATATGGAAACATGCTGAAAGTCACTAATCATCGAAGAGATGCAAATCAAATAGACTATGAGGTCACACCTGTCATAATGACTATCATCAACAAATCAACAAACAACAAGTGCTGGAGAGGATGTGGAGGAAAAGGAACCCTCGTGCACTGCTGGTGGGAATGCAGACTGGTGCAGTCACTGTGGAAAACAGTATGGAGTTTCCTCAAAAAATTAAAAATGGAACTCCCATTTGACCCAGTAATTCCACTTCTAGGAATATATCCCAAGAAAACAGAAACAGCAATCAGAAAGGATATATGCACCCCTATGTTCATAGCAGCACAATTTACAATAGCTAAGATTTGGAAACAGCCTAAGTGCCCATCAGCAGATGAGTGGATTAGAAAACTGTAGTACATCTACACAATGAAATACTATACTGCTGTAAAAATGAAGGAATTCTAACCATTTGCAATAGCATGAATGGAACTGGAGAGCATTGTGCTAAGCAAAATAAGCCAGTCAGAGAAAGATAAATATCACATGATCTCACTCATTTGTGGAATATAATGAACAACATAAACTGATGAACAAAATAGAACCAGAGACATTGAAGCATTGAACAGACTGTCCAACCTGTGTGGGAAGGCAGGGGGTGAGGGGGTAAGAGATCAACCAAAGGACTTGTATGCATGCATATGAGCATAACCAATGGACACAGACAGTAGGGGAGGGGAGGGCATGTGCTGGAGGGTGGGATCGGCTGGGGAGAGGTCAATGGGGGTATAAGGAGACTCATGTAATACTTTAAAAAATAAATAATTTCAATTTAAAAAAAAAGAAAATGGAAAAAAGAGTTGAAGGAGTAAAAAAATACATATATTTCTAAAATATATTTAATTAGTTTACATAAATATTTTTCAATAAATATTTTAAAATATGTATGTATTGTTGACTACTGTGAAGCCATTCACTCAAAAAAGCAAAAATAATTGAGCTTTCTAATCATGCTCTTTCCACTTAATTTATCTAATATATTTATCACACTTTAGTTATATCCATGGTGATATATCCACTGTGATGTGACATATACTAACTAAATCAATCTGGAGAAAAAAAACAATTATGGAACAAGGGCTCCTTGTCCATACACAAATAATCTGGTAATCATCAATTTTGATAAAGTTTAAAGGAAAATGAAAGTATACTATAAAAGGGAGGCTATTGCTCATGACATGAAAAGAAGAGGAATTAATAACTGAGCTTCCTCACGGCCCTGGAGTGTAGTAAACTGAACCATCAGTTCTCACTACAGTAAACCACTACTTTTTTAGGCTACTGGATGCTTTATTCTAATTTTGATAGGATAGGAAGAATGTTGCATTTCTGAGAATTTCCAAGAAATGTGAATAAAATGTGAAAATAAACAAGAGCGTTTGAGCTTTGCTCTCTTAAACCCCAGAAGGTTCGCTTTGTCACACGGCTTCATCTGATGGCCGAAGGGACGGACAGTCATGAGCCTGCTTATCTGTTCACACTGCAGTTTCTGTTTGCAGTTTACCATATTCTTGTTACCTGAAACAGAGTCCTATACGAAAGACATTAAAATATATTGTACCTTATGTTAACACATGAATGTTTCTGGCCCGAGAGGTAATTTAGACAAACTTTTTTGATCCAGTTGATCCAATTAAAAGAGAAGACTTGCTTAATTACCTTGTGCCACTCTTCATTCCACTATACAAGAAACATGAAACTTATGCATTTACTTAATTCACTGTGAATGAATAGCTCAATATTTGCTGAGTTTCTGCTGTGTGCAGGTATCACCCCCAACTAAGCTGAAAAAGTTACTAAGTGTTCATTAACTGCTGTTAGCCTTTTTCCAGGAAACGATTGCGCCTCCAGGTAACCACCTGCAGAAACACCTCTGAAAGGACCCAATAGAGAACTGTCTCAAACTGGTTAAAAAAGCCATTATGCCCTGACCAGTATGGCTCCGTTGGTTGGGTGTTGTCTATATAGATTCTCAGTCAGGGCACATGCCCAGGTTTCTGGCTCCATCCCCTGTAGGGGGCTTTCAGGAGGCAGCCATTGGATGTTTTGCTCTTACATGGATCTCTCTCTCTCTCTCTCTCTCTCTCTCTCTCTCTCCCTCCTTTTCCCTCCCTCTCTCTCTAAAAATCAATAAAAAATAAAAAGTCATTATGAATATGAAGTGACCAAGAGCTCCTTATAGTAAAATCCCTGCCACTGGGAGGAGTTTAGATGCCATCTCTAAATTGTCAACCTGATACCACCCCATATACGCTATGAAAAAATTTTCTATTATGAATACACATTAATTTGACAGGATAAAAGCACAGGGGCTCCTCAATTACAGGAGCCATGGCTTTGGAAGTTATTCCCTTATTTGCTGCAAACTTGGCTTTGGGCAGCAACTACTCAGTGTAATATCTGGTCCCCTGCTCACCCAGAAATGAACCCAAATTCGCTTTGATAACACAAACACAATTCTGGTTTTTATCACTCACAGTTTTAGGAGAGTCAATAAGTTGACATCATACTTAAAAGTCTTCTTGCCTATCACTCAAATATATTTTCATGTAATACTTTTTCTCTGTGAACACATGCTTGCATAAAAATATGCAATCACACTGCAGAGTGGTGTACTCAGAAAAGATGCTGGATCAGAGATAAATTATATCAAAGGGTGTTCAAATTGTGAAAATTTTCAAAGTAGTAAAAAAAATAAAAGTGAATGTGATCAACATATAGTTACCAGTGACTTATCAATTAAATAATATAAAACTCCCATCATCTATTTTCAGTGCCATTTCATGTATGTGTATACATGTGTGTGTGTATGTGTATACACTAAAAACATGGAATAAAAATTAATCTCAGATCAATACCAGCCCTTTCATGGTATAAATTTATATTTATAGAAACATCATAAAAAACCAACATCAGCCTATGCAGGAACATTTGGAATTTAAGGCCTTTTAGTTAGACAAACTTTTAATTGTATAAGTTTGGATTAATTTTCTCATCTTCAAAGTAATCACACAATATTTTGTGAGTTGCAAATGATAGTATATGTAAATTTCTTAGTTTACTACCTATTATTCTCAATAAGTGAAAGACACCGTCATCCCTTAAAACAGCAAGCCAGAAACCTAAAACTTTTGAGGTTTCTTTTTACCTTTACTCAGTATACCAAAACTATCTCCAGGTCCTATTGATTTAATTCTAGTCTTCAAATTCTATGGCTATCTCTATCTTTTTAATGCCAAATCCCACAGTCCAGCCTACCTTTCATCTTTTCCTGAATTTGGCAATAAAATATTAGTCCTATTGCATCCATTCTATTTTCTTTTCCAATATGTGCTCCATAATGCTGCTAGTCATGGGACATACCTGTTTAAAATGATTCCGTACTATTTTCAGAAACAAATAAAATCTATAACTTTACCTATAAAATGAAACCTGCCTCCTTTTCAGCATCAACACATACTACTTTCCACCTTGCCTGCTTTTCCCAAATTAAGTTTCTTTGACTTGCTTGAATCTGCCATGCTTCTTCTCTATTTCACATCTTTGGAAATCTATGCCATGGGTTGTTGTGGTAATAGAATAGCATAATTCAGAGCATGTATCTGTGAATCTCTGATTTATTTATTCACTCTTTGATTTAAAGGAAGTTTCTTATCCCTTTTAAGGTTTAGCTTCTTCTAAAATGGAAAGAGCATTTACCTTATAGGCTTTCTAAGTATATTAAATAAAGTGAAACAAAATAACTAGCTAAAATTCAACATGTAAGGTCACTGGCTTTGTGCCTTTTAACAAGTCACTTACCACACCAGTAAAATACGTTGGGCTATTTACATTAAATAGTGTAATGTGCTGATATGAATGGTTTAATTATATTTAAAATATGAGCTTAATAAAAGGAAATAATCATTCCCCCTTTTGATTTCTGTTTTTAGGCAAAGATTATTTTTGAACCATACCATTAACCATATGCTGTAAATATTCTATATCCTGAATACTAAATATTCTGTATATTCTGAATAATGTAAAATTCAAAAATTGTGTGCTTTAGTTTGTATCGGTGCTCCATAAACAATGTACCTGAAAATCAAATGTTTGAGCAATGTTTTGTCTTTTAAAAATACAAAAACAAATTCAGCAGTTCTGAGATGATTTTCAAAATTGTGCATTTCTAACAAGTTCCCAGGTGATGCTGGAATTCCCACCTTCAATTTATCTTTTAGACATATCAGCATGGATCGATGCAGAACATCACCATCAGCATAAATCAATCTATCAACACATTTTGAGCACTATGTATTTGCAAGTTCCACTGTGTACAATGAAGGAAAGACATGTAAGATGTGTGTGTCCTTCCTATCATGATAATTAAAAAGTGAGGTGAGCTTTTCTACAGAGAAGCGATTTTCAACTGGTGTGCCACAGAATTTTTAAAACATGCAATACCTGACTATATAGTCAGGGTCACTGACCTCTTTTCCCTTAGATTGTCAAATAAAATGACAATCTAAGGTGACAATAGCCATTGGTGTAAATGAATCAAAATTATACCTACATAGCTTTGTCAGATTGGCAAAAAATATATTTTTGCTGTGTCACAGGATTTTAATAATCAGTTTATGTGTGCCATGAGATGGAAAAAGTTGAACATTGCAGCTATAGAGGAATAGAGGAAACTCTATTAAACCAATTTACATAGATCTGGCTGATACATATCAAAGGGACAGCTAGAGCATGCTGCATACACCATACATATGTAATAAAATACTCAAAATAAGAATTCAATAAATGAGCAGATTGTTACATATAGAAATAACTGGGGTAGAGGTAAGAAAAATAAAAGAAGATTTGAATTTGGATTAGAAGGATGGATTGATATCATATTATTGGCACAAACAGGACAAAACCTTTAGGCTGGAAACATGACTGATCAAAGTCACAGAAGCAGAAATGAAAATGGTGCACACAGAGGGACCAGGAAAAGCTCACTTGCCTTTATAGGACGTGGAAGAGTTTGGTCCGGCACAGCAGTGTTTGAAATATGGCTAAGTCCGGTGTTTTATGTGCAATTTGGCACTCATATGATTTTAAGTATCCATTATCCATGTCCTATAACTAAGAGTAAGGTCATTATTCAATACTATTTGAATAATACCAATACTCAGTTACATCTTAATATTCTCCTTTGAATACCAGACAAAAATGGGCAGCAGCTGACATTTCATGGTAGTGCATATTGATGGCATGTCTCATAGGTGAATGCCATCTTTTATGTCTGTCATAAAGTATAAAATTTGAGATTCTCTGTGGCAAAGACTAGTTAGTGCCTAATACATAGTAGGTACTCAAGAAAACACTTGTTTTTTGACCAAAAGGATACTTGCCCACAGGCAGGGTGGGCCCCTGTTATAGAAATCCTTCAAGCTTAGACAGGTGAGTGGTAACACTTTTTGTTAGAAGGAAAGGAAACATGGTCCTGCCTTATTTCATCAAAGACAGTAGAAAGAACCACCAAAATTTACTCAAAATTCAGTATTACTATCTTCATGCAATAATCAGAAGATGAAGATGAATGAACAGATCAATTAATATGTTAGATGGATAATCTTTGTTTAGAGCCTTTATATGTCTGATATAAATGAGTTGGCCATATTAACAATAACTTATCAAACACTGAAGGTCACAAATCATCAGAGAGACAATACTGTACAAAAGTTTGTGTAAAGAAATCATGTTTAGAAGGGTTCCAGATTCCAGGAAGAGAATCTTTCAAATTTATCAATGAGTTTTTCTGGTTTGAAATACAGGTAATGACATTTTCTTATGCTTTTACACAACTGTGGTATCAAGTACCAACATGATGCTATTCAAATTCAATTAGTATTTCAAAATCAACTACAACTCTAAGTTCTATGCCACTAGCCATGCAATTATATCCATCTATCCCCTGCTATTCATTATTAATAGTAAGATAATAAAGTGGGTGATTATGCATTTGCTAGTTACTCCTTTTATCACTAGACCAAACTCCGGAGGAGAACAGATTCAATAACATGTCACCAAAATGATAAAATCTTAATGAGTCATCAACTAGCTGTGAAATTACCAGGCACAGAATAGAGTTGCTGTGTTGACCATAAAAGAGGAAGTTAATGCGAAAAAAAAGATGTAATAATATGTGTGGTGTTTATTAGAACAAGTGAATGCATATATCCTAATTCTGGGTCTTATTTTCTCAATTTCAGATGCTCTGAAACATAGGTAATATATTTTATCCTTTATCATGAGATACCTCGTGTAAAAGTGATTTAAGAAAAACAGTTCCAAGCCTCTGGCTCCTTTGAGTCAGCATATAGAAGTTTGTTCTAATTAATCCAAAAGTTATCTTGTCTTAAAATGTCCTAGTTTCAAAGATATCTTGTAGATTTTTGTCTTTTGTTGCCATGTAAATGGACAACCACAGGTAATAGTCACTTCCCTATTTTTATCTCCTCTAATTCATGTAGGTTAGAAATCTATTTATGCATCACCAAGAGGGGTGATAGAGTGTAGACACTGTTGTAGCCTCTCCAAGTCAAGCAACTTGAGCTACCGAAAGAAAGATGAATTCCCACTTGGCATGAGGGATACAGCTGTGTCCTTATGGAACACAGCTAAGTAGTGGAGCTACAGGAGAGCCCTGATAGGAATCTTTCAGGTAACTTGTCAGCCCTGAAATGAGGCTTATAGACCAGCCTTAGAACCAGCTAGAGGTTGCCATGGACTCTGACTAGAGGAGGGTAAAAAGAATCACAATCAGTTGGGCTGCCATGTTGATTGAGAAATGTTTTCAGGCTTATTATAGGGAGGGTTTGAAGAGTGGCATGATTGCATATTTTAAGTATTTAACCAGAGACTTCATGTATAGGAAAGAAAATGAGGACCACTGAAAGGATGTATGTGGGGATCATTATTCAGCTCAAGGAAAAACTGTCTAGGAAATAGAAATCTTCAAACATAAACAATTATAGAAGAAAAACATAGGGGTAAACTAATTGGTAATGATTTTTTGGATTTGACAGCAAAAACAAAGACAAAAAATCATAAACAAACAAGGGGGAGTAATCAAATTCAAAAGCTTCTGCACAGCAAAAGAAACTGCCAAGTAGTTGAAAATGAAAGCTCTAAATGAGAGAAAATATTTGTAACTCATATAGCTGATAAGGAATTAATAAACAAAATATATATAAATAACTCACCAACTCAACAGTAAAAAATTCCCCAAATGGGCTGATTTTAAAATGGGCAGGGGAACTGTATAGACATCTTTCCAAGGAAAATATCCAAATGACCAACAGGTAAGTGAAAAAGTGCTCAACAGCATTAACCATTAGGAAAATGCAAATCAAAACCACAATGAGATATCGTCTCACACTTGTTAGCATGTCCAAAATAAAAAAGACAAGAGATAACAAATGTTGGCAAGAATGGAGAGAAAAAGAAATCTTTGTGTACTGTTGGAGGAAATACAAATAGGTATAACCACTCTGGAAAAAAGCATAGGGTAGAGGTCTCTCAAAATATTAAAAATAGAACTAACATATGATCCAGCAATACCACTTCTGGGTATATATCCAAAAGAAAAAAAATTACTATCTCAAAAAGAGATCTGTACCCCTATCTTTATTGCAGCATTATTTACAATAAAGACATGGAAACCACCCAAGTGGTGATTTCAAGGAATAAATGAAATTTTAAAATGTGGTATGTACATACGAAGGACTGTTATTCAGTCATGAAAAAGAAGGAAATCCTCTCATTTGTAACAACACAGATGGACCCTGTGGCATTATGCTAAGTTAAATTAAATCAACCAGAGAAAGACAAATACCAAATGATCTTTCTTATATGTGGAATCTAACCAACAACAACAACAACAACAACAACAACAACAACAACAAACTCTTAGAAACAGGGAACAAATTGGTGGTTGACAGAAGTGGGGTTTGGTGGGTTGTGGGAAATGAATAAAAGTGATCAAATGGTATAAACTCCCAGTTATAAGTTAAATAAGTTCTTGGCATGAAATGTATAGCATGTGAATATAGTTAACAATACTGTTGTATATTTGAAAAGTTCTCATGACAAGAAAATAATTGCAACTGTGTGAGGTGATATATGTAAAAATATTGCATCATTATGTTTATTTCTTAAATTAATACAATGTTATGTCAATTATAACTCAATAAAACAAGAAAAAAGACAAAATGTATTGAATGTTAAAAAATGGTCTAATATGAGGTAGTTTCTTAAAAGTATGAATAATTACCTATCAGAGATGTAATAGTGAGATTTCAAAATTTATTATAATAAATATCTTGTGTTCTTTTTATGTTATTATAGAACTTAAATTATTTGATTCATGCAAATCACATAGAATGATCTCTGCCACATAGTAAGTGCTTAATAACTGCTAGTTATCATCTCTATTACTATCAATAATGTGTCTACTGTGTCTTATCAATCATATGAGGCACTATTTTTTCACATATTATCTTCTGTCAAATTGAGTTATGTCTTAAACAACAGCATTTGTTTCCTATCTTGGAAACACATAAAAATGATGTCTTAAAATCAATGGCATATTGGATAAAATATGGCATTAACTTTATTCATAACATTATTTGCAATGTTCAACTTTTCAGGTAAAAATGCCATCTGTTCAAAGATTCTGCTGTTACCTGGCATTTGTTCAGGAACAGCCCTGAATTATTCTGGAAGTTACACCTGACCCATAACTTTGCCAGTAACCTTAAGCTGGCCACCAGGAAAGAGCTCTGTTGAATGCTAACTGCTTGTATATCTTTGACTAGCTTCCTCTACAATTTGTATTATAGAATAAAAATGAAGACTGCTCAGAGGGAACATGAGGGAAATAGAGTAGATGCACAAATAGAAACACAAATGCTACTGTAACAGTGCAAAAACTTCATTTCTTTAATATGACCTTTTCTCCTTTCTTTTGATTTAAACTGGCCTTATCCAGCACCCTGACTCACCCATGTCCCTCTCTCTTGCACATCCACTCCCTTAATCACTAAGCCTTCAGGACAATGAGGTTCTGATTGGCCTTAAGTAATCTTTGGAACAAGGCCTTAGGTCTGTTGGTCACAGAGACAGATATCAGTCAAACCAGAGATAACATCTAGGCCTTAGTTGTGTTTAATTTCAGACCCATAAAATCAGAACAACCCCACCCACCACACCCTTTTGAAATCAGACTGAGCGACCCTGTGGCTGACATCAGGACCACATGCAATGATCAACTACCCCCTACCCTAGTGCTGACCAATCAATAGAGACCATGACCCTAACTCCACCATGATTCATGATTGTCCCCTATGTATCCCATCCCCTAGAAGCCACTGGGGAGCCAGGTTTTAGAGCAACAGTTCACCTGTGTTTCCAGGTTAGATGCTATTTCCTAAAATAAATCTTTTCTTGTTGAAAATTCCTGGTTGCATTTGATGGGGTTGTAATACTGGCCAGGCGAACAAACCCCTTTAATTCGGTAACACTATAAGAAAGAAAGTCTATGAGCGTGATTTATACCTAAAATAGGTTATCTCTTGTTCTAAGAATCAATGAATCTCTAACCTTTAAGATATGTCTAACATCAGCCCAGTGAGGGTAGAAAGTATCAATTTCAATTCACAAATATACTAGTATTTATGCCTGAGCTTGTAAACGCATTCAAGAAAAATTAGAGATTTGGTAATACAGAAGATCTGAGACATGGTCCTAAAAGCAAACCTTTTTTTTTTTTTAGTTTTGAGTGTTTCATGTTGATAAGAAAGTTATCAAGTTAAGATTTTGTCCTTAGCTGGCCTTTTCGCTAGCTGAAGGTAGAAAACACGTGCTTGTATCAGTATCACCAAGATTTTATGACTGAATTGCTCAGATGTGATTACTGTAAAATGTTTTGCCTACTGATGGAGGGATCTTTTGAATTATTAGATCATGACATATCTCTATAGTAGAGACTGCTATATCTTCCCCCATATCTATTCTCTACTTCTTTTCCTAGTAATAGAATTTTTGATAAAAGCGTACCACATGACCATCCAATGACATTACATTCCCAAGCCTTCCGTGCAATTAGGAGTGACCGTTTATTTGACTAAGCTTTTGCCAGTGGGATGTGAGCAAGAAATAATGAATGAAACTTCTGAGTACTTTCAGATCAGAAATCTGTTTACATTTTTCATCTGGAGAAATGTGGGGCCAGAATGAAAGCCAGCATTGACTATGCAGGTAAGAGGAACACTCTAATGAACGCAGAGCCACAAGACAAGGAACAGAGGCTCTTAGCACCTCATGGAGCAGAGATTCCCTTTGGATGATGGCCTCAGCCTTGGTTTCTGACAAGTTTCCCTTTATCTGCTCCCTGCATATGCCTAGCTGCGTCACCACATGTATGCCTTTTGCTCTACTTCCCGTTAACCTAGTTATTAGAGAGAGCAATTTCTACCTTGTTGGACCCACAATATCCCTTGTCTCATATTTCTTAAGAAGCTTAACCAAGACTATAACTAATACACACTCTAATGGTTTTTTAATGAAGTTGGGCTGATTACTCTCTCTTTAACAAATTGATTGGTTGTTGATGTTTTTCAAAATAAATGTGAATCATGTCAAGGCCCTTGTTTTCATATAAGATATATGCTGGAAAAAATCTCTCAATATCATGTTACTAAATCTGTATTTGTACATCAAGATGGCTTTAAACATTTCTGCCTAGACAGTGTGGCTCAGTGGTTGAGTATCGACCCATGAACCAGGAGGTCAGGGTTAATTCCCCTTCAGGGCACATGTCTGGGTTGCAGGCTCATCTTTAGTAGGGGGTGTGCAGGAGGCATCTGATCAATGATTCTCTTTCATCATTGACGTTTTTCTCTCTCCTCCCTTTCTATCTCTGAAATATATATATATATTAAAAGATTACTTTAAACATTTCAAATTCATAGTTCAATACATAAGTGAATAAATATATGCATAGTTTTTGTTTGAGTACTGAGTACTTTAGCCATAAATGTCTCTAGAAAGGTCAGCTATGGAGTGGAGGCATGAAATGTGCCTAAGTAGAACAAGAAATTCATGAAAAAAAAAAGGTCATCAGGTAGAGAATAATTTATTTTGTAATCTTGAAGAGGTTACTGTTTGCATGAGAGAATATATGGGATGATTTTAAATCTTTTTTGTTTTGACTACATATGCAGACACACCTGCATTTAGGTATTTGGATTTGGAACTCATTTTATTAAAAGGACCCTGTGACTAAAGTGAAGTGAATTATAATGTGATTTCAGAAGTGTTATATCCATAGGTAACTTCTATATAAATTTTTTTAGATACATAAAAAATTGTCCTGCTCTCTTCATTTGTCTTATATCTCCCAGTGGATATTCCAAGAGTGCCCAAGAAGTATTCATGTTATAGAGCTATTGCATCTATATCAGGAAGGATAGGAATGAAAATCATTTTTAAAAATCCTGGTAGCTGGTTCTACAGGTTCAACATAAAATGCAGATTCATTACTTCATCCCTTCATGAATATTTGAGCTGGAAACAATTTGAGCTCTTCTCCCTTGACTCACAAAGGAGAAATCAGAGGCCAAGAGCTAGACAATGTAATAAGATTAATCAAGGTCACAGAGCTAATTAGGGACAGAGTCAAGATGAGAACACTGGTTTTTGATTTTCAGTCTTGGGCTCTTCCCACTAAGCCATGCTCTCCTAAGGGCTCTATTTAAAAAATAATCTGGTTAAAAATATGACTAAAGAGAAGAAGTAAGTCTCTCCAGGTAGCTCAATCAAATGCAAGATTCCTGCAAGTTCATTCACATAAAACACATCTGGCGGGAGCACAGGCTCCAGCTCTAGCAGTGCATGTTGAGTCAAAGAATTTGGAGTCTGAACATGCCCAGGAAGGACTGCAAAGTGTAACACTGTGGGCAGTGAGATTCAGGCCACATGGTGAACTGTTGGAAAGATAGGGGAGGATTTAAGCTCCAAATGGGGCCGAAAGGAAGAATAAATCTGTTAGCAGAGCAATTACTCATGTCCTCAGTAAATGGCCTCCTTCAAGGATTAGCAGATAAATCTGGGCCTAGGCATTAGTGTTTGCTTGGCACATCTTCCTCCTTCTGCACATCAATAACAATGTATTTACCCAATTATCAGATAATCCCACTTAAATTGATCAATTGATAGCTCCCCAGTCCCTTCAAAGCACTGCTTTGTTTTCTTTGGCCTCAAACACCTAAAAATATTTCTAGAGGTCAGGAAAGTACAAATTGCGAATTTATTATTCTTGGAGTTGCAGGGTGACCTTTAACCCCATGTTTCAGAACTCTGTTTGGTGCCTTGGAAAAGTGATTTCCATTCAAATAAATAGGAGTTCTAGGGCAAAAGGCTGAGGGGAGGTCTGAGACTTAACCCCTTCCTGGCCTTAGCCCACACTGAGCAGAGGGATTGGCAGTCACAGGTGGTATTTGCCATTTTTAAATTGCTTCACTCTGAATGGCGTTTTTCCTATCATCTATCTATCTATCTATCTATCTATCTATCTATCTATCTATCTATTTATTTATGCTTGTTCGCCTTTGCAACTAAGCAAAACCCTGCACCAATTGTTACAAAGTGGTAACTTTTAGGGAGAAGGTCATTTTCCCTTCATACACAGGCGATGTTAAACATCAGATGGGTTTACACCAGAATATCACAGGTACTCAATTTCTCATTTGAACAAATAAGAACTGCTCCAAGTCTAATTGCTTTCTTAGTTCTGGGAGGAGATCACAGATTTAGCAAATAAAAACAGTGACATTTAAACATCTGATGAACAATGGATACTTCTTTTAGTGTATATCTTACATACTTCATGAGAAATGCTTATACAAAAGAATGTATATATTGTTTACAAATTAGAATGTAACACGGCATTCTGTAGTCCAGGAATTCGTCCGCCAACAGGATAATGAGAGACCCTGACATTTCAGCTATTACTGGTGTTGTGGTTGCCAAATAGCTGAGCAAGGCAGCAACATAATTTAGGCCTCACTGGGTACAGATCATGTGACACCAAAACGTGAATGTTTTAAGCTAAAGGAGTTTGAGAAAATGGTGGAAGCAGGGAGGTCTCTCTGAGCCTCCCTGCCCTTCTCAGGTCATAAGACCCTCACGTGGGAATTGCTCTCCCTGTACCTCTGCAGGGAAGGAAGGAACATCCTTATCTCCAAGAGGAGGGAGAAGAATCTGAATGAACAGGCCTTGCTAAGCTTCCCCACCTCACTACCCTTTGCTCATACTTCTATCACATTTTTCCAGGGCTACTGTCCACTCTTACATAATTTTTAAATATATTTTTATTGATTTCAGAGAGGAAGGGAGAGAAAAATACAAACATTGATTGGCTGCCTCCTGCACAACCCCTACTGGGGATGGAGCTGGCAACCAGGGCATGTGCCCTGACTGGGAATTTGAACTAGGACCTTCTGGTTCACAGGTCGATGCTCAACCACTGAGCCACACTGGCTGGGCAAGACTGTCCACTCTTGATCAAATCTAGCATAAAAGCAATCAGGTTTAATTGTTTCCTTGGGTCTTTATTTTTTATAAAGCCCCCGTGTCACATAAAATTAAAATATTAAATAAATTTGTATGCTTTTCTCCTGTTAACCTGCCTTTACCTGTTTAACTTTCAGACTCAGCCAGGGACCCTAAGAAGGAAAAAGACACATTCTATCTTATGTGAGTTTCACAAAGAATCCACAGAGTAAATGATTTCAGCAAGGTGTATGATGGAGAAAATTTTTCTTCAAAAACATCTCTTTTACAATTTGCCTCCTGACATTTTCAGCTGCATGTCTCAGACCTTTCTGGTACCATGACCCCTAGATTAGTGTTCTTTTCCTACCCAAGAATGTACTTGACTATTCCCCACATGTATTTCAATCACACTGTTCGCCCATCTGGTACACACTTTTCCCATCTGTATCTTCTCTAGTCATTTAATCCCAGTCACCATTTAAGTCTTTTTTCCTCTTGAAACTTCCCCCATCAAGCAATGGTCTCCTCCTCATCTTGTAGAACTACAGAGCATTCCAGGGCCTTTCTTTGGCACTAGCATTTCAATGTGGTTCTTTACTTGTTTATTTTCTCTCTCCCTCCCTCTCTCTGGCCTCCTCTCCCCACAGGCCTTGGCTTTAAAAAAAAAATCTCCTAAATGGAGACACAGGGATTTATTTAATTTATCTTAAATATCTTAATAATTTATCTTAATAATAAATGTGCCTAGTATATACATGATCTGTGTTAGCGGTTTTAATATTTAGTCACTCGCCTGACTTGGAGTCATTCTCTATCTCTTTGAATTAATTCAAACCATTTATTCATTCATAAAATATTGAGCAAGCCCTAGCCAGTTTGGCTCAGTGGATAGAGCACCAGCCTGCAGACTGAAGGGTCCCGGGTTCAATTCCAGCCAAGGGCATGCACCTGGGCTGCAGGCTCGATCCCAGTAGGGGGCGTGCAAGAAGTAGCTGATCAATGATTCTCTCTCATCATTGATGTTTCTACTTCTGCCTTCCTTGCCCTTCCTCTCTGAAAACAATAAAAATATATTTTTAAAAAGGTACCAAGCACATATCATGTGCAAAATGTTTCTTTATCTTTCAGATCATTAAAATGAAAGTCATGAGGGCAGAGATTGTTTTGTTTAGCTAAATCTCCAAAAACTAGAATATGCCTGGCACAAAGTAAGTGCTCATGAATATGTGTTGAAGAAATAAAATAAGACCTACAATTTATTTTTTATCTTAAATCCAGCCTTCCTTTCTTACTTCTTGATAAGTCATCCTTTTTAAACATTGGCAGCAGCATCTTCAATGGTTAGACTGTCTTTGATTTTTAGTTCATATCTACTGTACATGGGTTACTACTAGAATTATAGCCCCCAAATCAGTTCTAATGTTTTTACTTCTCACTTCATGAACCTTCAATAATAGTGTTCTATTACATAAAAGACAAGGTCCATCCTCTTAAGAATGACTTGAGCAACCCTTCACAATTTGATTCTAAGTTAAGTTTTCAGATTTAGCTGTTTATTCTCGACCTTATTGTTATACTTCAACCAAATCCATCTCATTTCCGGATGATAAGGTTTTAAACACCTTGAGTTGTGTGGGATCTGGTGTTTAGTAAAAGGAGGGATAGGGGTCACTGAAAATTTTCATCATTTTTAAACTCACCAGCCATTCTGTGTATAAAGCTTTGCACATTTTGCTACTATCTGAAAGGTTTCTTGCTCATCTTTGCTTGGAAATCCCTATACTCAGGTTCCTTCTCCTCACACATACTTTGTTATTTCCATCTGCCTTCCCAATTTAAAAAGAGAAGTTCTATTTGTGTGCTCCTATAATACTTTGCTTTGTCCATATGCCTGCCAGGGTGAGCGTGACAAGTTATAACTTGACTAGTGTCTGAGCTCCTCAAAGGCAGAGACTTTGCCATGTCCATCTCTGTGTGTATCAATCAATTCCCCTGACCTGATAAATAGAACATGAATTATTTTGATAAGGTCCTTCCATGTGTGCAGAGGCTTTCTCTTCTTGATGGCCACTATATTAGTAAATATATTCCCTCCTAGATTCCTTTGCATTTTGCTGAACACCAGAGTGATAGGCAAGAGGAATCCTTCCATAATTGTTCAGAGGCAAGAGAGACAGCAGCACCCTCATACAGATTCATGGAGGTGGATAGCGCTTCAGTGTTTTCTGGATCTGCCAAGATTGTGACTTTAGGATTACAAATGTCAAGCCAAAAGCTTATTGTAATCCTGAGGAGACAGAGGGAAGCTAGGAAGACAGGGACAGAGACTGGGGGGGGGAGGGGGGACAGGGAGGGAGAATGAGAAACGTAACTAGACAGTTACTAAGACAACCCAACTGGTTGGGGGAAGAAGGGCACACGCGTGAGAAATGAACTTTAGAATGTATAGACAGATGTTGCTAAAATAGGCAGCATGCAGATAACCAATCACAAGACAATGCGGCATATAACCAATCCCAAGAATGTTATTAAGGCAGAATTCTTGGAAAGGACCAATCAAGAACTAGCAAGGCATGTATCTGCCCCTAGATCAGTGGTTCTCAACCTTGGCTGCACATTAGAATCACCTGGGAATCTTTTTAAAATCCTGATTTCTGGGCCTCATCCTCCGGAAATTCTGTTTCTTTGTTACTAATGTTGTGGCCCCACCCCATAACAAAGAAACAGAATTTCCGGAGGATGAGGCCCATTTTAAAAAGATTCCCAGGTGATTCTAATGTGCAGCCAAGGGTGAGAACCACTGCCCTAGATTAAAAAGCCCATGCTTCCTTTCTCTCTCTCTCTCTCTCTCTCTCTCTCTCTCTCTCTCTCTCTCTCTCTCTCCACCCAATACACTAGATTTTTGGGTTGATCCCCTGCACCCACTTGGCTTATGGCCATGTGGGACTCTACACAAAGACTAGTAGACTTTAACACCCAACTGTGACATGGAAAGGAAGCTCTGGACACGGGCCTGCCCCCAGAACCCCAGCTGCACCTTTGCCAGGACTGGCTTCTCTCAATAAACTTCGGTTCCACTAACCATTTTTGTCTGCAACTTCATTCTTCAATTTCGTAAGACAACTTACTTGGACTCAAACACCCTACATTTCGGTTTCAATCCTAGGTACCTCACAGAGGCCCCATCTAGAATGTACACTCCAAGAGAGAAGCATTTATCTCTTGTTCACTTCTCTATTCCAAGTACCTGTTATTGTACCAGGAATATAGAACCACCAAGTTAATACTTGTGACTTGGTTAAAAACAAAACAAACAAACAAAAAATGCTTGTCTGAAGCCATATAGCTAGTAAATGTCAGAATTATAACTGAAAATAAGGCTAGTTTGATTCCAAAGACTATTCTCTTTTTAATAGCCTGCTAACTTTTAGATGACAATGATGTAATCTAAACTCAAGTTCTAAAGTATGCTAATGGACACTTTCTCACTTATTCAATCTAATCTGTATATTCAGGTTTGATCTTCTGGGGCTAAGTGCCTTGTTATTCTCATGTAAATAATTTGCACTAATCAATCTTGCATTATTAGTAGGCACCACTGAAGGCATTTTAAATTTATGAACATAATTAATCATTATAAAAAACTTATTAGTGCTATTCTGAAAATGATGAGACTGAGATAAAGTGAGGTTAAGTAATATGATCAAGGTCAAATACTAGTCACTTTGGAGCTGGTTAGTTTAGCTTCATCTACTAGACCCTTAACCTCTACAATCTAGAAAAGTCAAATTAATCAGCATCTCTAAAACAGGGTATCAGCAAGGAAAAGCTATTAGCTTGAGCCTAGAGCACCAGCTTCTGAAGGTTCACCAGTGTCTTCAGAGTAGCATGTGAGCTGACTCCAGCTATGCTACTGTCATTGGTGATATGAAGTGAGGTCCCCCCCCCCCTGCTTTTGTCAGTAACAGCAACACTTCACAGACTCCGCTACTTTACGATAAACAGGTGTTAAATCTGTAAAACATGGAGGAAAATAAAAAACCACACACACAAGACATTAAATCTTTTAATGTATCACCAGACACCAGCCCCATTATTAAAAATATAAAATTTTTGTTGAGGTATAATAAAAAACACATAACTTTCAAAAATCATTTGCTGCTTTTTAAATAAGCAATATTTATATATTATTTTTCAGAATTTCACAGCACTGTTTGTCACACATGGCTCTTCCATTTTTTTTTTCCAATAGTCTATTGATTTTTAGAGACAGAGGAGGGAGAAGAGAGAAATATCAATGTGAGAGCTTAACATTAATTAGCTGCCTCTTGCATGCCCCCTACTGGGGAAAGAGCTTGCAATCTGTGCATGTGCTCTGACCAGGAATTGAACCGGCAATCTTTCAGTGCACAGGACAATGCCCAACTATCTGAGACACACTAGCCAGGGCATGTTCTAGCTACTTTATAAAAAAGGAATTATGCAATATGTATGGTTTTTTTTGTGACTGACTTCTTTCACTTACTATTTAAAGGACATCTATGTTGAAACATACAAAATTTCATTCTTTTTTATGGCTTGAAAATATTCAGTTGTATGCACATACCACAAGTTGTATTTTTTTTTATTTCATTTTGTGGCTATTCACATTTCTTATACTGGTAAAAAATTTTCATATTTCCATAACATTTGTTTTTCTTGTGGTAAAAAACATATAACATGAAATCTACCTTCTTTACAAAATTAAGTGTGTGGTACACAGCATTGTTGACTAAATACACATTATTGTAAAGCAGATCTCTGGAACTTTTTCATCTTGAATGACTGAGCAATTACTCCTCACTTTCTCTTTCCCCTAGCTCCCGGAAACCACCATTCTACTTTCTACTTTAAGGAGTTTGACTACTTTATAGATACTTGCTATAAGTGATATCATGCAGGATTTGTCCTTCTGTGACTGATACAAGTTGTTTATTCTTCAGTAGATGGGCTTTTGGGTTTTCCATTTGGGGCTATTACAAATAATGCTGCTATAAACATTCTTGTACACATTTTTCTGTGGACATATGTTTTCATTTCTTTTGAGCATATACTTAGGAATGCAATTGCCAGGTCATAATTTAACTCTGTTTAGCAATTTGAAGAATGGCCAGGCTGTTTTCCAAAGTATTTGTACTATTTTGTACTTTCAACAACAGTTTGCAAGGGTTCCATTTCTCCACACTCCTCACTTTCACTTTTATTACTTGACTACAGCTATACTGTTACCACAGTTAGCTAGTTATTAACAGGGAGAGAGCAAGGGAATCAGACATGGTTAAGCATGGTCAGCTGGAGGGCTTGAGCCTGCCTGCTTCACCAGAAGGCTACAGAGTCACACACATTCCAGGGGATCCCAGCATTGTCCTGCCAAGAATTAACACCCTCCCTTCCCACCTCAGGTACCTGGTTGCAGGGTAAGCAGGAGGAAATAAGGGCCTGGGCAATAGAAGTCACCATGGCACAGGGAAAGGTGCTTGATCACAGATGCCTGTCATGCTAACCTGGGGAAAAGATCATTAGCTAGGGGGTGGGCCCAATGCAAGCCCACAGAAAGTTTGGGAAGTTGATTGGTTATTTAGAAAAAGCCCCTAGTTAAAACTCCATGGGAACAAAGAACTATCTATCTATCTATCTATCTATCTATCTATCTATCTATCTATCTAATCTATCATCTATCATTTATCTATCTACCTATTTATCATCTACCTATTTATCTATCTTCTCCCTCCCTCTCTCCACCTACGCTTGCCCCATGTGCTCACCTGTTCACTTCATAATAGTCATGTGACCCTAGCAGCCATGAGTCTGAGAGCCATGTGGAATCCACACCCAGGCTCCAGGTGGGAGCTTGGGTACTGTAGCAAAGCAATGATCACAGCCAGGAACACAAGCTAAGCTAGCCGAATGCTGGACTGGGCTCAGCTTTAATAGGGCACAGGATCTCTGGACACTGACTCGATTCCTGGCCCTGACTTTCCATGGCAGGATGAACAGAGATGGGACATTGGGAAACCAGGAGGAACACTCCTTTGATTTGGCATAAAAAGTAAATCTTGCCATGGAACTTCATTCTCCCTCATGGGTCCCAGACAAAGCAAGAACCCCACTTCCACCAGCAATAATACTGGTGATCTGAAGTGCAACCTCATTGTGGTTTTGGATTTCCTTTCCTTGATGACGAATGATGTCAGATAAGAATATGGGGCTTCCAGAAACTGCCACAGCGTCTATACTTGTGGTTTGGAATCATAATACCACGGACTCATGGAATCCCAGGGTCAGAGTCAGGGAAATAGACAGCCTTTAGTCCAAACTTTTTTTTAACTTCATGTAACTTTATAATCCTCTGATCAAATGCATTACTTTTAATTAAATGTATCAAATACATAGATGTGACAAAGTCCAGTAAGAAAGAACGTAATCATGAAAAGCCATCTTTTCCTCCTCTACCCTCGTCATCCTATACTAACAACCAAACAAAAATCATCTATGTTTAACTTTTTGAAGTTTTAGTTATACTGATTAAATATATGCATTAAATTATATATAACTATGTAACTTATAGTTACATAAAATCATCTCTAACTGTATGTATAGAGTTATTACACACACAAACACATAAATATTATCTCTAGACTCCCATTTACTTCTTCCTCACTTTCAACAACTACTGGCTATTTCTCAATGTTTAAATTTTGTGTCCCTTTATGGTTTGATACATTTTTGTGCTCAATAAAGAAATACAAATGGCAGAAACTGCTTGTCTCTATAAAAAACAGATCATATTTCCTCTGTAATCTAGCAGCTAAGGCCAGGGAACTACGTTTAGCTAATCAGTGCACCAGTCTGGATTATTACTTCTGTAGTGATTTAAGGAATCAGAAAGTGGAGGGTCATCTCAGAGTCATCATCACCCTTCGCCAGCAGTATCAGTGTGGCCATGGAGTCCAATGCTCCGTGGTGGTACTACAGGATTGGACGTATTGTGAGAGACCACTGAGATGTGGTTCTGTGGGTCTGAATGCTTAAAATCTTGTCACTGTTATTTTTATTCAATTTTCTGGTTCTCCAGCCTTCCCAGGAAGTATGTGAGCCACACAGAACCCTTCCTACAAATTCCTTTTGATTTAAATCATCCTGAGAGATATTATATTTCTTAAGCTAAGTACCTTGCCTAATGCAACTTTACAAATGAACTTAATGTACATAAGTTAACATCTGATTTCCTGCTATGTTGGTATTTAATTTTCCTGTTTTCGGCCCATCCTCTGCCTTTCATCGCACTTGCAGATTCCAAGCCCAGAGTCTTTGGATTTCTTCTCCCTCCACCACCATGCTCTGGGCATATTTAGGTGTAAATTTCATTCCACCTGACATTATGCTACCATTCACCTCAAGTTCAAAACATTGAGTAAACTATTTTATTTCCTGCTGGCTCCACTCTCATCATTTTCAGTGATAAATGTATTGTTCTTAAAATTTCATCAATGTAAACTTTAAAGTAAGAAAAGAGAAAACTGTGTAAGCTCATGTGGCCATCTTGAAATAGTAGCCTTGATAGCTATTTAAATGGTAAATCCCAGGGTTAGTGAGTTTTTACTGCATAAACTATAGTTGACTCTTTTATATCCATAGCTGCTTCTTTTTTTCCTATTTTCTAAATTAATATTTTACATCAAGGTTCACTGACAAGTTAACCATGGTGTATAAATAATTTGAATATTTATCTGATTAGTCATGAGTTCTGTGGGTCTCACTGGGTCTTGCCTAGTAAGTTCTGGCAAGAAGAGAATACTATTGCTTATCTGAAATAGCTAAACCATCTGAGAACTTCACCATACAGGCTGTTATAGCACTCCTTGCCTAGCAGCGATCACATTTTTTGAAATTTAAAAATTTTTAATTTTTCAGGACAAAGTATATGTGGTACACTTTTTAAGATTTTCCCATATCAAATTATGAAGCATTAGCCCAAATATACCCTCCCCCTCCTTTGCCAGCATGGTCTCAAGGTTAAGTAATGTTAAATTAATAAACTCTGAGTAAGCATTGTCAGACTTGGAATTTAACAAGTATTATATGCTTTAATATGTAACTATTGCCTACTAAACTCAAATAACATTTTTATTGCCAATGTACCACTCAATGTTAATTTAGCACAGCTCATAAAAACCTCAGTGGAAGTGTTGAGAATAGACATTTAACCACTGACCTTCACCAAATGAATCAAGTCTAAGCAGTTCTTTTTGGCTTGGGGACACCTTGGCCTGATTAAACCAGCTGTCCTTTGAGCTGGGATTTCCTTTCTACTTTATTAGCTCTGCATTGTTACTGTCTTGTGCCCACTTGAATAGGCTACCGGCTATCTCTGGTTTGTTTTCTCATTGATAGAATGCATAATGAAAGGAATTATACTGCATTGATTTAGTCAACCAAATTTATTGAGTGCCTACTGGGTGCTAGATATTATTCTAGTTGCTGGGAATACATTAATGAACTAACATTTATTCCACTAGAGCTTTAATTCTGCTGGTGGAAACAGTTCACAGTCAACAAATAAGTACTATATTGTATATCTGATAGTAAAGAGTGCTATGGTGATAAACAGAATCTATAATAATAAAAGTATAATATGCTAATTTGACCATACATCCTTCTGGATGACCTTCTGGACAAAGCCAGGGCTGCAAGGGAAGCCTGGGTCCCGGGTGCCAGAGGGAAGCTGGTGCCAATAGCCGGGGTGGGGGGGGAGCTAGGGGGGGGTGTGGAGTGGGAGGAAGGCCTACTCTTGCATGAATTTCATGCATCGGACCTCTAGTTAGATAATAAGACTATAGATAATTGAAGCAGTAAGATTAACCATTTTAAACAGGATCATTAGGAAAGGCTTCATAGATAAGGTGATATTTGAGCAGAGATTTAATAGAAGCGAGGAAGAAAATATTGAGGGTATCTGGAGAAGAGACTCTCCATATAAAAAGAACAGCAAGTTTAAATGTCCTGAGGTGAGAATATGCATGGTATGTTAGAATTCAGCAGAATAAAAGTTGTAGGAGGTAAGGTCATAAAAAGTACTGAGGATGAGAATAGATTATGAAAACCTTCTAGGCCATCTTAAGGACATTGGCTTTTACGCTGAGTGAAATGAGAAGGAGCTGAGGTTTCTGAATACAGAACTGATATGATCAGATTTTTATTTTAAAAGATTCAATTTAGTTTGGATTTGAAAATGTACCAACAGTGATGGCAAGGGTGAAAGTAGAGAAACATCTTAGAAGATTATACCAACAAAGTGTGAGGTGATGGTGACTTGCACCTGCATGGGACTGGTGTTGTTGAGAAGTATATCTGGGAACTGAATATTTTGATGATAAGATAATTAGAATTTTTTGGTAAATTGAATATGGGCTATAAGGATTGCTCTAAGATTTTTGGCCTAAGTACATAAAATCATGGAATTAACATTTACTGAGATGTGAAAAATGCGGGAGGAGAAAGTAATTTTGGAGGGGGATATACTTCAGAAGTTTGGTTATGAGACAAATTGAAATGCAATTTAAAAGTACAGTTAAAAAGTCATGTAGGCAGTTGAGCATACAAGTCTGGAGATGTTGGGTATTTAGGCTGAAGATACACTTTGGTAAATTATCATAAAGATGGTATTGAAGGCCATGGGACCTGATGTGGTAATCTATTTGCTTTTTGACTTAAGAAAAATTAGAGTTAATATCTGTCTTATCTAATAAGTTGCTTTCTTGTTATTAATTTCTTCTACATTACAAATGATTTTTAAGCTGAGGAAAGATGACCCAAAGAATTTGGTTAAGAGTTTCAGACATAAAAAAATAACTAATTAAGATCAATGACAATATAGGTAAAGAAGTGATAATGTTAGGAATAGAAGAATTAGGAGGAAGGAACACTGATCCTTTGAACTCATAGAAACGGTGTACCTGATGAGAACTTGCTCTCACTGAGAGGATTAGTTTTATCATGGGCACCAAACTCATTTTCAGAACTTTAGGAAACCGAACAGCAACTCTGAAGCATTCAAGAAAGAGTATGTAATAGAAATGGAAAGGACTATGGAGTTAGAGTAACCCAGTTTGTGTCCTAATCAATTGATTACATGTGTTACTTTAGACTATTCATTGACATTTCCTGGGTTGAGGTTATCTACCATTGAAATATGTACAGTGATTTCTTCTTTGAGCACCTCAGATATCCATATCTCAAAATCACATAAAACAGTGTCTGTGAAAGAGAGTTTTGTGAATCCAGCCCTTAGTATGTAATTTAATCATTGATCATAAGATAAGTAATGTTTGATAATCCTGGTCTGACGTAAATGGACATTAGGAAATGGAAAGTTAAAGTTCCTTCCTGAATATTAGCAACAGTTTTATCCCGACTTTGGTTTTATTCTACGTGCGGTTCAATTGTGTTTGAGAGGGTGCAGGTGGCAGGGGTTTGGCAGGGGGAAAAAAAAAGTACTGGGCTGTTGAAAATAAAAGGAAAAATAGGCCTATTACTTTGGGAGAGTTAGAAGCAGCACTGATCACTCCACAGCATGATTGCTTAGCAAAGGGACTGTGGAGAGAGGAAGGAATTTGGGATAGATATACAGTCAGCAGTATGTCTTCCATACTCCATCTTTCTAATTGCCTAAACACTTTCTCCATAGCTATTTGTGCATGAATGTTTCCTGTGTGGTTTTTGATGCGATTTCTTATCATATCTCACTTACACTTAGTAGAAAATGTTGAGATAGGATGCAAAGTAAAAACTCCTGGAGCATAGTCTAGCAAGTTATAAAAAATAATTAATAGTGACTAATGCCTGTAATAGTTTATGTCAGCAATTTTCAACCAACGTTCCACTGCACACTGGTGTGCTTCAATAATTTTGAAAACATTCAATACCTACTTAGGGGCACTAACCTCTTTTCCCTTAGTCAAAAAGAAAAATGATAACAGCAACACAATAATAGCTGTCCAGTGTAAATGCTCTGCCTTAAATCATAAATATATGTCATGTAATAAAGTTGTACTTTATGGGTCACATAACATAATTAGGTTGCATCTCATTGGTTAATGCTTGGTACCGGAAATCCTTATATACAAGTATCGGTACCTGATTTTAAAAAAATATATTATTACTAATTTCAGGGAGGAAAGGAGAAGGAGAGAGATATAAAAGCATTAATGATGAGAAAGAATCATTGATTGGCTGTCTCCTGCACACCCTTCACTGGGGATCAAACCCACAAACTGGCCATGTGCCCTGACCAGGAATTGTACCCTGACCTCCTGGTTCATGGGCCAATGCTCAACCACTGAGCTACATGGACCATATGTAGGAAATTTTGATTTAATTTTTATTATATTCTTAACAGTATAAATAAAATGAAATACTTAAAAAGCAATTATCATGATGTATGAAAGTTAATTTAAGATATTTCAGAAAAACAATGCAAAATATGAAAAATATTAATAAATTTAAGGCCTAGTTGATAAGTATATAAATGTTAAGCCATTCTCTTAAATTTCTGTATAATTGGGCATTTTGTAGCATATTTGCTATAAATAAATAAATCACACAGAATTATAAGTCATTAACCAAAGCAAACTGTAAACATCAACTTTAGTAGTCAAAGAAGTCAGAAGACAGACATTTGAAAAGTTACAATTGCAGACCAATAAGCACTGTACACAGTAATTATAGATCAGATACAGTAGCTGTTGTGAAAATATAGTTATCAGATTGACCTGAATCAGATATAGAGTCACAAATAGTAATAATTTCAAAATAACAGGAGCCACATTCCGTGTGTGTTCTAGTTAAAAAATTTACTACTTTCCCCGCCTCTGGATTTTGATAGTGCAATATGCATAGCTATTATGTCACAGAAAAAGAATTTTCCCTAAAGTGAATTAAGAATGCTGGCAAGAAGTAAAGTGAAGAAAAATACAACGAAGTCAGAAAAGGATGCTGCAATTGGAGAGAAAAAAAAAACCCACAAAACAAAATAGAATTGAGTTCATGTTAGCCAATAAGTTAGAATAATAAAAGGACTTTGTTTTTACTAAATTTTTACAAATGTCTTAATGGAAACTAAATACATAATGCTGGTTTACATTTCTAGATAAAGATGAGATGTTAATACATGTACAAGAAATCATAAAACAATTCTAAAGACATTTAATATGAATCCCTAAAAATATATAAATGGAGATATTAGAGATACAGAAATATGATGAAGAGGAAACTATGACAGCTATTAACCAGTAAAATTGTTAATTCAGGAGGAAGGATTTAAATGTTAAGGAGATTGTAAAGTTGATTTATAGGTTTACCAAAAAATGAAGGTGAAAGCTTAGGTTTGCATTTGGACATTCTTGTGTCATCCCAGCAAGAAGGTACTTGTAAGGTGCTGAAGAATTTTAAGGATAACAAGTGAAAATTAAACATTAATGATGATATATGTATTCAGTGAAACTTTCATCAGTAATATTTTAGTAGATATACTGCTAAGGCTACCAATGGCTATAGATATAAAGACAAAAGGAGTATTTTTAGAAACTTGGGATCTACAGAGATATAGGCACATAATCAATCACCATAAAATTAGAGAATTTATATTTAATGTAATCCACTCATTTCTAGTATTAAAGGGCCAGTAATTAAAGAAAATGTAAACTTTATAAACTTGGAATATTTGAAAAACAAAAAGATACTTGAATAGTAATAAACACTACAAAATATAGAAGATGAGCTCAGGAAGTAGGTAGGAGCTTACCGTGTAGATTACTATGGAGTATGGTAAAATAATTGGATTTTATTCTAAGTCATTAACAAAGAAAAGTCATTGACAGTTGTGAAGTAGAGGAGTGATGGAATCTGATTTTGTCACTTTGGATGTTATAAGAAAACATATTGTAGAGAGAGCAAAAGTGGCACTGGAGAGCAGGACGGGGACAAATGCAGTACTGCAGATGCGAATAAAGGACAGTGAAAAATGAGATACGCTTTTCCTGGGATTTAACTTTACCCAGGAAATCTAGGGAAGGTTCTCAAAGTAAATATCAATGGATTGGCTTAAGCATGAGTAGGGAGCCCACTGTATGGAGAAAATATTTTCCAATAATACATCTGATAAAGGGTTAATATCCAAAATATATAAGGAGCTCATAAAACTTAACAAAAAGAAGACAAAAAATCTAACTAAAAAAATGGGCAAAAGACCTAAATGGACACTTCTCCAAAGTGGACATACAGATGGCGAAGAGACAAATGAACAAATTCTCAGTCACTAATCATCAGAGAAATGCAATTAAAATGACAATGAGGTATCAACTCACACCTGTCAAAATGGCTACCATCAACAAATCAACAAATGACAAGTGCTGGTGAAGATGTGGAGAAAAGGGAACCCTAGTACACTGCTGGTGGGAATGCAGACTGGTGCAGCCATTATGGAAAACAGTATGGAGTTTCCTCAAAAATTAAAAATGGAACTATCATTTGACCCAGTGATCCCACTTCGAGGAAGGGATCCTAAGAAATCTGAAACACCCATCAGAAAGGATATATGCATCCCTATGTTCATAGCAGCACAATTTACAATAGCTAAGATCTGGAAACAGCCCAAGCACCCATGGAATACTATGCAGTTGTTAAAAAGGATCTCTTACTCTTTGAGACAGCATGGAGGGGCCTAGAGAGCATTATGCTAAGCAAAATAAGTCAGGGAAAGATAAAAATCACATGATCTCACTTATATGTGGAATCTAATGAACAAAATAAACTGATGAACAAAATAGATCCAGAGACATAGAAGCATAGAACAGACTGATGAATTTCAGAGGGAAGGCAGGGGTGGGGGTGGGGTGGGCAGAGATTAACTAGGGAACTTATATGCGTAGCCCATGGACACAGACAATAGTGTAATGAAGACCTGGGAGGGGTGGGGGTGGGGTGGTGGGGGTCAATGGGGATAAAAGGGGAGCATATAAAATACTTTCAACAATAAAGATTTTTAAAAAGAATGAGTATTTCTGGCAGCTACAAAGTTATTTAGTCTTTTTTATATGCTGAGAAAATTTAAAATACTAAATTCTTTTTCAGATTTACCAAAAACCTTAAAATAAGATACAGTGATTTCCCATATACTTCCTGCTCCCACACATACATAGCCTCCTTCATTGCCACATCACTCACCAGAAAGGTACATATTTACCAAGAATAAACCTACATTGACACAAAGTCCATAATTTACCTTAGATTTTAGTCTTGGTATTGTACATTCTATGGGTTTGGACAAGTGTATAATGACTTGCATCCATCATTATAATATCATAAAGAGTATTTTCATTGCCCTAAAATCCCCTATGCTCTGCCTATTCATCCTTCCTAACCCTACCCTTGGCAACCACTTATCTTTTCTTCCTTTTTTTTCCCACTGACCTTTTTAGGGTCTCCATAATTTTTCATTTTTCAGAATGTCATATAGTTGGCATCTTATAGTATGTAGCTTTTTCTGATTGGCTTCTTTTGCTTAGTAATGTACATTTAAGCTTCCTCTATGTATTTTTATAGCTTAATAGCTCATTTCTTTTTAGTATATTCCATTGCCTGGATATACCACAGTTTATTCAATCACCTAATGAAAAGCATCTTAGTTGCTTCCAAGTTTTAACAGTTAACTGCTAAAAAATCTGTGTGCAGGTTTTTGTGTGGTTATAAGTTTTCAATCCATTTGGATAAATATTAAGAAGCACTATTGAAAATTGTATGGTAAGAGTATGTTTAATTGGTACAAAAACACACAAAATGGTCACCTAATGTGGCTGAACCATTTTGCATTTCCACCAGAAATAAATGAGAGTTTCTGTTGCTTACATCTTTGTCAGCACTTGGTGTTGTCAGTATTCTGGATGTTGTCCATTCTAATGTGAGCATACTGGTATGTCATTGTTTTTTAATTAGTATGTTAATGATGTTATATGACATAGGAATCTTTTTGTATGCTTATTTGCCATCTGTGTAACCTCTTTGGTGAGCTGCATATTCTTTGCTTTCAAGTTTTATTAAGGTATAGTTGGCATACATAGGGCTACACATTTAATGTATATATAATTTGATAACACTTATATCTATTTACACTTGTAAACTTATGACCACAGTCAAGAAAATAATCATACATATCTCCTCACCAAGAGTTTCCTTGTGGCTCTTTATTATCACATCCTTCCACTACCCCCATTCCCAAGCAATAATTAATCTGCTTTCTGGAACTAAATCTAGTTTGCATTTTCTATATTATCTATAATAATAAAAGCATAATATGCTAATTAGACCGGACAGCTGAACGACCTTCCAGACATCCTTCCAGACATCCTTCTGGACGAAGCTGCAGGGGCCAAGGCCGAGGTGGTTAGGGGCGATCAGGCAGGTAGGCGAGCAGTTAGGGGTAATCAGGCAGGAAGGCAGAGTGGTGAGGGGCAATGAGGCAGGCAGGTGAGCAGTTAGGGGCAATCAGGCAGGCAGGCAGAGTGGTTAGAGGTGATCAGGCAG
Organism: Myotis lucifugus; assembly: GCF_000147115.1. Classification (NCBI taxonomy): domain Eukaryota; kingdom Metazoa; phylum Chordata; class Mammalia; order Chiroptera; family Vespertilionidae; genus Myotis; species Myotis lucifugus. The sequence continues at coordinate 218,141 of NW_005871152.1, forward strand.
GCAGTCGAGCAGTTAGGGGCGATCAGGCAGGCAGGCTGGCAAGCAGTTAGGGGTGATCAGGCAGGCAGGCGAACAGTTAGGGGTGATCAAGCAGGCAGGCATAGTGGTTAGGGGAGATCAGTCAGCAGGCAGGCAAGTGGTTAGGAGCTAGTGGTCCCGGATTGTGCAAGAGATGTGCAACTGCCAGTTTAGGCCCGATTCTGCAGAGATCCCTGAAGGATTGGGCCTAAACCAGTTGGACATCCCCTGAGGGTTCTTGGATTGTGAGAGGATGCAGGCTGAGCTGAGGGACCCCCATCCCCATGCATGAATTTCGTGCACCGGGCCTCTAGTTTATATATGAAACCATATAGCATGTGTTCTATTTTATCTGGATCCTTTAACTCAGCACAATTATTTTCAGATTCTTTCTTTTTTAAATCCTCATCCAAGGACATGCTTAGAGAGAGGAAGAGAGAGAGAGAAAGAGAGATAGAGGAAGAAAAAGAAAGAGAGAAACATCTACCTAAGAGGGAGCAACCTCGATGGGCTGCTCTCCATACATGCCTCAACTAGGGATCAAACCCACAACCCATTGACTGCACAGAATGACACTCAATCAACTGAGCCACTCTGGCTGGAATTCGGATTCTTTAAAAAAAAAACAGTATATATCAGTACTTTATTATTTTTTTTTTGGACATACCACAGATTGTATAAACCCATGGTCGGCAAACTGCGGCTCGCAAGCCACATGTGGATCTTTGGCCCCTTGAGTGTGACTCTTCCTAAGCCTTAGGAGTACCCTAATTAAGTTAATAACAATGTACCTACCTATATAGTTTAAGTTTAAAAAATTTGTCTCTCAAAAGAAATTTCAATCGTTGTACTGTTGATATTTGGCTCTGTTGACTAATGAGTTTGCCGACCACTGGTATAGACAGTTGGGTTGTTCCCAGTTTTGCTATTACAAAAAAAAAAAAAAAAGAAAAAGAAACAAAACAAAAAAACACACAATTACTATAAGCATTCATATGCACATCTTTTTAAGAACATATATAATAATGCTATTTTAAATAGAATTATTTTTACATTTTAATTGCAAATTGTTGCTAATTTTAAGAAGTACATTTAACTTATTTATATTGTTTTGGTAAGCTACCACCATATTCCTAAATTTATTTTTTGTTTTAATATGTATTTTTCAGAGATTCTATTAAATTTTCTATGCAGAAAAGTCATGTAATCTGCCAAACAGACACATTTTATTTCCTTTCCACACTGTATGCCTTTTCTTTTTCTTGCCTGATTGCACTAGCTATAAATTTTAGTACATTGTTGAATAAAAGTGGTGAGAAGTGACTTCCTTTCTTGCTCCCAATCTTAGTAACATTCTGTTTATACCATTAAATTATGGTGTGAGATGGAGCTTTTCTTTTAGATGTGCTTTATCATGGTGAGAATGTTCCCTTCTTTTCTAGTTTGCTGAGAGTTTTTATTAGGCAACAATAATAGATTTTACTAAATGCCCTTTGTGTGTGTTTATTAAAGGGATCATTTAAAAAAATTTTCAGTTTGATATTATGGTGATATTTTATTGTTTTTTTTTTCTAGTGTTAAATTAATTTTCATAGGATAGACCTCACTTGACCATAACATATTGCTTTTTATATGTATATTTGAATTTGATTTGCTACTTTAAAAGAAACATTTGCATCTGTATTTGTGAGCTTTATTGATTTGTGTTTTTATTTCTTGTAATCTCTTTGTCTAGTTTTGCTATTAGAGTATTAACACTGTGCCCATTATTCTCTGAATGACTTTTTACAATCTACTTCATTTCATTTTTATTTTTTTTTTGCAACATCCCTTACACAGTCAAAGGCACACATGCCTGTGTTATAATAATTGACTGGGACCTTTAAATATTTTTCCAGAGCAGCAAGCACAGTGCCAGCTGAGGTGCTAGCAAGTATGTCAAACTTGTGGCCTGCAGGCTGCATGCCTCGTTTGTTTGGCTCGTGTTAGCCTTTGAGTTTGACATGCTTGTGCTAGAGACTTATTATAAGAAAAAGCTTCTTCTCCTTGTTCCTCTTTCTGTCTTTTCTCCTTAAACTTGCTGTTCTGTGATCAGAGGAACTTTGATGCAACCATGCAACCCAAGAGCACAATAACTCTGTGAGCTTGGATCCGGATCCCAACCCACTAACCTCACTGCTACCATCATCTCCAGGAGGACACTGTGTCAGCGAGTACGTTTCTGTCACATTGATTCCTTGCATGTGCCTGTCTCTTGACCTCTACCTGCCCTCAAATTGTTAATTCTTGTGGCCCTTCCAATATGGACACTGCATTTCCTAGTCTGGACACTACTGGCATGTATGTTCCCAGTTTCCAACTCCCTATTCCTACTGACTCACCAACCTTGGTCCACCTACATTCCAGGAAGGTGTTTCCCCCTAGCACACTGACTGTGGGTCAGTGCTGGCATGGGAACCTGGTGAACTTCTCCACGATCAAGTGAACTGAAACCACATCTTCTCCAACAAGGCCTGGTTCCCAGCAATGCAGGAGGAGCCCCTGCCCATGGCTTCCCTTCCCTGGTTACTCTCCTTCAGTGCTAGGATATTATTTTGAGTTTTATTTTTAATTTCCTTATAGTTATTTTACTTTTATACTTAATATTTACTAGCATATTAAGCTTTCACTGTTCAAATTACTTTGAGGTCTATTACTCTGATTTATAGGTTCCACAACTGTAAGTTGTTTTTATTTTCCCCACTAATCCATGTTAACTCCCATTGCCTGAAAACAAATACCTCTGCTGTTAAGGAATCACTCCCTTGCTAAGAGCTGTAAAATTTTTAAACTGTGTTTCTCCTGAAACCACTTCACTATGTTCATCATATCGAAAGGCTAAGTTGTTAATATCATCTTACAGCAAATAATGAACATGTTGCTCTCAGCCAAACCAATGCACAAGAGACAATCCAGAATAGAAAGCACAGCTCTTCACGTCAGACTCAAGGTGCAAAGTGCAGTTTCTACATTAACCTTTGGAGAGGATTCAGCAGAGATGCTCCACTTTCTTCATCTTGTTCTACTTCCATCTCACTGGTACTTCTTCGAGACCTTCACCTTTTCTCTAGGGAACATTTTCCTAGAGAAATGTTGCCTCTTAGTTATTTCCTCATGCACCCCCTCTCTCTTTAATGCATTGGCTCTCCCCAAGTTACAGGATTCCAATTCACCTCAACTCTGGCCAGGTTCTAGACATTTAATTTGTGTGTGTGTGTGTGTGTGTGTGTGTGTGTGTGTGTGTGTGTTTTCCTGATTGAAACTAAAGAACACTTCAGATTTTTGCTAGATAAGAAGACTGTTGTGACACTGAAGGAAATAACCCTGACTTTCTGGCATCTGAGTCTAAGTAAATAACTTCTGAATGTTTTTACGTAGAATAGGTTTCTATATCTTTTTTCTGGCTATAAATAATAATTCAAATGGCTCCTTATTTAAGATCTCTTGGTTTATGACAAGGGCCAGAAATAAGTGTCTGGCAAAAGCAAAGAAGAGGAGTAAAAGGTACCATTAAAATCTTCCCTAATACAATTACATGGACTCAAAATCTGCCTCCTTAAAATTTCTTCTATTCATCTTAGTTATTTTTTTTTCAAAAATATCTGCATTCTAGATGGGATTATTGAAGTATGAAAGGATTTACAATTCAAAAACAAGTCTGCAAGATCAATTCAAGGAATATTTTTGAAAGAAACTTCTCTTCATCCCTCACATTACATCATGTAAGCAAGTGTTGATTCATAAATCTTATCATAAAATACATCTAAGGAGAATCTATCAAATAAAAAGAGCCACATACATATATCAAGCATATTTCCTGAACAAAAAGGCATGCAACTAGAAATCAACTATAGGAAGAAAACTACAAAAACACAAACACATGGAGATTAAACAACATGTTTCTAAACAACAAATGGATCAAAGAGAAAATCAAACAGGATATAAAAAACTACCTTGAGACAAATGAAAATGAAAACACAACCTTACAAAATTTATGTTATACGGCAAAAGCAGGAAAGTTATATAAGAGGAAAGTCAAGAAGCAGGGAAAATCCCAACAAAAATAATCTAAAGTTTCACCTAAAGGAACTAGAAAAAGAGGAAAAAGCAAAATTCAGAGTAAGTAGAAGGAAGGAAATAATAAATATTGAAGTAGAAAGTAATGAAATAGAAAATTTTTAAAAATATTGATGAAACTAAGAGCTGATTATTTGAAAAGATAAATAAAAGACTCATCAAGTAATAAGGAGAGAAAACACAAATAAAATCAGAAATTAAAAAGGAGAGATTACAACCAATGCCACAGAAATACAAAGCACCATTAAAGAATATTATGAACAATTATATATTAACAAATTAAACAATCTAGAATAAAATAATAAATTTCTAGGAACATACAACCTTCCAAGTCTAAATCAGGAAGAAACAGTAAATCTGAACATACCAATTATATGATTTATATATATGTGCAGTAATAAAATAAAATTCCAAGCTAGAAAAAGCTCAGGACAAGAGAGCTTCACAGGTGAATTCTACCAAACATTTAAAGAAAAATTAATACCGAATTTTATCAAACTAATAAAAAAAACACTGAAGAGGAGAGAAGGCTTTTAAACTCATTATATGAAACCAACATTACCTTGATTACAAAATCAAACACACTACAAAAAACCAAGAGAATTATGGGCCAATATCCCTGATGAATATAGATGCCAAAATTTTCAACAAAATACTAGTAAACTAAACTCAACAGTACATTAAAAGGTTTATACTTCATGATTAAGTAGGATTTGTACCAGGGAGAAAAAGGTCGTTCAACATTCACAAAACAATTACTGTGATTTACTAAATCAACAAAACCCAAAATAAAATCATATGATTACCTCAATAGATGCAGAAAAAGCATTTGACAAAATAATTCAGCATCCATTTATAATAAAAACTCTCAACAAAATGTGTATAGAAGAAAATTATCTCAAGTTGGCAACAGCTATAAAACACAAGCCTACAGCTAACACTTTCCAATGGTGAAAGTTAAAAGTCTTTCCTATAAGATCAGGAAAAAAACAAGAATTCACACTCACCACTATTATTCAATATAATATTGAAAGTTTTAGTCACAGCAATCAGACAAGAAAATGATTTTAAAAAGCCATTCAAATTGGAAAGGAAAAATACCATATTTGAAGATTACATGATACTATATATAGAAAACTTGAAAGAATCCATCCCAAAATTAATATAATTAATTAATGAATTCAGTAAAGTAGCAGGATACAAAGTTAATATACAGAAATATGTCACATCCCTGTACACTTATAGCAAACAAACAGAAGGAGAAAATAAGACAATAATTCAAGGGGTAGAGTCATCCATTGGGGATTAGCTTTAGCTCTTCAGGCCTTGGTTCCACTCCCTGGGGTACTCTAGGCTCTTAGGAGCTTGACTCTGACCTTCAGCATTTGGCTAAGCCTTTCAGGACTAGGTTCGGCTCTTCAGGGCTAGGTTTGGCTCTTTGGAGCTAGACCCAGATTTTTGGGACAAGGCTGGGCTCTTTGGGGCTAGGGTCATCCCCCCCTCACACACACAAAAAAAAATGAAAGAAAATAATTCAATTTACAATTGTATTAAAAATAAAATATTTAGAAATAAATTTATTCAAGTAGGTCAAAGATTGGACTTAGGAAACTCTAAGACACTGAAGAAAAAAAATTGAAGAGAACATAAATAAATAAATAGAAGGAGTTATCGTGCTAATAGATTGGAACAATTAATATTATTAAAATGACCATACTACCCAAAGAAATCTACAGATTCAATGCAATCCCTATCCAATACCAAGGACATTCTTCTCCAATCTAGAACAAATGATCCTAAAATGTATCTATCATCCTATCTAATAAAAGAGAAACATGGTAATTAGCCATACCTCCACTACCCTTCCCATTGGCTAATCAGTGAGATATGCAAATTAACTGCCAACCAAGATGGCGGCCGGCAGCCAGGCAGCTGACGCGAACAGGGAGCCTTGCTTGCTTAGGTGACAGAGGAAGCCAGGTTCCCTGCCTGCCTTGCCGGCCTCTCAGCTGCACTCTAAGCAACATTGTAACAAATATAGAAGCTAAACAAAACCCCGGGCTTCAGCCAGCAGGACCGCAACATTGTTTCAAATACAGAAGGTAAACAAAGGCCAGAAACCTGCTTTCAGCAGCGGAGGTCTCATAGCTGGAGCCGAGCCTCAGAGCTAAAGCTGGCCCAGAATTTAAAAAAAAGGAAAAAAGGACAGGTTGGGAGCTTCAGTCACCCGCCAGCCTGAAAACGGCCCTCAGCCCCTCACCCAGGTTGGCCAGGCACCCCAGTGGGGACCCCCACCCTAAAGGGGGTGTGACCAGATGCAAACAGCCATCATCCCCTCACCCAGGCTGGCCAGGCACGCAAGCGGGACCCCCACCCTGATCAGGGACACCCTTCAGGGCAAACCAGCCAGCCCCCACCCGTGCACCAGGCTTCTATCCTATATAGTAAAAGGGTAATATGCCTCCCAGCACCGGGATCAGCGGAGCAGCGAGCCTCCCGGCACCGGGATCAGCGTGACAGGGGGCAGCGACCAAACCCCCTGATGGCCCTGTGGCTCTGTGTGTGAGAGGGAGCGGGGCCACAACCTCCCTATCGGCCCTGCTCTGGGAGTGACAGGGGGGAGCTCCTCAACCCCCTGATCGGCCCTGCTCTGTGCGTGACAGGGGGGAGCTCCCCAACCTCCTGATGGGCCCTGCTTTGTGCGTGACACAGGAGAGCTCCCCAACCCCCTGATGGGCCCTGCTCTGTGCGTGACAGGGGGGAGCTCCTCAACCCCCTGATTGGCCCTGCTCTGTGTGTGACAGGGTACGGAGCCCCAACCCCCCTGATGGGCCCTGCTCTGTGCATGACAGGGGGCAGCGCCCCAACCCCCTGATCGGCCCTGCTCTGTGCGTGACAGGGGGTGGCACCACAACCTCCCTATCAACCCTGCCTTGAGTGTGACAGGGGGCGGTGCCCCAACCCCCCAATCGACCCTACCCTGAGCGTGACTAAGGGTGGCATCGCAACCTCCCGATCCGCCCTGCTCTGTGCATGACAGGGGGCGGCGCCCCAACTCCCCAATCAGCCCTGCTCTGAGCCCGACCAGGGGTTGCACCTAGGGATTGGGCCTGCCCTTTGCCACCTGGGAGCAGGCCTAAGCCAGCAGGTCATTATCTCCCGAATGGTCCCAGACTGCGAGAGGGCACAGGCCGGGCTGAGAGACCCCTTCTCCCCCCCGAGTGCACAAATTTTTGTGCACCGGGCCTCTAGTATATATATATAAAAGCCTAAGCGACCCAACGACCGAACAACTGGTGGACCGGTTGCTATGATGTGCACTGACCACCAGGGGGCAGACACACAAGACAGGAGTTGTCCCCTGGTGGTCAGTGCATTCCCACAGCAGGAGCACCGCTCAGCTGACTGACAGGTGCCAGACGCCAGGCTCACGGCTGGCAAGCGTAGCTGCAGCGGCCCGAGCCTCTCCCGACTCCACAACAGCACTACCAAGCAGCAGCAGTGGTGACAGCAGGTGCAGCGGGGCCAGGATAAGCAGGAGCGGCGTGGTGTCCTGCCTGGGCTCAGGCACCTCCCCCACCCCCAGCCACCTGTCGCTTAGCACACTACTACATCCCTCAGGGGATGTCGGACTGCCGGTTTTGGCCTGATCCTCGCAGGCCAGATCAGGCTGAAACTAGCAGTTCAACATCTCCTGAGGGGTCCCGGATTGAAAGAGGGCACAGGCCAGGCTAAGGGACTCCACCAGTGCATGAATCCATGCACCAGGCCTCTAGTATGCAATATAAAAGACCAAGACTAGCCAAAGCAATCTTGAGAAAAATAACAAAGTTGGAGGTATTGCCCTAGGGAGCAATATTTCAAACTATACTAAAATAAATTAGTTGTTAATATCTGCATATGCTGTTGATCTTAATAAGTAAAGAGGATATAAAAGAGAGGGTTGGGGGTTTTTTTTGCAATTGAATTAACCAGTGAAAAAACAATTATTTTGACTACTAACTGTTGGAATAAAGTGTTTGAAATTTTAGTAGTTATTAAATTTATGACTATAACCTATGCAAATTAAATATAAACCAAAAAATTGCATAAATTCAATGTAGGATTTTTTTAATATCATATAATTATTTTCTGCATAAACTGGAACTAAATTAAAAGGGGTAATATGTTGAATATTTTACAGTCTACCAATTAGAAAATTAAGGCACTTGGACATTCAAGTTGGTGGTTTTCCTAAATAATAATGCATCTGAATAAAAGCATATATCTCATGAACTCAAATATAAATCTTCCAACTTTATTTGCCAAAGAATTTTGATAAAAACCCATTTTGATTGTTCATTCTTTTCAGTGATTCCTTCCTTTTGCACAAAAGAGATACTAGCTCAGCAAAGCTAATCTATGTAAGTCTATAACGCCAGCTAAGTAAAACAACAGTTAAGAATTTCAGATACAAATTTAAACTTGAGAGCATGGTGCGGGGGGCGGGAAACAGTGTTAGCATGGTATTACTATTTGTAGAGATTTTTTAAATGTTAGAATAAATATCATTATAAATTATATGACTTTACTCCACAGTTCTTTACTGATTGATAGTGTACATTAGCTTATTTAAAAGATAAAACCACATTAGTGAAATAAGGTTTGAAATTGTTTGCATCAAATTATTTCCTTAAATTCCTTTTTTATTATATTTCTTGGAAATAAAATCAGTTTAAAATTACCACTTTATTTCATGCTTTTAATGATCCAACAAATAAATGTACTTGGTTTAACACTGCATCAATTTTTTATTGGAATGATCACAATCTTATGCTATTAGTTCTGTATTTGGCAACTATGTGGGTGTAAAATGCTATGAAATCAGGCCCAGGAGCCTTGTTTGTGCCAGTCACAGGACTCATTCAACATCAACACAACTCATTTTTGATAGCCTTATGTTGTGATTATAGGCGGAACTTGTCTTTTTATATACTAATTTGGCTTGTGTTTCAGGATATAGTTCAGAGATCCTCCTACTGGTAAGTAATAAACTACACATTGAATGTTTTGTTTTGGGGTTTGCCTCTGAAGATGGTTTTGGTGTGAATCCCCAGACAAAGAATTTTATTCATTAGATCCATGATTAAGCTTTTGTTATTGCAATGTATCAAGACAATGATACAGAGATGTGACATGCTATAGGGGTATTGAAAAACTAAACATAGTGTTCATCAGAGTACAAACCGACAGTGGAAAGGAACCTTCGGATCAAGACAGAAAAAGGGCTGAAGAGAAGAAAAATAAGGTGGCGACAGCCAGCAGAACTATCATTCTGCCCTTCCCCGCCTTCAAACCCTAGGGAAAATCACATCACTTCTGCTGCTCCTGCAATGTAAGGGTGTCTGGTGTATTCTACTAGAAGGTCACATGCTACTGCCTGGACATTGCTTTTTTTTTTCTTTTTTTAATATTTTTTTATTGTTTTTGTTGTTGTTTGTTTGTATTTTAAAGAGAGAGGAAGGGAGAGTGAGAGAGAGAGAAGTATTGATGTGAGAGAGAAACATCGATCTGCTACCTCCTGCAAACACACTATTGGGGACTGAGTCTGCAACCCAGGCATGTGCCCTGACTGGGAATGGAACCAGCAACCTGTTGGTGCACAGGACTCTCAGCCAACTGAGCTACACTGGACACTGCCTTTTGGATGACAGGAGAGGAAGGGATCACAAATCAAATACAATATTGTGAAAGAAACAGCAGCAATGGCAAGGAAAAGTTGAAGTTTGACTGATGTGGAGCTGAAAGGAAATTCCAGGCTACTTTCTGAATGTATTTATACAATGAACTTTCAGAAAATTCCAGGGGGCTAAACAGTGATGAAATTGAACCCAAAGTCCTGATATTTTTGTTTGTTTTTCTTTCTCCCAAGAAACTATTTACTATTTAAGGGTCATTTGAATAACTTTTCATACTGAGAGCATTCTAAAAATTTTAATGCCTATATATAGCCTACAGACTTAATGCCTTATATAAATAAATACATATATATATTATTTTCTATTAATTGAATGCATTTATGAAGTTTTACAAGAGCACCTATATGATATTTCAGACATCCTCAGGATTACTAGGAAAGGAGAATATATTTTACCCACAAAAACGCCATGAAATTAATATAATTTCTGAAAGACCGCATAGATTATCATACTATAGATGTCTCTGAAAAGACAAGACAGAAAATAAGATTAATGATTAATAAATATTCTTGGAAAATCAATAGCTGAAACTTGTTGGGTTTTTTTTTTCACTCTGACTCCTGTTTCTTAAAACTTTCTCTCTTATATATCTGTGTTTTGGATATATTGTGGTTTTTAGGGGGAATCGGAGAGTGGTTAATTAAGAAGGGTGTATGACTAGACATTTATTGAAACCCTAAAGCATGGTTTACCAACACCAGTGCTGTGGACAGACAATTTTTTTTACAGAATTTGTAAGATAATTAGCAACAATTCTGTCTTTTATCCACTAGATACTACTAGTCTCCTTTCCAGGCTCAGCTAATTTTGAAAACTAAATTTTCCTAACCAAATTTGTCAAATGTACTGTGGGAGGAAAAACTGCACCTTGGTGAAAACCGCTGGTATAAGATGATTATAGCAATTCCATTCTAGTCCCAAGTGATTGATTTAGGCAAAATAAACATCTAAGTCACAATCAAGTTGCTGCAAGACACAGAATCAAGGAGGCAAAGAAGGAAGTAGTTCTGAGTTAAACATAATCAGATTCAAGTTATGATCCTGTAAATTTCATTGCGTTGCTTAATTTCACAGAGCCTCACATTTTTCAGCTGTAAATGGGAACAATAGCATCTATGTCAGAGAATTGCTGTGGAAAAGAAAATTAGCCAGGGAACATACCCATAAAGAAATAAGTTAACACTTGATACACTAAATATTTGGCAAATCCAGTCCATTAGCTCCTCATATGTGTAAATAAAGAGCAACTTGAGTAATATGGAATACCTTCTAGATTTGTTAAATCTTCTATTTTTCAAGTTAAGAAAATAAAACCACTCTGTTAATATGTCATTCTTTCAACTTTAAAGGTAGGAGTTTTAAAGAAAGGAAAGAGCGTTGAAAGGATAAAGAACTAGGGCAACAAAGAAAAATAAGAGATGAAACTGACAGAAAGGAAAGACAAGCACAGCAACAAAAAGAAAAAGCAGACATATAGGAAAGACGATCAGTAAGATGTTCTTCAAATGATCTACACTGTCACTTGTAGCCATATATAGATCTTGCTGCTTGTGATTCAGAAGATTATGTTGTGCTTTCATAGCTATATTTACAGTTGGAATATCTATGTCTCATCACTGCCTAAGCTGCTAGATGGAGTTAAGTAGCAGTTTATTCTGGCATAAGTGGTGAAAGAAGCTATGTCTGGAATTCCCAAGTAGGTCTTTCTTTCCTCTTTGGGACTTAGATAAACTAGATAAACTGTCATCCCAGCAACCCCTCCTGCCAGGCAAAGTGTTGTGGACAGAGAAGTAGTTAGAAGCTGTTTGCCTACAAATCCTTCCTTTATTTCTTTGTACTTTTCTTGTTACATTTTTATAAATGTGAATGTTTGATAATATAATAAAAATTAAAAGGCCTAGAAGCTTCACAGAAAAAGTGAAGATTGTTATGTTTCAGTGGAAATCAGGCTATTATTAGCTGTATAGGGAATGGTTACTAGGTAATGAGGTGCTTAACCTGCAGTTACCTGAGCCATTTGGAGTCACTAATTCACATGGTAAATTTGAGTTATTGAAATTATTATAATTTTTTTAGCTTTACTTTAAAATGTTTAAAAAAGTTAAGGAATACATATTTAGTTAGAGTTGGAGGAAATAGTTTCATCAGTGGACTCTACTGCTAAACAAATAATATGAACCTGTATTCATAACTGGCAATACTTAAACTGATTCTGGTTTATTATTAGACTACAGGCCCAGTGCACAAAATTTGTGCACAGGTGCAGTCCCTAGGCCTGGCCAGTGATCAAAGTGTAAGTGTCTGGCATGGAAGGGCAGGTTCCAGCTGACCTCTGTGCCCTGGGCAGCAGTTGGGCCCCAGCACAACCCCCCTGCCTTAGTCATCAGGCAACCGCCCAGCTCCCTCAGCGCCTGGGACCTAGGTGGCAGCCCCGCCCCCTGCTGCCGCTGTTCATCACCATCTGCAAGGCAATCAATGGGGTGATCAGGCCCCCTGCTCACACCCGCCTTGGCCTAGCACCGCCTGCTCACCTGCTCCACCATCCTGCCAGAGTCCCACTCTCGTCAGAGCCCATCAGGGCTGGCAGTGCCTCCACTGCCGCCCGCTGCCAGCGCTACATCAATCTGATCAAACTCCAGACTGAACTCCCAGTCTAGGGGATAATTTGCATATTAGGCTTTTATTATATGGGATGGAAAAAAATTTAAAGTTTGAGCTCTTTGGTCCACGTAGCATCACATTATTGATTCTTGGTAACTTGTTTTTCTGAAAATTTTTCTTTTTCTTTAAAGATGTACATAGGCTGGGATCTTGGAAAATTATCTCAATATTTTACTTTGAAATGTTTTTTTTAAAGGAAAGATTAATAAAATTAATTGATAAATGAAAATACCTCAGTTTTGCAACTTTGTTAGGTCATCTTTAGGATTATTATTATTTTTAAAAAGAAGAGATTTTTCAGTGACTATATTTTATAGTCAAACAAGATTCATTAATAGAGATTTGTAGAAAAAGAATCTACAGCGAGTTTTGCCATTATTCTATCTGCATAATTTTATCAGCTAGAGGTGAAATTCTTATTCATCTGCCTTACTGAACTGGCAGGAGTTACTAACGATGTTTCATTCTAACAGATGCTAGGAAATTGTTCATATGACAACATAATACAACACCTGTTAAAATCACTTGCTTCAGAACAGAAACCATGCAATTCCACTGATTGAAACTAGTGGAGGATATTATATGATTTATATGTATGTGTTGATTCCTTTTTTGAAAGATAGATGTCCCCATTCTTTCTAGACAGGACTAAAATGTCAGATCAGCAAGAGCAACGTGAGGGAATTTTCTAGAGAAATGAAGAGAGAAGAAAAAGAAGGAGAACAAATAAGAGAAAAGGAAAGAAACAGGTGAAGAGAGGAGGAAGTAAGTGGAGGAAAGTAAAGAGAATTTAAATAGGTGAGGAAGAAGGTATGAGGGAGGGAGGCGAGGGAGGAAAGGAAGAAGAATTTAGGAAGGAGAAAGAGGGAGAGGAAGGAAGCAGAAGGAAAAGATGAAGAGAAGAACATACAGCTAAAAAAGGGAAAAGAGGAAATAATAAAGAAGGAAGAGAAAAAAGAAGGGAAGGTCAGTGAAGCAGATAGAGTTGGGTTGGTTGAGAATTCTAAGGTGAAGAATTACACTTTACACTGCCCTGAATTGTCACATTGAAATCTTAATTAAATGCCTTTTTTTCTTTAACTACGAAAGTAGATGAATAGGTTTGTTTTGTTCAGTAGATTCCACATATGAGTGAAATCATAACAAACAAGATAGATACAGAATCATAGATAACAGACTGACAGCTGTCAGTGGGAGGGGCATTGCAGGCCAGGATGAAAAAGGTAAAGGGATTAAGCAAAACAAGACAAAAAACAAACACCTCGCAGATAACAGTACGGTGATTACTAGAGAGAAAGAAGAGGGGAGAGATAGAAAGGGGTATAGGAGGATAAATGCTGATGGAAGGAGGCTTGACTAAGGTTGAATACACAATACCATATACATATTATAGAATTGTACACCTGAAACCTATATAATTTTATTAACCAAAGTCACCCCAACAAATTCAATAAAACAGGAAGAAAAAAAAAGAAAGTAGATGCATATGAAGAAAAGCAAGGAACATGTGTTCAAGGCAACAATAAAAAAAATGACAGTCAATTCTTTTGTATTTGTGAGTTACTTCAATATTCAATTGAATGTATGTAGTCCTTTTATTACTGGTGAATATGCATTCATTTCTCCTTGCTCTCTTTTACTTTGCTAAATTTTTTAATTATTTTGGCTAGAAGTAGAATTTCTACCTTCCAAGACCTCAATTTCATACACAATAGACTGCTGGTGAGATGTGGCAGATTCAGTCCAGACATTGGGAATTGTGTCCCCTAGTGAAGAGAACCTTGGAAGGCTAGAGAAAGCTTCACTACAAACATGAGCTGTTTCTGCGTGATCTGTCTGGGTAGCCAAATATCAAGCCATCCCCTTCCTCCTCTCTTTATTCAGTTTATTGAGGTTTTCATTACATTTAATGATATTATAGGCATAGATATGAGGCTGCACAAAATGTAATTTGCTATCTGTCCCCACCACCAATTAGCCCATTCTAAGTATACTATACATGAAACAACAGAATAGTCTTCCATGAATATCTGAGTCAGCATTACGTTGTAAGCAGGTTGAATGGAACCACACAGATAAAACTGGAATCCTTAATGAAATATGCTATTTTCTCTTGCATCTTAATCTTGAAATGTGTACATCTTCTAGCCAATTATGAGGAAGAAGGTTAAATAGGAGGTGGGTCATGGTGGAGGGGTTGGATAAGCAAACCCTATAAAATTTCATACACCCGGGTACAAGGGACCAGGGAGAGATGGAAGGCCTTCAGATTCTAAAAGAGGACACAGACCCACTGTACTTATTTAGATGCATAAAGTAGGATAAGATGGACATTAATAAGAACAGAAGATGAGTTTCTGCTTCTAAGACATAAGAACTTCACCCACTTAGAATAATTGCCTAGTGCAGTGGTCAGCAAACTCATTAGTCAACAGAGCCAAATATCAACAGTACAACAATTGAAATTTCTTTTGAGAGCCAAGTTTTTTAAACTTAAACTATATAGGTAGGTACATTGTTATTAACTTAATTAGGGTACTCCTAAGGCTTAGGAAGAGCCACACTCAAGGGGCCAAAGAGCCACATATGGCTCACGAGCCGCAGTTTGCCGACCACTAGCCTAGTGAATGTCTGGAACATTAATAAAACAGCTAGGTCCCTTAGAAATGGGGAAGCCAGAAACTAATTTAGATAGGGAAATGGTTCCCTGTTCCTACATTCCAATGAAGGTGGGCTTTATGAGATTTTTTTTTCTTGTATAACTTATGTTTAGAGCTGGACTCCCCAGTTAATATGGAGCTGGGCTGGGTCTGGGGAGAAAACTGGAAATGGCTTTGCCCCTGACTTTTGGTTATTGTGGCCCAGAGACATCAGATTGAACTGATGACTATTCTGGAAATTTACTAGTCTATTGGGAGCGTAATTGGAATTTACAATCACAAGGTGATAGGGAATGGTTTTGAATTATTATAACTAATTGCTCCTTTAAATAATTATGTGACTTAGAATAACAGGAAGCACTTATATATTATGTAATATAATCCTCATAAGCAATGAGAAAAATGTGAGAAATGTAAAAGATTTAGAGACTAGTTTCCTTGTTCATTACTCAGCACAGAATTAACTAATATTTAAATACTAGAGGCCTGGTGCATGAAAATTCATGCACTCGGGAGTGGGGGGGGCATCCCTCAGCCCAGCCTGCACCCTCTCACAGTCCAGCCCTCAGGGGATGTCCTACTGACAGCTTAGGCCTAAGCCGCAATCTGGCCTCCCTCTGCATGAGGTGACTGGGCAACCAATCAGGGGACAGTGCTGGCCGGCACAGGCCCCCCCCCACCGCTGCTGGTTGCTGCCGCCTCCCCCCCTCCCCCATTGCCGTCCCCTCCTCTGCCTGCTGGCATGTGCCTTGGCTGGCCTGGCACCACCTGTTCACCAGCCCTGCCCCCCAATTACTGGTCATTCAACCGTTTGATTGATTTGCATATTACGCTTTTATTATATAGGATAATAGCACTGTTTTTTCAGTCTTTTGCTTTTGGGATTTATTTTTTATGCATCCAAGCAGATCTGGGTCACCTCAGATTTTTCAGAGACATGCTCAGGGGGGTTTAATCACATGTGGGAAGCTGCTTCAAAGATTTGAGGTGTTCTGACCCATTTCCTCATCTCTCCAAGGGCAGCCATTACTGCAATTAGGATGTCCAAACAAATTCCATTACCTCACTTAGAGAGTATAATCGGCCAGTTCCTCTCTGTTCCTTAGTAGCAGCAATAAGTGTCAAGTGTTCAACGATTTTTGAATGAGGATTTAAAAATTATTTTTCTAGTTATACAGGTTATATTTGCCAAAGGAACACTGATTTTGTTTTTCTGAGAAAGATTACCCTACAGATCTTTGGGGAACTTACTAGAGAATAACATGGAGTCACTATTTCCACAAGAGGGAGGGAAATAAAGACATGTGTACATTCAGGAGGGTTCAGGCTCATGAATGCAACTTCTGCCAAGTCTTTGAACGTGAGATAAAATAATTTACTGAACACAAAAGAACATTTTTTTTTTACATCCAGGACTCTCTGTAACTAAATCCCCTGCAAGTGTTACTGTATTGTCATATATGAATTTTCATTAATTACATTTAGGTAGAATCTATGCATAGCTTGTCAACATAAATTATTTATATTATAGGGAGGTCTCATTTGCAGTCAAATCAAATTCTGGGGCTGTTGACACTAAAATGCTACTTATGCATTATTTGGGAGTTCTTTGGAAAATATATTTATCCTAAAGGGGCAACATCAGGTTCAGAATTGTTATCCTCTTCTATACGCCCGACTAAATCAACACAGATGACCACTTTAGAGTTTAGGAAAATATACTTCAGAACCTATATTTTGAATCTACTATTTTTTCCCCCTTGCTTTTTATGGCATTTCGTTTATAGTTATACAGCACTCTAAATCCCATTTACTCTGTAGGGTTGTTGTTTTTTTAATTACTTGTGTTGGTATTTTGATCACAAATGGAAAATACTACATGGGAGACTTTAAATATCTGCCAAATAAGAGAAAATTCTGCCTTCACCTCAAACTCAAATTTTCAATTAGAAAGGGAAGATGCCAGAAAGCAAAGCGAAGCCTGATGCCAAGGTCAGCAAAGTCAAAAGACAAAGAATTGTGGGTTACTTCAAAGAAAAGGCAGAAAAACCTCAAAGACAAAGAATAGGTATTTGATCAAAGAGAAAATAGCAATAAAAATTAATAATCAAAATACATACGCTTACCTGCATATAAAGGATAGAATGTACATATTAAAGTACATATGCTTCCCTGCATATAAAGAGGCATAATGTCTATATTGTGTTTGCATTTGGCTGCTTGGAGAGACTTGCAGAGGTTACATCTGTTTTCCGAGACCACTCTTTTCATGTTGAAACACTGGTGTACAAGCATCAAAAAGTGCTGAGTTCTCTAATATGATATTTTAAGATTTTATTTATTTTTAAATTAAATTTATTGGGGTAATTGGTCAATATGATCACACAGTCTTCAGTGTGGGTTTCTATGTTAAAAGATCTATATATTGCACTGTGTGGCCACCACCCAAAGTCAAATATTCTCCTGTCACCATGTATTAGGCCTCCTTCATTCCCCACTCCTTCCCTCTGGCAACCACCACACTGCTGTTTGTGTCCGCAAGTTTCAGTTTTATATCCCACATATGAGTGAAATCATATGGTTCTTAGCTTTTTCTGACTTACTTCACTTAGCATAATATTCTCAAGGTCCGTCCATGTTGTTACAAATGGCACTATTTCATCCTTTCTTATATCTGAGTAGTATTCCATTGTGCATATGCACCACATCTTCTTTGTCCAGTCATTCATGGAAGGACACTTGGATTGTTTCCATGTCTTGGCCACCGTGAATAACATGGCAATGAACATAGGGGTGCATATATCTTTGTGAACACGTTTTCAAATAGAACAAGAAGTCATCAGATTTGTATAGAAGATTTTTTTTTTAAATTTTAGGTTTTCAACAAAATTGAGAGGAAAGTAGAGATTTTCCAAACACTTGCTTCTGCCACACAGGCATAGCCTCCCTATTCACTAGAATGATACCTTTTTTTTTTTTTAATCAAGAATGAACCTACACTGACACAAAATAATCACCCAAAGTCCACAGATTCACTTTTGGTATTGTGCATCCTATGGGTTTGGAAAAATGTATAAGGACATGTATCCATCATTATAGTATCATAGAGAGTATTTTCACTGCTCTAAAAATCCTCTGTCCTCTGCCTATTCATCCCTCCCTGGCTATGCCTGCCAACCATTGATCTTTTTACTGTCTCCATAGTTTTGCCTTTTCCTGAGTGTCAAACAACTGGATATATACAGTATGCAGACTCTTCAGGTTGGCTTCTTTCACTTAGAAATATGCATTTAGATTCTTCCATATCTTTTCATAGTTCAATAACTCATTTATTTTTAGTGCCGAATAATACTGTGTGGATGTACCACAGTTTATTAATCTATTTACCAACTGAAGAACATCTTGGTTGTGTCCAAGGTTTGGTAATTATGGATAGCTACTATAAATATCCTTATGAACTTTTTTTTTTGTGTGTGTGTGTGAATATTAGTTTTCAACTCCTTTGGGTTAAACCAAAAAGCACAATTGTTGGATTGTGTGGTAAGAATATGTTTAGTTTTGTAAGAAACTGCCCAATTGTCATCCAGAGTCACTGGACCATTTTGAATCCCCAACAGCAATGAATAATGCTGCAGTAAACATAGGGGTGCAATGAATCAGAGTACCTATTGCTCCACATCCTGGTCAGCATTTGGTGTGGCCAGTATTCCAAATTGTGGCCATTATAATTGGTGTTAAGTGGTATCTCATGGCTGTTTTTCTACCATGATTTTAATGTGTGCTTCATTTCAGTTCCTTCTGTAAAGTTCCTGCTAAATTTATATATAACTAATTTTATTAAAAATATCCTTCCTCATTCTTAATCATTGGCGTGAGCTAATTATTCTTCTTTAAGAAAGGGTTAAACTTTAAACTACAGATGCCACCGAGAATATAAAAATAAAACCAGAAAATTCTGAGTGTATATTTTTATAATCTAATCTTGGTCACTCTACCAGTGATGGCGAACCTATGACACACGTGTCAGAGGTGACACGTGAACTCATTTTTTTGGTTGATTTTTCTTTGTTAAATGGCATTTAAATATATAAAATAAATATCAAAAATATAAGTCTTTGTTTTACTATGGTTGCAAATATCAAAAAATTTCTATATGTGACACGGCACCAGAGTTAAGTTAGGGTTTTTCAAAATGCTGACATGCCGAGCTCAAAAGGTTCGCCATCACTGCTCTAGATCCTTATACAGAAAATAGATATCCAGTTCATAATTGATAAACAATGATGTAATATAATTTTGTGATATGCAAAGAGATCATATAGAATTTTCCTATCACTATAAAAATTCAACAGGTTTTATTATTGACTTTAGAAGGAAAGAAAGCGAGAGGGAGAGAGAGAGAAATATTGATGTGAGAGAGTAAAATTGATCGCTGCCTTTAGCCCCTACTGGAAATTGAGCCTGTAACCTGGGCATGTGCCCTGACAGGGAGTAGAACCAGCGATCTCTCCATGCATGGCATGACACTCAACCAACTACTGAGCCACACCGGCCAGGGCTTACTCTCAAATTTAGTTATTCATGACCATTGTGAGATTGTGAGATATTGCTGAAATGCTTATATGGTCAATGTTCTTTGCAATGTGGCTTTGCAGCTCCTCCAGCAAGGATGCAGTGTTTCCTCACCCCTTAAGTCTGGCTTCCTTGTAACTTGTCTTCGCTAATTGATTGTGGCAAAAAGAAAGGTGTGCCAATCCTAAGCCTAGACCTCAAGAGGCTTGTGTGCTTCACTTTCTTGCTTGGACCCATATGACCACCAAGTGAACAAATCCAGGTTAGCCTGCTAGAGGCTGAGAAATCAGGTGGTGCAACATTAATTCATCCCAGTTGGAGCTACCTCAGATCAGAAAATCCCAAGTCAACCAACCAGCTAACCACAGGCCCATGAGCAAAACTAGTCAAGATCAGGTAAACTCTAAACAGACCAATAGCACTATCCACCTCCCCTAAAGTCCTGTGAGCTAAAGTTAAATAAATGCTTATTTTTTAACCATTCAGTTTTGAGTAATTTCTTAACGAAACAGCTGATAACTAACATAGCATTTTAAAATGCTTAACTTGGGATTCAAATTTTGGGACAATTTTTTCATTACTACCATCATGTCAACAGAGAACAGCTATATTTGAGTGCATATTCAAGATATGTAGGTTTGTGTTGATTATCTTTAGTACACCTACTAATTCAGTGTTACTCTATATTTGGTGTTAGAGATACAACACTGAAACACTAAAAATATCTATAGTAGATACTAGAGGCCTGGTGCATGAAATTCGTGAACTTGGGGGGAGGGGTCCCCTCAGCCCAGATTGAAGGAGGGCACAGGCCAGGCCAAGGGACCTCAACAGTGCACGATCAGGGCCAGAGAGGGACGTGGGAGGGCTCCAGGGTGTGTCTGGCCTTCTTGCTCAGTCCCGATCAGCCAGACCCCAGCAGCAAGCTAACCTACCAGTTGGAGCATTTGCCCCCTGGTGATCCGTGCACGTCACAGCAAGCAGTTGAGTGGCCATAGCATATCATTAGCATATTACACTTTGATTGGTTGAATGGATAACCGGATGACCGGAGAGCATATTAGGCTTTTATTATATAGGATACAAGTAACAGGTGATAGGAAGTGATAAGTACTGAGGAGAAAAATATAGCAGAGTGAACTAAAGAAGGATCAAGAAGGATCAAGGGTTTCAATTTTACATAGGACCATGAAGGAAGGCCTAACTATAGAGGTAATGTTTGATAAACATTCCCAAGAAATGAAGGAGCCTTAGGAAAGGGCATCCCGTATAGATTCAATGTGCCAGGTTTGAGGTGGAAAGATGTCTGGTGTTTTGAAGCAACTGAGAGGAGGCCAGTGAGGCTAGACAGTATGAAGGATGAGGATAGTAATAGGATTTAGAGTAATGAAGTCAGAAATATAGTTGGGAACAGATAACCAGAAGGTTTTTCAGATCAGTCTAAGACTTTGGCAGTTACTGTCTGTTATATGAAGAGCTACTTGAGAATATTTTAGCAGAGGAGTGTCAGGAATTAGCTTTCATTTAAATAGTATTATTCTGGCTTCTGAATTGAAAGTATACTTAACAGAGGCAAGGATAGAGAAAGATTAAACAGGTGTGTGTATCAATAATCTAAGTGATAAATGATGGTAGATGGGCTCATGGTAACATCAGTAAACACAAAACTGCTTGGATCATGTTGGTTTTTTTTTTTTTCAGGTAGGGCTGAAGGCTGTGCAATAGATTCAATATGGGAAATGAAAGAAGAAAGGTTTTTGGCCTAAATAAGAACTAACTTCTATATTATTCTCAAGTGACATGAACTTACAACATGAACAAATCAATGTCAAATTATGCTTTGATTTTGTCAACCACAGGTAGAGCTGCTATTCCATTGTTTGATATGGCAGATGGTTTTCAAAATATTACTCTTTCGACATAGGAGAAAGGGAAAAGATTTACAAAGAGAGAAGATGAATTTCCATCTATTTCCCTCCCCCATGAGGGTTTGCTGGCTATAAACCGTTAATAATTCATTTTGATCATTTGAGATATTTTATATTTGAAGCCTGCATATAATGTACTGATTAAATCACATTATGCGTAGCTGAGTGAATATATTATTAAACAAATTACCCCTTTCCATAACCATGAACTGTGCATCTGTAGCAAATGGTTGAACATTTTAATGAGGAGGAGTGTAATTATATTACAGTCATTGCTTTTTGCAGGCTTATTGGCCACACTTTAGAGGTGAATATTTTCTAATAAAATATGTACTGTAAAGGAGTAAATTTTCAAATTATAGTCAGAATCCATAACTCACTGAAAATATCCCTGCTTAGTAAGTAAGGGAGAATGGGGGTGGAGTTTTAGAGAAATTATTGAACCTAAAAATAATAAATCACCAACTTTATTTTTTTTTTCAGGAATCAGTCTTCGGTGTTGTCTAGCACCTATCTACCTACCTACCTACCTTATTATTTGTTATTGAAAGCAACATAATGTAAAGCAAATAGACAAAACAAAATATCCTGTCTTTTTACTGTTATATGGGAAGAAAATGCTCCAGCAAGTGGAAGTCTTGCATGGAATTCTCTGACATTTGCCTTCAATCAATTATACATGCTCAATACTGATCCAATAGGAAGGCTCCAGACAATCTATTGTATCTATTCCTGCCTATGTTCAGATGGGGTAATAGAAGAAGGAAAAAGAGAGCAAATAGTACCTATTCCCAGAAACAAACTCCATTAATACAATATCTATCTATCTATCCAGAAAAATCATAATTATTTTTGCTTTATTTTCCCTTCTTTCATTTCCCCACTAACATAAGAGATGTTAAAAATAGTTAACCTTATATCTCAGTATTTAAGTCACAGAATGTCAGGTGGGAAGTGTGACTGCTAGAAGAGAAAATCATCGAAAGGTAATTTAGGATTTGAGGAATCATGTTTTGGGAGAATGTCAGTGTTTATGCTTGTATGAAAGCAGGGATATGTGTTACTATTAAAAAGAAGCATGACTTTGTTCCCAGCTTTATGTGGAAGTTATACACAGCTAAGAAGGGCTGTGTAGACGTCAGGTTAAGAAGGGATGAGCTGAGTTGGATTGTTCTATTGTCACCTTCCTTATGTTGGGAAATACATTTCCCAGAATCTCCTTTACTCTGTGATTTCAAGTTCAAGTTGACAAAAGTATTTGTGTGAGATTTGGCAGGTGTAAGAAAAGCAGCCCTAGGCCCACCACCATACACTTTGCCAAAAACTTCTATGCGGTAACCCTGTAGCTCCAACAGCCTGCCATAAACATCAACATCCCTTCATGGCCCCACTCCAGTTTGCCTATTCTTCCAAATTTCCTTCAAGCTCAAACTCATTTGCCTGTGCCACCACTGGTTAATGATTTTTCTATGATCCTATGACATTCTTTTTATGCTTTTATTTCCCTAGTTTTTCCTACAATGGTTTAATTGCTATTATAAATTCCTTATTTCATAGACTCATGGTAATACTGATTGAATACAGATCGATACATGGAGAGAACAAATAGACTTGAAGTCAAAATCTGTAGAAACGAAGATTAAATAACTTCAATTAAAGTAGAAGAATATGACTTAGAAAATATGGGTAAAGCCGAACACTATAATGAGCTTGGAAAGTGTTTTGAGAAGGGGCTTACATTTCATTCCACCTAATACTAATATGTCACTCAATCTTAAAGAAGATGGTTGCCAGGAATGCTTTTCAATTACCTTCTAATGAGTCACAGGGACACAATTCTGAAAGTGTCTTGTTCACTATCTTCTTAAATCTGTGTTTAATCCCAAATATATTACTTCAAAAGCATTATTGCTGAACTGTTAGAGGCTAATTCCAGCATGTCATAATAAATGCAAGAAGTCCTCAAAAGGTTGATGGGCTTCTATATTCAGCAGGGCTGAAGACACATATTATTGCCTGCTGGAATAGCCGAAAGCATTTCCCCAAACCTGAAAACCTGCATATATTATTGCCTGCTACTGGAACAGCCAAAGGCAGTTCCTCCAACCTGACAATGCCTACTGTATACCAAACCTTACTTTTGATATGTATATCTGCTTTGCTATAGGGCCATTTGTGTTAATAAAAAGCTAGGGGTCCAGAGATCCGGAGAACTTAGTTACTAAAGCTAAGCCTCTCTGGCTCCCCAAAATGCCTTCCAAATTTATATTTCATATCTAGTCTCTTTATTAATTTGCGTGTCAGGCCTTTCTCCAGGCCTTTGAACCCAGGCCACGCTGGCCGTGGCCTCACATTGAACTCTTGCTAATATGTGAAACAAATGAGTTTATTAAATGTGTGGTCAATAAAATAAATGAATTGACAAATGAAATGTTTTAGCATTTATGCATAACTATTAAGATGGGTCTTTTTTGATATTAATATTAAGACTTTCTATGACTATATATATATATATATATATATATATATATATATATATATATCCTCACCTGAGGACATATTCTTACTGATTTAAAAAGAAAGGAAGAGAGAGAGAGAGAAAGAGAGAGAGAGAGAGAGAGAGAGAGAGAGAGAGAGAGAGAGAGAAACATCAGTGGGAGAGAGAAACATCCATCAGTTGCCTCCCACACGCACCCTGGGAATCAAACTCACAACCTGGGTATGTGCCCTGACTTGGAATGGAACCCACAACACTTTGGTGCACAGGAGGACAGTCCAACCAATTGAGCCACACTGGCCAGGGCTGTGGCTCAATATTTTTAACTTGGTTGAGTAGTACAGAAACTTTTTTCTTTGTCTGTTTTTCTTTGGTCCAGAGTTCTGGTAGCAGTTTTCAAGTTCTGTCATGATCTGTCATTGGGTGATATAAAGAAAAGGTATCCAAGACCATGAGAAGCAGGAAGAAAGATTATTAGAAAGATTTTTCAAGGGTCAAAAATTAAGAAAATGCAACATTTTCTTTTCAGAAACATATATTATACTGAGGAAGACATAAAAAGATGACTGGGACAACTGCTCTAACATATCTAGATGAATCTTGACATACATTTTTTAAAAAATGAATCCAGAATTAGAAAAATTAAAAATATAAAGCACCAACAGCTACTTAACAGAGCAGCTTTTTTGTGTGGTCTATATAAAACACAAATTTGCAGTTTGACTGGATTTTTCATACCTATCAATATATTCTTAGGTCTTATGTAAATAACTAAGGAATAATCTCCAAGTCTCATGGTAATTACTGTTTTTAAAGGAATAGTTGCTTTTATGCTTCTTGTACTTTGGTAGACAAGAACAGTTAAGCTGATATGATGAAACTTTTTATGTCAAGTAGAGCCTGTTTGTATTAATTATATATTAAAAGTTCTATTTATTAGGGAACTGTTTCAATAATTAATAGTTTAACAGAAGTGAACTATATTATAAAAAAAAGAGCAACTGAGACTTTCAAAGCACCAAGTAGTAAGTAGGATTTTATTTATTACTATTTGTTTTGAAGAGAAAATATGTTCAACGAAAATTACATTCCCTATATTGAAACATAAATGCAAAGAATGACTTTTTCAGTTATCAGCTGACTTAATTTTCAGTTCTGCTTTGGAATATAGCCAGTCTCAGAAAAAGTATATTGCTTTACTTACTGCGTTATCATGAACATTACTCCTAAAATATTCTTTACACATATATATTCAAGGCATACATCATAATATTCCTGCATTTGAACGTCTCCTAATAATATACTCCTGTTCATAATAGGTTTTAATAAAGAATACCAAACTGGCCTTACCCAAGAAAATCTGCATCCAGAGATATCTGTGGGAAATTCGTTTTTGTTATTGTTGTTAAACTTTGATGAACCCATTTAAGAGACTAAGGTTGAAGGCAAAAATTCTTTGTACAGTAGCTCCCATTCCCAATAAAAGCTTCCTGATATAGCACCTTCTTATTTATAATCATGAATAATATTTTGTGATCTTATAGTAAACTAGAGGCCCGGTGCACAAAATTCGTGCACTGGTGGTGCAGGGGGAAGGGGGGGGGAGTTCCTCAGCCCAGCTGCCCACACTCTCCCTCTGCTGCCTGATGCACCTCTGTCTCCTTCAAACCTGTAGGCAAAACCTGTTAGCACTGCTGCGGAAGCAGGAGAGGCTCCCACCACTACCACTGGGTTCATTAGCTGTGACCCTGGCTTCTGGCTGAGTGGCGCTCCCCCTGTGGGAGTGCACTGAGTGTCTGCCCCCTGGTAGTCAGTGCGCATCATAGCGACTGTTCATTCTGCCGTTCAGTCAATTTGCATATTAGCCTTTTATTATATAGGATTGGACTAAAAATACTCTCTTAAGACTTCTTGATTATTCAACAAAAATGAACTGACCTAGCCACTTGAAATAACAGCTAAGTTCTATGTCTTTAAGAAGATGGAGAAGTAAGTAGTAAATTCCAAAGTGAAGGCACTAAAGGTCCAAAATGGAGCAACTCAATCTCCATGGAGAACTTAGAAAAAGTTTCCCAGGATAAAATGCTTTTATAGATACCATAGTCATAGGGAAGAGGAAGTACAGCATTTCAGAAAGAAAAGAAAAATGTGCAAAAACATTTGTGATAGAGATTATTAATTGTTTTCCAGTATCCACTCCCTCTTCTTTTAAAACATAACTGCCCTCTAACATTTTTATCTGGCTACATGTGGCCATGTAACATTAGGAGGTAAGCAGAAGTCATGTTTGCATCTTCCAGGTCAGTGTAAGGACAGAGAAAAAGGCCTTTATTTTTCTTTGCTGTGGCCTTCTGCAATTTATGAGAAGCATCTGGTAAGTAAAACCCAAGATTGTTAGCTCCTATGATTCAACCAGCCCCTCTGTTCAAACCACAAGATAAGCTGTTTTCTAGGCTACATTCTTACATACCCCTCCTCCCTGTAGTTTTTTTTTTAATTTCTTTATTGATTAAGTTATTACATATGTGTCCTTATCCCCACAATACTCCCCCAACACACACTCATGCCCTCACCCCCCTGTTGTCTGTGTCCATTGGTTAGGCCTATATGCTTGCATATAAGTCCTTTGGTTGATCTCTCCCCCATACCCCCACCCTCCCCTACCTTCCCTCTGAGGTTTGATGGTCTAATCAATGCTTCTCTGTAGTTTTAATGACTCTGGGGAAATCTGGCTAGAAAGTTTCTAGTTAATAGAAGGGCTCTTGCCGAAACCGGTTTGGCTCAGTGGATAGAGCGTCGGCCTGCGGACTGAAGGGTCCCGGGTTCGATTCCGGTCAAGGGCATGTACCTGGGTTGCGGGCACATCCCCAGTAGGAGATGTGCAGGAGGCAGCTGATCGATGTTTCTCTCTCATCGATGTTTCTAACTCTCTATTTCTCTCCCTTCCTCTCTGTAAAAAATCAATAAAATATATTTTAAAAAAAATAGAAGGGCTCTACTCCCTCCCTTTCAAACCCAAGCTGTTCCTCTTTCAAACTCTTTGTAACTTTTGCTCTTCTGTAACTTTTACAAGCTGGTGAAGATACTAATAAAGACACCTCCCTAGGACATCTGCCCCTGCCTGGACCTTCTCCTGAAGAACTAAGAAAGACAATCCCCCAAATGTCTGCTCAATTTCAGCCCCTCTTCCCTTCCTTGTCACCTAGCAACAGTATCCAAGGCTTTTAAAGAGCAGGACACTGTTTATTTTTTGCCCTTATATCGATTAGCAATGCACTGGCCCTTTCCCTTCCGGGAAAGTAAAATAAACTTTCTCTCTGCATCTATCTCTTCTTGTAGTTGTGAATTCTTTCACTGCCCGTGTCACTGGCCAAAAACACTAACAGTCATATTATTTTTTTAAAATGTTTTTTACTTGAAGTCCTCACCTGCAGATATGCTTAGGAAGGTACAGAGAGAGAGAAAGGGAGGGAGGGAGGGGAGGAGGGAGGGAGGAAATAAGGGAGGGAGGGAGGGAGAGAGAGAGACTGGGAATCAAACCAGCAACTCTTTAGTGCACAGGGCCAAGCCCAACCAACTGAGCCACTTTAGCTGGACACGTACTCTTTTTTAAAAAGGTAGTTTGTCTTTGCCTCTTTTCTTTCCTGACTAATACATTGAAAAACATACAATGTGATATTGAATCATTTTTCACCATGAAGACGAGGGCTCTAGCCTAGGAAATAGTGGAGCAGCCTAATCAAAGAACCAGAAGGAAACTAGATCCTATCCATTCTGGGATTGTCTGCTTACATTTAGACTTTCAATGAGAAAGAAATAAAATTGTACCTTCTCAGAGCTTCTGAATTTACTATTCCCCTTGCAACATTGGCCTATACTCTAATCAATACATTTTTTTTAAATGAGGTAACATGGCATGCTTGTGGTACATTAAAAAACATGTACCACAGTGATATGAACTAAGTTTGGAAATAAATAACAGGACTAGATTTTGAAGACATATAGAAGAGGTTTGCATTGTTGTATACACATAATCATGAATCATCAGATGTTTACGCAGTCTAGTAACATGATCAGTTTAGTGTATATATGTAATCAACCAATTTCTGGAAACAGCATCCCAATTTTTGGTTGGGGAGGAAATTACTACCCCTTATATGCAGAATCCACGTGATAGTAAATCAGGTGAGCCAGTAGTCATCTGACAGGTATGTGACCTAACTTAGGCAGTCAAATTCTACCTCCTAGAACTTGAAATTAGATTGAAGTTGTATAAGGACGGAAGTATATTTACACATTAAACATGTATATGTTAATTTTTGGAGACTCTGTGCCAGGTTCTTTCTAGAGATAGAAATTAGTGTACAGAAGAGATTAAAAACCAACAACAGCCTCCTCTCTTAGAGGCAATGCTCAACAATATCCACATGTGCTAAATCATTTTAACAATACAACCCAGAAAGATCTGATTGAATATTTCCTGCTCGTGTTCACTAGTGCTATTCTGGTTCTTGTATTTTCTTAGACATTTTTTTTTACATTCTACTGTTTTTTGGTATTTTTTTAAATGTATCTTTATTGTTGAAAGTATTACAGATGTCCCCCTTTTTTTTCCCCATTGACCCTCTCCACCCCATACCTATCCCTCCCAGGCCTTTACCACACTATTGTCTGTGTCCATGGTTTGTGCATATATGCATATAAGTCCCTCGGTTAACACATTAAGCGCCCAGTCAGTCACTGGTGACTGACACTATACTTTCTGTCCAGAAGACAAAACAAGCTGGGCGCTTAACGTGTTAACCAATCCCCACTCCATAGCCCACTCCTGCTTTCCCTCTGAAATTCATCAGTCTATTCCACGTTTCTATGTCTCTGGATCTATTTTATTCATCATGTGAGAGTTACCTTGCTCTGACTGGTTTATTTCAATTAGACATTTTTATCAAACTCCCTGTTAATTCTGTGAGCTAAACAAAAGGTTTCCAAAAATGACCCCATTTCTTCAAGTTAATGAGAGTCAGTGTCTACTGATTGTAATCAACAAGACCCAATATAGATTTCAATAAAAAAAAAATAACACTTTGATTTAATTCAGTTTAACAAACATGTATTACTTGTTATCTGCTAGGTAGCAGTCACTATACCATGCTCTGGTGGAAAATAAATAAGATCTTATACTTCCTGTGGTAAACTGAATTATTGGAAAAATTTCACAATATCCTGGATCCACTCCTTTATACCTTACTAGAGGACCGGTGCACGAAAATTTGTGCACTCAGGGGGGTCCCTTAGCCCAGCCTGTGCCTTCTCGCAGTCTGGGACCCCTCGGAGGATGTCTACCTGCCAGCTTAGGCCCACTCCCTACTGGGGATCAAGCCCACAACTGGGTCATTTGCCTTGACCAGGAATGGAACTTTGACCTCCTAGTTCACAGGTCAATGCTCAACCACTGAGCCACGCTGTCTGGCTCATTCCTTTTTATGTCTGATTAAAATTCCAGTGCAGGAATACACTGCATTTTCTTACCCATTTGTCAGTTGATGAACACTTGGATTGTTTCCATCTGTTGTGAACTGTGCTGCCATGAATTTTAGTGTACATGTATTTCATCAAGCTATGCAGAACAATGCGCATTTAAAACACGTGAATTGATCATTTCTAGAATTTTTCATTTGATATTTTCAGACCATGAAACCATGGAAAGTGAAACAATGGAACGTAAAACTGAAAAACAAAACCATGGGTGGGGGTGGGGGGAAGCTACTGTATGTCTCTGAGTTCCGTTAAGATTGATTCTGACAGTTTTTGCTAGACCTTTCAGTATTTCTGGGGAGTAATGAACCCCAGAATTCCTTACTCTGCCATTTTCACTACTACCTACACCTGCATTTCTTAACATGACAAATTCTGCATTATTGGGTAGAGAACACATGACTCTAGTTCTTAAATCTTCCAATATATTAGAGGTCACCTTTATTTTACAGAAGTGTGTTTCTATACATATAACCATACTGGGAAGGCTAGAACTGAAGGGAATATTAAAATCAGTCAATCAAGGAAAATGACTTACTCAGTGTTGCTCTGTTATTTTTTGACAGAATGAGGGACAGAGCCCAAGTCAGCTCATAGCCTTTCTATGCACAGTTCTTTAGAAGAGAAGATTGCTATTGAAAATTCACTAGGATATATTTTACAACTTCCAGTTTAGTCTCATATTGGTGTCAGGAAACCTAAGCAATACATATCACTAATCCGCAAAGCCAGTAGCATTGGTCTTCAAAAATGGTGGTTTTGATATACTTTTAAATACCTGACACAGAGATAAAAATTTAAAATATGTATTTCTCTTTATTTAACACTGTGTGAAAATCACATAAAGGCATTAAGGTCCAATTTCTAACTCTAACTCTTTTTATTTTCTTCCAAATTTGACTATACAGGTGTGGGGAAAAGTGAGTTACAATTGTAATACAAATAAGTAATAAATTAATACATAATACAGGAATAAACTCTGTGTATCTCATACTCTCAACTATAAACCTACTTTTTGCCCCCCCCTGCATTTAGCTTTTAATACTGATTCAAAGTGAGACCAAATGTAAAAAACATGCAAGTGTGTTTGTGTAAAGGGGATGGAAATGTAAAAATGATGGAGTTATCTAATGGAATTGCTGCTTGAGCAAACTTTGTGCAAACTCAAGTTAATGTACTGCCTGGTAAAATGTAAGAAGATACTTCATGTGAGTTTATTGAATTAGGGCCAGTTGAGTCTGGAGCTGAATAAGATACAAAAGCAGCAAGCACGGCCCAAGAATCCTGCATTGTACCTGATATCCATGACCCATAGTCAACTGTTTTATTAGAAATACCCAGGAGTCAGGCAATTATATGTTTCACCTACAAATATCCATGAAAATTTTTCCTATTTTATTTTTATTTTTTTAAATATCTTTTTAAAATCAAGGTTTATTTATTTTTATGTTTATTGTTGAAAATATTACAGATGCCCCCTTTCTTTCCTCCATTGACCCCCTCTACACAGCTCCCACCCCCTCCCCAGGCCTTCACTGCACTATTGTCTGTGTCTCTGAATTATGCATATCCTATATAAAAAAGAGCTAATATGCTAATTAAATCGAACAGCAGAACGACCATCCGGACAACTTTCTGAACAAAGCTGGAGATGCAAGGGCCAAGGCAGCCGAGCCTGTGAGGGCCGAGCCCCTTGCACGAATTTCATGCATCGGGCCTCTAGTATGCATATACGTTCTTTGGTTAAGCTCCCCTCTCCTCTTTCCTCTGAGATTCGCCAGCTTTTTTCTTTGCAGACAGTTTTAATGAGAATTGTGATTTTTGTCTCTTCTCATAAACCAAGTCTGATGTCATTCTTCCTAGTAATAATCAGTTACCTCCAAAATCCAGACATTTTTAATGTAAATGTCTTTCCTGTGCTTTGCCGTATAAAATTCCTACGTGATTTCTACAGCCAAGCTTTCCCACCTGACTCAGTCCCCGCTGTGTTACTGGAACAAAGTTTCCCAGCTGGAGACTATTTCACGTTGGAGAGATGGTGATATATTTCCAAAGTTTGTAAAGGGCCTAAATTGGAACAAAGGCTTTCCCCAGACTTGAATTGCTTGTAGCACACTTGAAATTTTATCTGAATGTAAAAATAAATCTCAAACATCAAGTTTTGTTGTTCTGCTCAAGCTTGGAGTCATTAAGAACTATATTCAGCATTAACAATAAATCATTTGAAATAAAGGCAACCATTATGAACGCTTTCTCCTTTCCTGATGGATAGTGGCTCGGGGGATAAGTGCCCCAGAATCGTTATTCTTAAAAGAAAAATAATACTCTATTAATAAAATAAGACTCCAAGGCCTCATTTAAAGACTTCTAGTTACTGTACATTCCGGGAGGAAAAAATCATGTTGTCATTTTAAAAACAAGGAAATGGATATATGTGTTAAGTGATTTATCCCAGGACTGACTGAAAGATTCAGATTTAGCTTATATTTTTGCTTATGTCCAGTTTTGGTCCAACCCTCAGCTGGTATTCCACTGCATAGAGAGGGGGTGTGGCCAGATGTCCACCACATGGCTTTCCCTGATTGTATGTCCCTCTTACCAATTAACCGGCCGCATTCTCTTGGGTATTATCTTTATGATCATTTGGGAAAAATAGTGATACATCATTGAAAAAAAACCTCAAAACCTCTAATAATCCTTAATATATCAATATGACATGCCTTTGATTGAGATTTTAGGACAAGATATTTTGACATAACTTCATCCTATGAGAGAAATTAGAAATGCTGAAATTAATAGCAAAGGCTGGCAGATTAACAAAAAGTTTCCCACAAAATAAAGAAAGAATATCTGGGATCTAGCATGTATGGTAAGGAGAGGATAAGAAAAAATAGGAAAATGAGCATTGTTATGATTGATCAGTTTTCCCACTGATAACTCTATAGATAAAGGTATTACAAATCCATGAATTAGTATGTTCCAGTTTCCAGTTAACATGCCATTTGCTTTTTTTTTTAATCATGTCTCTGGTATTCTTTTCCTTGAGGCTTCAGAAGTCCATTAATACATAAAATTCTCTTGAAATTTATAAGATGTCAGAATTTCACCTCTTTGCATTTCACTTCCAGAACCTCACTTTTTACTAATAACAACATATGTTTCAGGCTTGAAGCAGAAATAAGCTGACTTACATTTGATTTCTGATTGAAATTCAAACAGAAGGCAAATTGATGAATATGATTATGCTCATCCTCTGAAATACATTAGTTCTTGTTGGGCTGTTAGTATCATTATCAATCTTTTGAACTGAGACTCCAAATATAACCAACGAAGTGTTCAACAACCACTCTATGTGTTTTTTAAATCTAAAATCACTGATGTAAATTATGAATATTTATTGATTGTCTACTCTAATTCTATGGCTGGATTCAGTATTATGCACATGGAATAATGGTCTATATGTTCAAATGGCCATGGCACCCATGTCCAGACTGGCCCCTTTTTCACTGATGTGTCCCCTCCGGTCATAATTAGCATCTCTCCTGTTTTCTGCCTTCAACCCCTAGTACATTTAAGTCTTAGAAATAAATTATTATGTCCAAAAAATAGGTTTATTTCTAAAAATTTCTCAGGGTTCCACAGTGTAAAGCTCTTTCAGTTAAGGTTCTAAAACTATAGCATCAAGGTAGGAGCACACAACAGGAACGCTATGTTCTTTGCTCCTCATTCTACCTTAATGGGCCACAATGTCCTCAGTGTATTTTATGTTGTCACAATGGGGGATGGGGAGATGATAGGCAAGGATATTCGTATTGCTAGAGTATTCTGGAATATCCCACTTATAAAAGCATTGTACTCGTTCCATGAAACTTACAAATATATGTGTGCATATTTTTAATGCACAAAACATGTGAAAATATAATCCTAAAATATTTATCTATAAGACATTTAAACCTATAGTTTTTTCTGAATTTTAACATTCATTAAGTTCTTCAGGGATATAATACAATATAAATTAATGGAATATCAGATTTTATTTTGTTGGCATGTTATCATGAATTGTTCACTTTTAGAAAAATCACATCATGGGTAGCTATGCCAGTTTGGGGCATTTGAGTCATCATATAATCGTCCATTTGAATTTATGGCTGATTCATTAATATTCATTTCATTTATAAAAACAAGCATATGACCATTTCATTACATATTCTAATGTAGCTATGTCAAAGCATTTACATATTGAATAACAATTGTAACCATATTTTAAAAATTTATTTTGTTTAGTATTCAAATTTTATTTTGATTTTTAAGTAACATAAATGTTTACTATTTTTTGTAAATTCCATTAGGATACTAAAGGTTGTGTTATGTCATAAAGTTATTAAAGAACATTGGGCCCTGGCCAGTTATCACAGTGGCTAGAGCGTCGGCATGCGGACCGCAGGGTTGCAGGTTTGATTCCTGGTCAAGGGCACATACCTTGGCTGCAGGTTAGATCCCAGTCAAGGGCTGGGCACACACGTGTGGGAGGCAGCCAATCAATGTGTCTCACAATAATGTTTCTCTCTCTCTCCTCTTTCCCCCTCTTTCCCCTCCACTCTCTCTAAAAAAAAATAACAAAAATAAATGGATATGAGGATTAAAAAGAACATTAGACCTGCTAGAATTGGAATCTCAGTTCTATTATATATGAAATGAGTATGAAAAAGCACAGGACAAAATCAAGAATTGCCCCTGTTAGCTGGGACTGACTTCAAGTTAGAATACTGGATAGAAGAAATCAGAAGAAAGAAATCAAAAGAAATCAGAATAAGGACATCAGATGTTATTCTGACTCAACTACACTCAGGTAGCAAAAGTGGTTTCAAGTTACTGGCTGGTTAAATTCAAAGCACATCAGTTCTAAGAACGCGGAGAGGAGCAAGTAAGGATGAAAACAGGCAGGGTCTGAAAGCGCCTGTAGCTGAGGGAGAGAGAAGGTACAGCATCTGATGAGGACAAGGCAAGAATGCTGTTTGAAAAATTCCCATTTAGCGCTGAGGCTTGCTGAGCTATAAACTCCTGGCCAGGCTATTTGGCGTTTTCATAAAGGAAACTGCGTACCATGATTACTCTGCTCTTCTGCTTCCCACCTATCTCCTCTTCCATTCTTTCCTGCCCTGTTTCCCATGAGCTCTTATTTCTTCGTTTCCTCTCTGAATGCTGGGCCCCTGCATCACCTTCCCTCAGGTCCTTTTATTCTACCCTGGATGTGCAAGTCCTGAGGTGCTTTTTATTCCAGCTTTCTGTATCTCCCTGTGCCGGACGTGCGGGTCTCTCCACAAGGTATCATTAAATATGAGGGTTTCTATGAAGAACAACATTTTCATGTGTTTTGTGGACTCCCACTTTGTTACTAATGTTGTGGCCCCACCCCATA
Source organism: Myotis lucifugus (assembly GCF_000147115.1). Classification (NCBI taxonomy): domain Eukaryota; kingdom Metazoa; phylum Chordata; class Mammalia; order Chiroptera; family Vespertilionidae; genus Myotis; species Myotis lucifugus. The sequence continues at coordinate 253,285 of NW_005871152.1, forward strand.
ACAAAGAAACAGAATTTCCGGAGGATGAGGCCCAGAAATCAGGATTTTAAAAAGATTCCCAGGTGATTCTAATGTGCAGCCAAGGTTGAGAACCACTGTTTAAGCACGTTTTAGCTGATGGCTGTCTTAGTGCAACAAATAGGTGAAGTTGTTCATTTCTGAGCCCTGTAAAAATATGCAGAGCCCATGGAAAATCCTTAACAGAAGATATTATTTTAGTATTCAATGCCATTTGACATACAGTGCGAGTACTAAACTAGTGCAGGGTTTGGACAGCTTTTCATTAAAGGACCAGAGAGAGAATATGCTAGACTTTGGGTCCAGGTAGTCTTTGTCACAGCTACTTAATGTTGCCACTGCAGTGCAAAAGCAGCTCTAGGCAAGGGATGAGTAAGTAAATAAGGCTGTTTCCCAATAAAACTCTATTTACAAAAATAGGTGGCAGCTGTATTTGGGCCTTAGGCCTAATTCTGGACTACTACATCTACAGCCATTACTGACTCAGTGAATTGATTTGAAATTAAATGTGTTTTATCAACTTTTTTTCTTCTGTGTAGTTTGTGCCCAAGAGGTTTCAAATGTAAAACCACCACTTTACTCATCAAGTTGAATCAACTTGAGCTCATATGACATGGTTTGCAATATAGAGCTTATGTTTACTGTGTAAAGTATCTATGAAAAAACTGTTAAGCCTTGCCAAAATTCTACACACAGGAATGATGTTTAAAAATGGAAGAGAGCAGAGAAGCTAAACTACACTGGAATGGAACACCAATCAATGTAACAAGGACTTAAAGATATATAATTTGTTAAAATTAGAACTTCCTTATGACACAGTGACTCTACTTCTTTATCCAAAGAAATAGAAAACACCAATGAAAAAAGATATATGCACCCCTATGTTCATTACAGCATTACTCACAATAGCCAAAATATGAAAACAACCTAAGTGCCAGTAAATAGATGATTGGATAAAGAACGTAGTATATAAATACAAAACTGGGATAGAGTTAATATTTATCGCTATAAGGGGACACCCTATCCTTTTCTTCACCCCCTTTTATTAACTATGCAAAGGTTTTGTCATAATTAGATGCAAGCAAATTACAACCAAACTACCCCTCTCCAAACAGTAAGAGATCATTTAAAATGTCAGTGCTCCATAAAATTAAAGGAATGAAAATATCAAAATCATAGTGCTAACAGAACTATAAGATTAGAAAGATATTTACCTAGATGTTAATATTACCATTATTCTTTCTTGGCTTGGCCAAGAAATGTGTGTATGTGTGTGTGTGTGTGTGTGTGTGTGTGTCTTTCTCAACATAAATGACTCCCTAAGTCAGTGATGGCGAACCTTTTGAGCTCAGCGTGTCAGCATTTTGAAAAACCCTAACTTAACTCTGGTGCCGTGTCACATATAGAAATTTTTTGATATTTGCAACCATAGTAAAACAGATTTACATTTTTGATATTTATTTTATATATTTAAATGCCATTTAACAAAGAAAAATCAACCAAAAAAAAGAGTTCACATGTCACCTCTGTCACACGTGTCATAGGTTCGCCATCACTGCCCTAAGTCTTTTGCCATTTTTCAAAAATTTTCACATGGCTGGATTGAAATTATTGTTACCAAAGTTAAAATCAAAGCCTAAGAAGTGTAATTTTCCTAAATTTAATTCCCATTTAATATTTCTCTTTTGAATAACTTCTGCTTTAGAACTTTTTCTCAAAGTATCTCTGGTTAATGTTAATTTAAGTAATTTAAAATTAGCCATAAAAAAGGCTGAAATTCTGCCATGTGTGACAACATGGGTAAAACATAAGGGTCTTATGCTAAGTGAAATAAGCCAGTCAGAGAAAGACAAATATCATATGATTTCACTTATATGTGGAATCTAATGAACAAAATAAACTGATGAAAAAAATAGAGCCAGAGGTATGGATACATGGAACGGACTGACAGCTGTCAGAGCGGAAGGGATGTGAGGGGGACTGGATAAAAGAAGGTAAAGAGATTAGCCAAGGAACATACTAGTATGTATATATAACCCATAGACACAGACAACAGTGAGGTGATGGCAAGAGGGAAGGGAGGGCCAGAGGTGGCAGAGGTGGGCAAAGTGGGAAAAATTGGATATCTGTAATAGCATCAACATTAAAATAAAGCTGAAAAAAAGAATATAGAGAAATGGCTAAAAAACAGAAGGAAAGGTGCTCATTGTCATGAACAAGCTACTAGTACATATTAACTAATCCTCAGATACCACTTCACTACTAATATAATGGTAAACAAACATGAAAGTTGACAATAGCAAATATTGTCAAGAATACGCAATTAGAATTTTCATACACTATTACATTGGAAAACTGCTCTGCAAGTTCTTTAAAGTTAAACATGCACTTACTCTCTGAACCAGAAATATCATCCTTATTATTTACCCAGAGAAATGAAAACATATGTCCATGCAAACGCTTGTATTCTATAGTACTTTTTCATATGCAGAAACTAGAAACAATCCAAGCAACTGTCAAGGGTTAGCGAGTAAGTTATGTGGCATTCACATACAACCACTCAACGATAAAATGGAATGAAATACTGATACACAAAACAACACAGATGAATATAAATAATAGTACATATTAAATCAAAGAAGCAAGAGATAAAAAATGCTATTGTGAGATTTCACTTATATGAACTGGTAAATGTAGACTATTTTTCTAGAAATAAAAAAAACATATTGCCTCTGGGTGCAGGATGGTCAACAAAGGGCACAAAGGTGTTGTCTATGTATAGCTGTCAAAATTCATCTAACCATATATTTAAAATCTGTGCATTTTATTGTTTGTATATTTTAGCTCAATAAGCTAAAATGCATGTATAGAAAAAAATACTCATTGTCTGTAGGGACTGTATAAAATACATAAGTAGATAAAACACTCACTCACAAGAAAATAATAAAACTACTTCAGTATTATATCTGTTGTAATGTGAAGTTAAGAAAGGGCTCCATACAAGTCAAAGGGAACAACCATTTTTTTCTAGAACTATAGGGAAGAGGACTGGGACAGGAGGACAAGGGAGTAGAAAGGAGAGGAAGTATAATACGTGAGAATAACTGTTAGAAAAGGTGGTGGAAATAACTGAAACTTTATACTAGATACTGGGCTCAGAATTGCCTCTTAGCAATGTGAAGCATTATGAGATAAATGGACTTATATAAGCTTCTCTCATTTTCTCCCCCACCCTTTCTCAACGCATATATAATGTGTGTGTCTTAAGAGAACTATAACAAAATTATTATTCTTTCTAGAGGCCTGGTGCATGAAATGTGTGCACGGGGTGTGGGGGGGGGTGATCCCTCAGCCCAGCCTGCACCCTCTCCAATCTGGGACTCCTCGATTCCGATCCCAGTGGGCCTAAATGGGCAGTCGGACATCCCTCTCACAATCCAGGACTGCTGGCTCCCAACTTCTCACCTGCCTGCCTGCCTGACCACCCCTAACCACTCCCCTGCCAACCTGATCAATGCCTAATTGCTCCCCTGCCAGCCTGATTGCCACTAACTGCCCTCCCCTGCTGGCCTGGTCCCCCCAACTGCCCTCCCCTGCAGGTCTGGTCACCCCCAACTGCCCTCCCCTGCCGGCCTGGTTGCCCCCAACTGCCCACCCCTGCAGGCCATCTTGTGACGGCCACCTTGTGTCCACAAGGGGCGGCCATCTTGTGTGTTGGAGTGATAGTCAATTTGCATGTTACCTCTTTATTAGATAGGATAGTTAAAGAACATAAAAATAAATAAAATCCCTAAATTATAAACTACTAGAAGGGCTATTGAAAATTATGATGAAAGTATTATTTCTAAAGTTACTAGTAGAATCATATTTTCTCTTTTTTGGGATAATTTCTATGTCCTAGGGGACATGGACTTGATTTACATTTGCCAAACCTGACTGGGCATAAAAGTTACCCTCAGGCCCTGGCTGGTGGCTCAGTAGGTTGGAGCATCTTCCTATATATCAAAGGGTTACGGGTTCAATCCCCAGTTAGGGTCCATATGGGAGGCAACTGATCAATGATCAATGTTTTGATTTTTCTCTCTCACATCTCTCTCTCTCTCTCTCTTTCTCTCTCTCCATCTCTCAAAAAATCAATAAAAACATCCAACATCCTCAGGTGAGGATTAAAAACAACAACAACATTACCCTCAGGAGTTGTTTATAACAGGGATCCAATGGTACAACCCTGGGGGATTCTGACTCAGTGGACAGGTGTGTGGCTCTGGAACCTATTTTTAACAAGCTCCGTTAGGTAATTCTGATGCAGCCAGCCTGGGGCCACCATTCTGTAAGCCGCTGTATGGAACACCTGGGCTAGATGAGTCCTCATAGCCTCCTCTCTTTCTTTGTCCTAACATTAACATACTTAGTGCAAAATATAAAAGGCATCATTTTTAATTTTGCAACATTTTAAAAATTCATTTGTATTAAAATAGAAAAAACTTGCCTGGAATAGTATATGACATAACTTAGAGAAGTAACAGATTGTCTCTTCGGGTAATATGATTTTCTATTTTTTGTATCCTCCTAAAACAATTTTGAATTAAAAATATTTTATCATTTGAATAACTATTTTGAAAAGTTGACTTAATTTGAAAGTGCAAATACATGACTTAGACATGCCCTGCAAGCTAAATGTACTCAGTTCATTTTTCTAAATTTAACTGTTCCATGTGGTTAAACAACAAATTAGATTGGGTAAATGTTTCCCAGAGATCAAAATGCCTTCTTGTATACTAAGTTCATTATAAAAGATCACAGTATTCTTTAAAAAATATACTTCCACCCCACAAACTGCTAAGGAATTAAGCGTATTCACAACACAGCAGACATATGGTACCTGAAGCACCAACCTTCCAAAGCATATAACTGGTTTATTACTTTTTAAGTTTGTTTTAAGGAAGGGCTAGTAAATCAAAGACTATTTATTTTCTATTTTTTTCTGAATTGTCAGTGTTACGATATGTAGGACTTCTCACATCTGCCATGCTTGTATATACTACAGGAGGTATAATAACCCAGAGGTGAGGAGAACATGAGGAAAAAAATTTTTAAAGAGCAAAAAATGAAAGGAAGAGATGTATGGAAGAAAGATTGAAGAGTCTTTAAACTTTGGTTTTCATTGGACGTTAATATGCCTTCCCTTCCTATCATTGGTCCCCCTGCTAAGCTGAATCCATCCACCTAAAGCTGCAACCACATTGAAACCCAGGACCACTTTAACAATTAAGGGGGGGAATGGGGAAAAGAGGGAGGTTATCAAGTAATTTGTTACTATCACTGAATTAGACAGATCTGTTCAAAATCAACACTATGAAGAGAGGTAATAACATATTTAAAATGAGAAGACCTGGATTGAAATATATCCTTTACAGAGTTAGCTTTACAGTCTTGAACTTGTTATTTGAAATGTTTTCCCCTTTGGCATCCTTATCTATAAAATGTACATAATAAAGCTTTCTGATAGGGTGTGGAACAGGATTAACTTTTTAACAGTTCTAGCATGGTGTCTATAACATAGCAAAAACTCAATGTCCTTAAGTAGAGTCTATTTTGCTTGTTTTCCTTTGGTGTGACTGGCTATACTTGCTACAGGGCAGGTTAGAAGATGATCATCTACGGTAAAATGAATTGAGAGGAACATACTAGCAACCAATAGGGATGCTTATTGAACTCCTTCTATGAACTATATGTGTTGAACATCTCACATGTTTCATTCTTAGAACAATCCTTTGAGGTAAGCACTATTGTTTTCATTTTGAAGGAGATTGAGGCACAGATTGATGAGTTAAATTGCCCAAGACCACTCACTCTAGCTAATGACTCTGTAACACTCTAATGAGCACACTGTGAGAATGTTACCAACACAGTGCCTTTTATATTTAACTGGCCCACACCAACAATAGAAGTCCACATATATAGCAACCATTTGTCATTTGTTTGGCTTCATGGATTCAGGGAATGTTAGAGTTGCAAGAGACAGTAGAGATGACAACATCTGATGGTTCCAAACTACAGAAACTAGAGCTGCTCCATGACAGTAGGAGTAAAATGAGTAAAATGAAAATATTTTATTTTATTCAAAAAACTAAATATATTCCACTAAAAATTATTTGCTACTAATAATTAACAAATATGTATTAAATACCCCCTTTTAAATCAAATAAGGTAGATTTATAAGGCAAAGTAAAAGTAAACCAATAACATCACCCCTTCTACTTAGTTATTTAAGTTTTACTAAATCATAAAATATAAAAGTTTTGAAATAATTGTGATGGCTGATTTTCTGTGTTTACTTGGCTAGGCTATAATCCCCGGTTATTCAATCAAATACTAATCTAGATGTTGCTGTGAAGATATTTTATAGATGTAATTAAATTCTATAATCAGTTGACTTTCAGTAAAGAGATTATCCTGGATAATCTAGATTGGCTCAATTCAATCAGTTGACAGGCCTTGAGAGTAGAAATAAAGTTGCCCTGAAGAAAAGGAAATTCGGCCTGTGGACTGAATCTTCAGCTCCTGCTCAAGAATTCCAGCCTGTCCTTAGCAATGGCCTGTATATATATATATCCTATGGGTGCTGTTTCTCTATTGGAACATTAACTGTTTCATTCATTAACCTAGACCAACTCCTTCATTTTACAGATGAGAAAATTATGATCCATATACAGTGAGAGTTGCTCAACACCACACAGAAGTTTAGAAACAGAAGTGGGACCTGAACTGAAGTTTTTCCACTGAAGATCTTTGTGCAGGTTTCTCTATCACACTGCCTAATTTAGACGTTTCCATCGGCAGATGTCATGTTTTTCATTATAATTTCAGTTTCAAAGACATCTAGCTGGAAAGTCTCATGACATGAAAAACAGACACAATTATCTTTTAAACAATGTTCTATAATTATATAGAAAAAAGTCATCGTTAATGAAATTCTTTATATTTTATGCATTTACCTTTTGCACTGAATTAAAAGTTATATTAGACACTAAAGGCACATGGTTAACTTTCTTAACAATAAAGTGTTGTCCTTGGCTTGGCTATAATCCTGGCGCTGAAATATTTTAGTGCTTTCTGTAGCTTCTATTTTATTTCTATCAGATTTCACCAATGAGGACAAAATATATATTTACCACGGAATGTTTGGTCTCTAAAGTACTCTGAAAACACAAATTTATATTCTTATCATGACTTTGAGGTATTTTTATACATATTTGCCTAAATTGACCTAGCAAGTTAATTGCTGTTTGAAAGTTCATACTCTATGGGGCCCAGACTGAACTTTTCCAGGCAAGTTTTACCTAAGAGGAAGTTAGTAGTGAATATTCAAAAAGTCAGTGTATTTCCATAAGCAGAGAAATGATGAAGGGAATGAAAAAACAAGAAATAGAAAAAAATATATTCTTGATCTCAAAGACATCATAATACACTTTGCTCCTACACATGTATGTATAATTTATCCCCTATAGGGTGTCTCAAAATTCACGCAAGATTTGAATTTTGCGTGAGCATTAACAACAACAACAACAACAATAAAAGCCTAATTTTACTTGGTTTATTGAATCAGATTCTAATATCTGTTGCCCTTTGATTTCAATCCCTTCAATTTGATAAGCATTACCAAGTACCAATTATGGCCCAGGAGCAGGGACAATGAAGACCAATGAAGACCATGGCTTTTCGTATGTGCCAGCAAAGCCATGGAGGCCATTTACCCGATGTGCTATTCCATACATAACCCTATACTATGTACTTTATGAATCAATAAAGAATTTACAATTTTAATTATAAACCTGTGTTTTCTATCAAAATTACTTCTTGCGTGAATTTTGGGACACCCTATATTTTAGAAGCCCACTCCTAGACTGTGTAGGGCACAAGGCTTTTATGTAATAAGTAAATAAATAAATAAGTGACTTCTCATATCAAATAATGTTGATTATGCAAAAATAAATATGGCCACTCACAGTGTAGGGGCCAAAAGCAGAAGTATCATTTGACTCAGAAAGACCTGGTTTTGAATTCTACTTCTGCCACTTACTAAATACATGACCTTGGACAGGCTTGGACAGGCTTTTGTTTATTCGCCTCTAAAATCAGGATAAAATCTACTTCCAAAGGTTGCTATAAGAAACACATGAGTTGTGTTTGTCAAGAATGAGGTAGTGTTCCAGAAAATTTGAAGTGCTTGCCCAATGCCCTCTCAATGCCTCCATGATATGCACACCTGCCTATTTTCATCCTGGACTTGTTCCACTCTTCCCCTTTCTTTCTCTCTTCCTTCCTTCCTTCCTTCCTTCCTTCCTTCCTTCCTTCCTTCCTTCCTTCCTTCCTTCCTTCCTTCCTTCCTTCCTTCTCTCTCTCTCTCTCTCTCTCTCTCTCTCTCTCTCTCTCACTTCTTCCCTTCCTCCCTCAGCCCGAGGATATATTTCCCCCATTGATTTTTAAAGAGTGGAAGGGAGGAAGAGAGATAGAGAGAGAGAGAAACATCAATGTGAAAGAGACACATCAATCGGTTGCCTCCTGCACAAACCCCTACTGGGCCAGATCAAGCCTGTAACCAAGGTACGTGCCCTTGACTGGAATCAAAACCGTGACCCTTCAGTCCTCGGGCCAACACTGACCACTGAACAAAACTTGCTAGGATTCTCCCTTTCTTAACAAGCTCATGAACTCAAGCAAACCTGTATTCATTCCCTTCAGCAAAAACATCTAGAACAGTGGCTCTCAACCCTTGGCTGCACATTAGAATCACCTGGGAATCTTCTAAAAATCCTGATTTCTGGGCCTCACCTCCGGAAATTCTGTTTCTTTGTTACTAATGTTGTGACCCCACCCCATAACAAAGAAACAAAATTTCTGGAGGATGAGGCCCAGAAATCAGGATTTTAAAGAGATTCCCAGGTGATTCTAATGTGCAGCCAAGGTTGAGAACCACTGATCTAGAAAAACCTTTATCCTCTCATAGACTCTTCTTATATTCTTCCTTATCTTTAGAAAACTCTCCTCTCACTATTAACCTGGCTGTTCCTTCTCATGCTTCATGTTTGTGCTTAAATGTCTCTTTCTCAAAACGCCCTTCCTGGGCACCTCCTTAAATAAGTTTCTTTGTTTTCCCTGAATATTACTATTTGGGACATTTTCTATTGAATGTACTGAAACTTTTAAATTATGTATGTATTTTTGTTTACTAGATTTTTTACTGTTTCACATGATTATAAACTGAGATCACAGACTATCTCTGTTTTATTCAGTAGATTGTATTGTCTAACTTAAGAGATGTGTGCATAGTAGACACTCAATACTCTTTACTAAATTAATGAACAAATGAATTGAATTGTTTTTTAATAACCTAGAGTTACAAAATTAATAAGGAGCATTCAGATGCAAAACAGGAGAGTCAACTTCCTCTCATGTGTATGCCGGATGTTGGATATGCAATATTGCTAATATAGAATCCTCAGTTTCCTCTGATGTGAAGTACACAGTTTGGAATTAAGTGTCTTACCAAGGTACCTGTGAAAGAAGTTCTTAACCTTGACTGTGACATGGACCCCGTAAGTGGGCTGTATTTATGTGTATAAATTTATGCAAAATATTGATACAATTTCAATAGAATGATGTGTATTTATGTGAATAAATTTATGCAAAATACTGATACAATTTCAATAGAATTTCCAAACCCATTGAAGCCTATGCAGAAACCCCCAGGGATCCATTGACCCAGGTTAAGAACAATCCTCCTTTAGAGCACAAGCATTCATTAAGTTACAATATTCTTCAGAATTTGGGAAATCTTTAAGCAACTTTGAAATTTTTTTTGGAACAATATACATAATTTTATTATCCAGAGAAGCCATGTTTATTCCTCCAAAGTCTAAAATACTAAAATATTTTACACAGAAACTCTTTAAAAAATGAATTACATACTTCTCTACTGTCTGAAACAAATAACCACCCTTCCTTCAGTGATAATTTACTTCAGCATTAATTCACACCAACATTGTTCAGAGCCTGCCACAAAATACTTGTATGGCAGACCTGGGGAGGTCCTATCTCATATACCCACTGCAGAGGCCGCTCTGGCAGCAGGTGCTTAACTCAAAACCTTACATACCAAAATAATAATTAGTTACTGAATTCAGGAAGATTACTGAGGGAGCCAAATAGTATTTAAATGGGACTTCAACTGTTGTAAATTTGTTAATGTTTTTATAAGAAGAAGTTTGTACTTATCACTACAAAAAGAAAAAGAACACCCCTAAACAGCTCATGGCATACCTGTAACCCATTCACCACACACCATCTGTGCTCAGAGAATCGAGGCAGCCCGTCACTCAGCTAGCAAGATAAATTCAAAGTCCATTACATGGACTCCAGAGTTTAGAAGGTTAAGTATAGAAATGTTATCTGGATTTTCATTAAGAATGTTTTTCTAATAATAAGGTCTTATATGTTGTAGTATTTCTTTGGTCTGTTAAACACTCAAAGTAACCTACATTTCTTACTGAGCATTTATTTATTTATAAAATTATGATCACAAACATCTACGAGAGAATCTTAGATGTCAATAAAAGTATGTATGGCAAACATACGTGCCGGAATAAACATATGTTTGAAAAAGATATTTGACATATCTTTTATAGACGCGTAGCGAGGGTGTGTGTGTGTGTGTGTGTGTTTTCCAGGATACAGCTTGAGAAAGTAAAAAGGTATATCCACAGACGAAAAATACAGAAACAATTAGGAGATGCTGATCAAAACAAAATTTAGTAAATCTTAGCAGGAAGGAAACATCTAATTATGAAAACTAGAGTTGTACTTTTCCCCTCCTGAAGAGTACTTTGGTTTTCCCTCTTCTAATTGGCTATTGTATAATGGAGAATAGGACTAACATTGTGAAGGTATTTTAACAAATTAAAGAAAAGATATTAAAAAATAAGAAATTTTAAAGGAGCTTTCACAACCTGAGGGAATTGGAGTAAAAATCTCTACTAAGATTTAATATATCCACTTTTACTCAGTCTAGTTTCCATGGGCAGCAAGCGTCAAAATATAGTAATTATTTGCAATTAGATGCATCTGTTTATAACCTAATTTATGTTAGAGTCCCCTACTGACTCCAATAAAATCCAAACTCACTCCAAGAAGTCACATTTAAAGAACTCTTAACTAATATATATTTATTGAGGATGTATTATCCACCAGACTGTTTTAGTTTCGGGGAGCTAAAAATATGTCATAAAAAAGTGCTCAGGGTGCTTTTGGAGGCAAGTCTGGGTGAGGGAGTAGTTGGCAAAAAAACAGAACCTGGAATATACAGTGGGATGTGTGTCATTATGGAGCCAAGATGAGGGAGCTAGTGAGGTAAAGAAAGGAAGTAAAACTATCAAAGTAATTTAGGCTCTAAACCCCACTTAGTTCAATTATAGTGAACTGAGGCACCCCATAACTGGTTCATTATCTATTGTGTGTGGTACATATAGCCCTAATCTTAAAGCACCATTATCCTTCTCTTTGGAGCCAATCCCTGTGTTGCCTCAGACCTCCCTGCCTCCTTGGCCCCCCACTTGTGGGGCAGCCCAGCTTGCCTCTCAATTATGAGGACCATGAGCCACCACACATGGTCAGAGCACACAGAGGGGTGGCAGCAGGGATTTCTCTTTCCCTTACCCAGCTATTATGTGAGGCACATCAGGGAAGTGTGTATAAAATTGGCATCCAGGTGTTAAGAAAGCAGACAAAAATACACCGAATGTGCCAGGCTCAATTGAATTCATTGTATTGTCTAGAAACCACTCCTGCTCCAGGTGCCCTTGAACTGTCTGGAAGAGTCACGCAGAGATGGGGCAAAGTACAAAGGAAGGTTAAAGGGAAACTTTTTAAAAAGAAAGTATTTTTTAAAAAACTATTTCTGTTGGCTAACTTAAAAACTAAAGGGGATATGAATGTTCTTTCATTTTTATGATAAAGAGACAATAACATTTTAGAACATTAATAAAGGGAATAATAACACCCCCAAATAGTACAATTCTACAAAAAGATCATTATCTTCATCCCTCTATTGTCCCCATGCATTGTATAGATTGTGTAATTCCTGAAATTGCTTATTTTTTTCTTATGGTATATTCTTCAAAGTTTTCAAAGGATTATTGCTGATGGGTCTTGCAGCCATCATAAGAAACATAAGGGTTAGTTCAGTTTTAACACTGGTTTAGAAAGTGGAGATGTCTGTGGGAAACTCCCCTGGGCTCAAGTGAGTGCCTCAATATATCTAGCCAATAGTATTACTATTAATACACTGTGACTACCATAAAACAGTAATGCATTGCATTACGATGTAACCATGGTTATAAGGGCAGTAGGCAACAGGAATGTTTCAGCTTCATTATTGTCTTATGAGACCACCTCCATGTACATGTTCCATCACTGACTGAAAAGTCATTATGTGGCACATGATAGTATACAAATACCAAGGACTAAGTTTAGGTTGTTTGTTTGTTTGCTTCCACTACTTCAGCCAGTTATTTGAACCTTAAATCCCGAAAAAGTATAGATTTGTGTTCTATATAGACAAGAATCTATGCATGTAAATTTGTAAAAAAGAACAAAGAGAAGTTTTATGTTTTTAAGAATGAAGGAAGGAGTGGCAAGAGATCAGGTACAATAGAACATTTAAAATGGATAGTGAAGAGACTTTTATAACAATTAAAGGAGTTGGAGCTTTATCCTGGGGATCATGTGTGTTATTGAAGAGTTTTAGGCAAAGGTGTTAGAAAACAAGGAATCTTCTAAGTGCCAGGCATGGCGATGGGCACTGCAGATGCACAGATTGAATACATTCAACCTGCCCTCACTAGTAAGAACAAAGCTAACCTAGGGTGGAAAAATGGAATGCTAGACAAAAAGGATGGGGGCCCAGTTTGGACCACAAGGATGGCACTCTAACCTGGTTAGGGAAGAAGATGATCACCAGGATAGGCACCAATAATTAATTCTAAATGATAGCTAATTAATCAAGGAAGCTTTTTAAAAAGAGGGGTACTTCTTAAAGAGATGGTTCCTTTTCTTGTTGGATACAAATATATATATTTAGGTTCATAATATTGCCCCAAGAGATTTGTTCACATAGAATATGACAAAATATACAAACAACCCATAATTGAGTGGCTAACACAAAATTAGAACTATAATAACTGAAAACTGTGCACAGTTTATAAGTGTTGGGCCCAAATGTTATTCCTGCAGTTGTTCTTTCTTAAATAATATTACCAAGTCTTGTTTGGAAGTCAGATCTGATGATCTGAATAGTACACAGGAGAAACTCTTCCTCTATTGGTGGATACTGGAGCTCAAGTGACTGCCTTTATTCCTTCTGAAAGTCTCATTGCTTGAATATACTTTTCATATTAATAAATGATCTTTCTACCACTTAATTCAATACCAAAGGCACCCAGATGAAACTTCATCTCCAATCAAAACTAAAGCTATTCCCATTTTCTGCATGCATTCCTTCATTCATTTATTCAGTCTTTTGAGAGAATAAAGCATCCATTACGTTTTATTGATTTGACCTCCTAAAAGAAGCATGGGCCTTATCAATGAAGGGATTCTTTATGAACAAGCAAGTTTTCTTGTTGTTATTTATTTATTTTTTTAAAAAATATATTTTATTGATTTTTTACAGAGAGGAAGGGAGAGAGATAGAGAGTCAGAAACATCGATGAGAGAGAAACATCGATCAGCTGCCTCCTGCACATCTCCCACTGGGGATGTGCCCGCAACCCAGGTACATGCCCTTGACCGGAATCGAACCTGGGACCCCTCAGTCCGCAGGCCGACACTCTATCCACTGAGCCAAACCGGTTTCGGCCCTTGTTGTTATTTTAAACCTGGCACTACACTGAAATGGGTAAGATTTGGTGACTATAGTCAGACTTGAATGGCAGTCTCTGAAACCAAAATTCCCCTGTGTATAAGTCAATAATAGAGATAGAACTTTGATTTATAGAACAAAGAAGTAGTCCATCTCAAACACTTATGTTGTGATAATTGTATTGACAAAAGATGAATCTACTCTTTCAAAATATGTAAATATATTATATTTATTGTAGAATGCCACATTTATACAATTTACACATATTTGTCCATTTAATCTTATCTTACAGAGTTTGTTGGTAAATATTAACACTGTCTTATAATGGCTGAATGAAAACCAATAGTAGTACAATTTGTGCTGGAGAAAGAGTGTAGCTATGTGCAGGGGTAGTATCTGTGGACTCTGGAGTACGAGAGGTTTGAATTCTGACAATATCACTGACTGTGTGGTTATTGACTAATTGTTAAGTTGATTAAAATTCAGTGTCTTCATCAGTACCATGATATTAATAATTTCTATTTCACATGACTATTCTGAGTATAAATGAGAATCTGCATAAAACTGCTTCCTGCCTGGAACAGAGTACAGAGTAATCATTCAGCAATCACAGCCAGTTTTATTATCAAGTTTACCTTGAATGTAAATGGCACAACCAGAATCATAGCCAAGATTCTGGTCTCTGGCATCATGTCTAGTATTTTAATTTTGCATTACATGATGGTGGTTGGTAGTCTGAAAAATGCCCCCCAAAGATATCAGGTCCGAACCACTAGAACCTATAAATATTACCTTATTTGAAAAAGAGTCATTATATGTGTGATGAAGTTAATGATCTTGTGATGGGAAGATAATCTTAGATTATCTGGATGGACTGTCAATGTCATCACAAATGTTTTTTATAACGCGTAGGAAAAGGGATATTTTATATACACAAAGAGGACAAGGTAATGTGAAGATGGAGACAAAGATTAGAGTGATGCAACCACAAGCCAAAGAAAGCTGACAGCCAATAGAAAATAAAAGTAGAAAACTAATATGTTACTCCGTATACTCATTAGTACCTATCAACAATAACTTTAAACGTAAATGGACTAAATGCTCCAATCAAAAGACATCGAATGGCTGAATGGATAAAAAAAAACATGACCCGTATATATGCTGTCTACAGAGACCCACCTCAGAACAAGGGATTCACACAGACTGAAAGTGAAGGGATGGAAAAATATCTTTCAGGCAAATGGAAATGAAAAAAAAAGTTTGGGTAGCTATACTTATATCTGACAAAATAGACCTCAAAGTGAAGGCCAAAACAAGAGATAAGGAAGGGTACTTCATAATACTAAAGGGATCGATACAATAGGATATAACCCTGAAAATATATATGCACCCAAATACATTAAAAAAAAAACTACTGGAAGATATCAAGGGAGAGATTGACAACAATACAATCATAGTAGCGGACTTTAATACCCCACTGACATCACTGGATATATCCTCTAGACAAAAAATCAGCAAAGAAACAGCAATCCTAAATGACTCGCTAGATCAGATGGACTTAATTGACATCTCCAGAACATTTCACCCCAAAGCCACGGAATATACGTTCTTCTCAAGTGCACATGGGACATTTTCAAAGATAGAACACATATTGTGTCACAAGCAAAGTCTCTCCAAATTCAAAAAGATTGAAATCATATCAAGCATCTTCTCAGACCACAATGGCATAATATTAGAAATAAACTACAAAGGAGGAGAAGAACTAGTACAATTTAAGGATTTCCTAGCAGTGTGACCTGGGGCATTTTTCCTCATGTCTACTTTGCCTGCATATAATGAAAATTAGAGATTGCAACTCTAACACAGGGTCTGACACAAAGAAGGTAGAATGCAAAAATGTATTATAAGTTGTCATTGTTGTATCTGCTCTGCAACTTTTCTGCACCAGATACTACACTAAGCATTGTGCACACAATTCATTTAATACTCACAACAACCATTCTACAGATGGAAATGGAAACTTTAGAAACAGGCAGAGAAGATGATATTGATACAGATGTTTGTCTGATTTCAAATGCCATGGCTTTTCTACTTCTCAATATGTGTGCAAAATTAATATTGATAATATTGGCAATTAGCTTTACAAGAGGAGCTAAGACGCAGAGGAGGCTGGGTCACATGCCCAAAGTCATACTTCAGTGAGAAAGTTTTCCATTTTTACTTGGTTTCTCTTTATGACAAACAGCTAACACAAATACTCAACTATCAATCTGAAATGAGCCAGAGATTAAAGTTCTGCTGATATTTTGCCAATTTTTAGAAATGCTACATATTAATAAAGGCTAGACTCACTGCCAAGTAGGAAGAAACAACCAAAATGGTAAATTTGATAATCAGAGAGAATTGTATTAATAAAAATGGATCTCGCCCTAACTGGTTTGGCTCAGTGGATAGAGCGTCAGCCTGGGGACTGAAGGGTCCCGGGTTCGATTCCTGTCAAGGGCACGTACCTTCGTTGCAGGCACATCCTCAGGAGGGGGTGTGCAGGAGGCAGCTGATCGATGTTTCTCTCTCATCGATGTTTCAAACTCTGTATCCCTCTCCCTTCCTCTCTGTAAAAAATAAATAAAATACATTTTTTTAAAAATGGATCTCAAAGTGTGGTATATATACATACCATGAATTTGAAAACATGTTAGTGTTAAAATGTACAACTTTTGTAACTTAGAAAGTTAATTAAATTATGTCATCAAATGGAATATTCTTTTAATCCTCAATGCATGAAATAATATTTAGATCATAAATGCATAATTTCACTCTTTACGGTAGAGATATTTCACTATATTTCCTTCTTGAGAAATTAAAGTCAGTCTATGATGTATTCATATACAATTAAATAATAAAAATATAGTTTCACTGGAAAAACAATAAAAATAGTAATACTTCTTATATATTTTTCTTATGTAGAATTTTGATAACAATATTTGAAGACTAGCTTACCTTTTTTGAACATAGAGTACAAGCTAGGCATAGAGCTAAATGTTTTTGATACATCATTTCATTTGCCAATAACCCCAAGGGGCCTTTCTCTTTGCAATGAGATCTTTGAATACAGAGAACTGACTTTTTTCTCAGCTGATATCACTCTACCTGCTGTAGAAATAGAGTTCTTTTTGAAGACACAAATCACCAGGTACCCTTTAGCTCCAGGACATAAGGATTAATTCCTTATTTTTATGCTGCTCCAAATTCACCTGCAAACATATATTCTTATTAAAATAGATATTTGAGGGGGAAAACAAAAAAAGTTGTATGAAAATTTTGGAAGAAGTGCTGGATTTACAAATTTGCTGCATTTATATTATTCTGGGTAGAATTTTTTGAGGCTACCCTAAGGAATACAGCTTATGTGTTTTTTTAAACGTTTTTTAAAGGCTCTTTTCAAAAGAAGTTTAAATTCACAGAAAAACTAAGAGGAAGGTACAGAGATTTTACATATGCCCTTTGCCCTCACACATGCACAACCTCCCAATTGTCAGCATCTCCCAGCACAGTGATCCATCTGTTACAACTGACTCATCATAACCACCCAAAATCTAGACTTTACATTAAGATTCATTCCGGTATTGTATATTCTATAGGTTTAGATAATTATCTAATGACATATGCCCACCATTATGATATCTTATAGCGCATTTCAACTGCCCTAAAAATCCTCTCTACTCCATCTATTCATCCCTCTCCCCAGCACCAAGCCCTGGCAAACACTGATCTTTTTATACTGTCTCCCTATTTTGCCTGTTCCCAAAGGTCCTATAGTTGGAATCATGTAAAATGTATCTTTTACAGATTGTTTTCTTTTACTTAGTAATATGAATTTATGTTTCCTCCATGTCATTTCATGGCTTGATAGCTCATTTAAGCCAATCTTAATAGCTCATTTATTTTTAGCGCTGAAAAATATTCCCTTTTCCTGCATGTACCACAGCTTAGTTATCCATTCATTGACTGAAGAACATCTTGGTTTCCAACATCTGGCAATTATGAAGAAAACCACCATAAAGATCATGTACCAGTATTTGTGTGGACATAAGTCTTGTATAGATGTAAGTTTTACTCTTTTGGATAAACACCAAGGGGCAGAGTTGCTGAATCATATGGTAAGAGTATGTTTGCTTTTGAAAGAAACTACCAGACTATCTTTCAATGCATGATACTGCATACTGGGTGCATTTGGTGATATCAGTGCTCTGGATGTCTGTCATTCTCATAAGTGTGTAAGGATATCTCATTGTTGTTTTAATCTGCATTTCCTTGATGATATCATATGGAACATCTTTTCATATGCTTATTTGGGAAGCTCTATATATTTTTGGGGGGAGGTCTTGGTAAAACTTATTATATATCTTCTTACTATCTTTAATCAATAGAGGGATTAATACTAATTTGAAAAAAAAGACATATCACTTCCTCAATCTCAATTATACCAGACTCTGAAAATATGATAGCTTTGTCCTGGGAGCCATTTTCCAAATCGTGGCTGAAAATACTTTGATGCACGTTCAAATTCTCCCAGTATATACAAAGTTCAGTGCTTTTAATCTGACACAATCATGTGTTTCAAGTAAAGTTTTTTGTTTGTTTTTGTTTTGTTTCCATTCATTTGTCAAAATAAAAATTCTTAACCTGGGGATTTAATATACTTGAGGATTCACAAAAATTGAGTAGAGATTTTGTGAATCGGTGTGTATTTTCAATCTTCTAAGTAGAGGATCCTCAGTTTCCATTAGTTTTTCACAGGAGTTTGTGATTCAAAAATGCTTAAAGTGGACTAAATTTTATTTATTTTTTAATTTTATTTTATTGTTTAAAGTATTACAGATAGCAGTACATATGTCTCCTTTTTTTCCCCATTGACCTTCCTCCGGCCTCCCTATCCCCTGGCACATGCCCTCCCCCCACACCAGTGTCTTGCGTCCATTGGTTATGTTTATATGCATGCATACAAGTCCTTCGATTGATTTCTTACCCCCCTCTCCCGCCCCCCAACCCTCTCCAGCCTTCCCGCTGTAGTTTGACTGTCTGTTTGATGCTTCTTTGCCTCTGTATCTATTTTTGTTCATCAGTTTATAATGGTCTTTATATTCCACAAATAAGTGAGATCATGTGGTATTTTTCTTTCACTGACTGGTTTATTTCACTTAGCATAATGCTCTCCAGCCTAAATGCCCATCAGCAGATGAGTAGATTAGAAAACTGTGGTACATCTATGCAATGGAATACCACGCTGCTAAAAAAAAAAAAAAAAGGAATTCTTACCATTTGCAACAGCATGGATGGAACTGGAGAGCATTATGGACTGGATTTTAAATCTAGCATAAACTAAATTACCACAATTGTAATTCAAAATAAACTTATAGCTACAATGATTAACTTTTAGCTTTAGATCATTCAGAACTCAGTTATTATAAGCAATTTCAGAACTTTAAAGGTGACACCACACCATACATTCATTATCTGTTTGATATGGTCTTACCTTTCATTTTTCCATTCTCTGCCTTCTTCTCACCTACTAGCCTTATGTCTGCTTTGAAGTGTCATATTCAGGCCATTTAAATGTATCCTGTTCTAATTTTACCACCACAAATGATTCATTCCGCTCTTCATCACCTTTTTGTATTTTATTTCAATTCAATTTTCTCATACAAACAAAAGTCAGTTTTAGCTGACTGATGTGGTAAAGACAAATTCTACCCAGGCCACGTAATTAGTTCACCCAACAGAATATGAATGGGAATGATAGATGTCACTTCCATGCCTAGACTGTGTAGCATTCTCTGAATACTCTCCCCCCTTGCTTATTCATTAGATAGCTGAGACGGGGAACTCTGAAGCATGACAAAACAACCTGAGAGAAGCACTTCGAATCCCTCAAACATTTGAAAGCCCCCCTGTATATCAACTAGTGATGTGGGAGAGTAATTAAACTCTAGTGCAGTGGTTCTCAACCTTCCTAATGCCATGACCCTTTAATAGAGTTCCTCATGTTGTGGTGACCCCCAATTTCATGTTACAAATTGAACATAATTAAAGCATAGTGATTAATCACAAAAACAATATGTAAATATGTATGTGTTTTCCGATGGTCTTAGGTGACCCCTGTGAAAGGGTCATTCAAGCCCGAAAGGGGTCACAACCCACAGATTGAGAACCGCTGCTCTAGTTTGTTAAACCTTTAAGAATTTAGGATTGCTTTCTATAACTACTAATATTAACTATCTTCTTCACGCACAGGAATCTATTTAGTTCTTTCTAATTTCCTCGCAGCGGTTCTCAACCTGTGGATCGCGACCCCTGAAAATACATCCTGCATATCAGATATTTACATTATGATTCATAACAATAGCAAAATTACAGTTATGAAGTAGCAATGAAAATAATTTTATGGTTTGGTGTCACCACAACATGAGGAACTGTATTAAAGGGTCGCGGCATTAGGAAGGTTGAGAACCACTGCTAGGGATTTTGACATTGTGTCTTGATTTCTATCATTGGCAAAGTCATCAAGTTTTCTCTTCTTTCTCTATCATTCCCATTTGATCTCACTGAATATTTAAACAAAATCTTGACCTTTTTAACTATTCTGGCTGTCTATAAATCTAAATCTTTGTATGGTTCAATTTTGATGCTCGTTTAATACACTTTCACCCTTCTTTCCCATTCCCAGATTTACTGTGACTGTCCCTGAATGTTATCAAATGGTGAGAATCACCACCACTGTGGGTGCTTACAGAAATTAAAGTCATTAATACCCAGAGGAGGGCAGATGGACTCTACTGGTCATAAAGCTCTTTCAATTCATAGCTCTGTATTTAAAAACAACAACAACCTCAAGTCCTCAGGATTCGAGTTATCTATATGACTGTGGTTATTCTTACACCTCATAAATTTCCATATTTGCAATTGTGATTTTCCATATTTCTCCAATTGTTTGGGGGTTTACATTTGTGGTCACTTTCAAGGTAGAAAATCTTATTACCCTCACTACAGTGAGAGTCCCTATAGCATATTTCTGATTAGGATCAATTTTGGATCATACACACCTGGATTCTAATCACAGCATGGTACCTAAGAAATCTCTCAATGTACCTGAAAAAGCTCTCAGCTCTGACTTCCCTTCTTCTTCTTTTAGGGTGGTCACTGCTGAGTAGCTGTTTCAATACATGCAACATGTTATTAGTTCAGCCCAGTGAAGGCTGCTGGACCCTCACCTTTTGCATGTATTTCTGACTGAATTCTAAATAAGGATTGAAAAGACTTGATCACCTAGGAAATCTGTACAGACTTAGATCCGCCTGTATCCACAACAAGCTATTCTAGACTAACACCACAAACTCTGATTTGCTTGCAACATTCAGATATGACTTGTAATAATTTTCAACAAGAGAGATTGTCTGAGATGCCAGCAGCAGTCTCTATCCTTTCACCTCAATTACCATATTCTGGTTGGATAATGATATGTTTGAAAGAGTTTAGTATAACCCACAAGTCAATTCTGAAAGGACTTAGAAGCTTTGTTTCAGAGGAAACCCATCCTGGACTAACACTTTCAATTCTGATTTAAACATTTGGATACAATCTTAGTGTGTAAATTAGGGGGGGCAGAATAAAACCTTCAACAAATGGCAGTTGGGTAGGTACCAAACGCCTGCCTTCTGCTCAGAAGTGAATAATGCTGTGACAGGTATGGTGATACAGCTATTTTAATAATATGGAGAAAATGAGTCCTATAAAGAAAGGGGGAATTAGATGACTACTGCTAAATCAAACTGATGCCCTAAAGAAGGAAAATGATAAACCAAAGACGATAATGGCTAAGTAAGAGCTTCTGCGGTAACTTAAAAAGAAGCCCTCACCTCCTATAGTGGAGGGTTAGATGCAGTTGAGTAGCAGACTGAAGACATAATTCCTTAAGAGTTAACAGAGCTGCAAAGACATGAGTCAAGACAAGTATGTTCTGTAAAGATGAGGGCCCTGGTGAGGGAAATCTATGACCCTGAAAACTCAGAAAATGACATATGAATGAATGTTCCTGAGGATGTTGGCCTTCCAATCACCCATCCTTACCTAGACTCTCTGCTTGTGCTGGTGGCCAACACTTCCTTTGGACAGGCCAGGAAGCTTCTTAAACTGAAATATTTTGCAGAACCTTCTCTCTCATAAGGCAAAAGTGCCTCATGCAGGGCCATCCCCCATCACATTGCCTAGTTGCCAGGCCAGAAATTTGGGTTCCATTTTAATGTAACTCAGGTGTGGATGTGTTGGTTCTGATAGTTGAGGAAAGAGGCTATATATGTAAATAATTTCAAGCACTAGTTGGAATACTCGTAGGATTGGATTTTCAGGGTGTTTGATCAATGGGGCCAGAGTGCAAGACTAGATAATAAAGAATTTCTTGTGTAGGGGAGACTTGATTAAGACATGAGATTTAACACACTGTCAATGACTTAAGGTGATAGGGTAAATTCACTGCCATGGTAGCTCTTCAACACCTGCAAAATCATAGCCAATACTTGTTCCTTAGCTGTCCTGACACATGATAGATTTCAAGCAGGACCAGTGGGCACAAGTAGGTACTGTGAGCAGGTGATCCAGACACCTCGATTTACCAGTCATATGGACTGAAGCTGGCAGTAGCTGATTTTGTCTGCATCATTTGCTTGCTGGGATCTTTGTAAACGCAAACTACACTGAAATATTTTTCACAAATCAATGTTTCTAAATGAATGTCTTTAATTTACCTTTCTTCTATATCCCTTTTGACCATTTTCAGGACTGCTTCTGCCAGCAACTCACATGTCCTTATATGCACATTATGTACAAAAGAATAACAATTCATAGTAATGAATGTATATGTCATGAAATTATGCGTAAAAAATATCATGTGTGATATTATAAAATAAAGATCAATTTTTACACCAAGTTTTAAAGAAGTCAGGTAATTTTATTTATATCAGGATAAAGAAAAATAGTGAACAGAAAGAAATAGGTTAATAGCCCTAACCTGTTTGGCTCAGTGGATAGAGCATCAGCCTGCGGACTCAAGGGTCCCAGGTTTGATTCCGGTCAAGGGCATGTACTTTGGTTGTGGGCACGTCCCCAGTAGGGAGTGTGCAAGAGGCAGCTGATCGATGTTTCTCTCAAATTGGTGTTTCTAACTCTCTATCCCTCTCCCTTCCTCTCTGCAAAATATCAATAAAATATATTTTAAAAATAAAAATAAGAAATAGGTTAATAACGTTTAATGTGTTTCTATAACTGAAGTTTATGTTGACAGCAAAATTGAAAAACAGAGTATTTAGAAACCAAATTAAATTATATTTAATTTTCAAACATAATATATGAATAGGAAATTAGGTGGCTGAACCCTCACGTCTGGGTTAAATCACTGGACCTTCAGGTGTCTTATTTGGTATCACTAATGTGGCTCAATGAAATAATAAAATTCAGAAATGCAGAGAGCAGCACAAGGTGTGCCACATGGATGGAAAACACATTAAGACAAACGCAATTTCTGAGCATGACCAATGCAACAGCTCTCTTCCCTCATGGTCTGCGTTCTGCATTTGCTAAGCAATGAAAGTATAAACTTGAAATGCAAAGCTTTCAGTTGTAGACTTTTATAACTTCTGTAAGTCATTATGAACCAGCTCAGATTTTAGAGCCTGTCTCTTGTGGTCCAGAGACTGAAATGTGCTTGAAAAGTTTATTTGCTATATTGTTAGGTTTATGTAAAAAATGCTGAAAGCAGACAGTACCATAGTTCTACATTAACAAAACTCTCATGCAAATGACAGTTATGACTTCTTTGCTAAAGGAAACATTAAGGGTCTGATTTTGAGGAGGCAGCCTGCTTCTACACAATCTAATTTGTAGGAAAGCTGGTCAAAAGTATGGGAGAATTCATTGGATAAATTACCTGTACTCACTAGTCCAATCTCATGCCAAGTGGTTGCCATACTGAATTATGCTGTTAGTAGCCAGCTTGGACCCATGCTTTTGTCAACAACTGAAGAGAACTGGCATTGCTGGAAGAAAAAAAATGTGTCAAACTATCAAAACTGCACAGTAGTTTCATTGGCCCAGTAGTTCCTTATGGTTTGTGGATAATCAATTCACATTCACATTTGGTGGGTCTCTGCTAATGCCAGTGGTCATAGATGTTACTGATGGACATAACTGAAGCAATGCCTCTTAAAATCTTGCAATACTCTCTTTCTCAGCTACGTTAGGTATCAGACCACTTGGACTGCTTTTTGGACATTAAAAATTCATAGAGATCCTGGGTTAATGTAGATTCTTTCATTTTAAGAGAACATAGAATTAGGAATTACAGTGTTTTCAGTACCATAATTCACATTTCAAAAGCTAAAAGACACCTTTAAATTATGAAATGTGGCTGTGATTATCCTTGAAAACATTAATAATTTGTGTTTAGAGTTATATATAACTACGAAAAGATTCTTTCTCTTAAGTGTAGGTGCAATTCATCATTGGCCCTTAACTCTGTTTCTTGGCAACATAAGTATTAATAGTACTAAACTAGTGTCATGTTATTTAAATAGAAGTCTCAGTGGAGTATTTACTTTTATATTAATCCCTGCCTAAATCTAAATGTTAAATGCACTCTGCTTAACATTATATCACTCATGTTTGCACTTTATTACTTTATGGAAACATGTTTCTTGAGTTCGGATCATATAGTGAACATTTCAAATATAATAATAAAAGCAGCACACCATCATTTTAAATTGGATTTAAAAAGTAAATATATTTTGTTCTATGTTATAGAAAATACAGAAAGAAGGAAAGGAAAAAGAAAGAAAAATGCAAATAATCAAAAGGAACATATATGGTTATATCAAATTCATTTAAAGACAAGTTTATTGTTCAGAATAGAAAAGTCATTTGATAATTTTAAAAACTGAAATGCAATGGGTATAATAATTAAAATGTTTATCAAGTATCATAGCATATTAACATCTTAAGCAAAACCTAGCGAACCATTTGAATATATAGACAAATCCGCAATATTTATGGAGATTTTAAAACACCTCCCTCATTACCAGGAACTTGGGGTTGGGAAATTGGGGCAATGCTGTTTAAGAGTATAAACATGCAACTTGTAAATAAATTAGTCCTGGAGATCTAATAGGAGCCTAGAGATTATAGTCAGCAATATTGTACTATTGTAAACTTCCAAGTTGCTGAGAGACTAGATTTTAATTGTTCTTACCACAAATTAAGAAGTAATAATTATGTGATATGATAGAGATGTGCTAGCTAATGCTATGGTGATGATTATATTGCAATATATAGATGTACACTATCAATACATTGCACAGCTTAACTTATGCAATATTGTATGTATATCGATTATATGTAAAATAAAAAATAAAAAGCACACAAAATTTTGTCAGCATATTTACCAATTATCAATTGATGGACAGTTATAGATTATCTAACTCTACATTACCTGAAAGTATGCACAGTACATTTTAAAAACTAAGTGTTGTAGGTTATAATGCAGATTTCAATAATTTGAAATTATTAATATAACATTATCTGATCACAATGTTGTAAGCTAGAAATCTAAACAGAAATATAACTAGAAATACCTGATATTTTTAGAATTTAGAAAAAAATCTAAATAATTCAAGACTCAAATGTACAACCAAAATGGAAATTATAAAATCATTTGAACAGAATTAAAACAAGAGTTTTAGTATTTTTAAAACACTGAAATGCAGCCAAAGCAATATTTAGAGAGAAAGGTATAGCTTGAAAAGGCTAAATTAGAAGAAAAGATAGACTGATAATCACTAATGATGTATCATGAAGTTATTATATAGTCAACAGTAAAATAAACCCAACATTCCCATGTTAGTAAGAATGACACAGTAAAAATAAGAGCAAAAATCAGTGAAAGAAAATATACATACATATAGCTCAAGATTCATAAAAGTGATTCTCTCTGTAAATAACAATGTTTCCCAAAGTTTTGATGAGATTAATTAGAAAAATGAAAAATGCAAAAATAATTAATCATAACCAATATAGAATTAAAAAAGAGATATTACTATGACAGCACAGGAATTAAAGCAATAGTAAAAGCCCACAATATAAATTTATATGTCCAGTAAAATATATATTAAAATATTTTCCAAGCTTTATTATTAAAAATACAAACACTGAAGATAACTTACCTGTCTATCAAGAATAAAATAGTTAAATCATAGTATTCCACACAATATAATTATATACAATTTAAAAAATACAAATTGGAACTACATATCATGGATAATTCTCCCAAATTCAATATTGAGTAGATAAAGCCAAGTTAAAAAATGTGTATCATATTATCTGATTTAAATAAAGTTCAAAATTAGTCAAAACTGACCTAAGAAGATAAGAAATCAGAACTGTGATTGCCTTTGGGGATATCAATTCAGAAGAGGCATGAGGAAACTCACTGGGGCACTGCACTTGATCTTTTTATCTTGATCTGGGTGGTAATTACATGGAAATATACATAAGTAAAAAATCCATCATGTTGTACACTTAGTATTTGTGCACTTTATATAAAACATATAACAATTATAACAAATATGAACTCGCCCTAGCCAGTTTGGCTCCATGGATAGAGCATCGGCCTGCGGACTGAAGTGTCCCGGGTTTGATACCCATCAAGGGCACTTGCCCGGGTTGCAGGCTCGATCCCCAGTAGCGGGTGTGCAGGAGGCAGCCAATCAATGAGTCTCTCTCATCATTGATGTTTCTATCTCTCTCTCCCTCTCCCTTCCTCTCTGAAATCAATAAAAATATATTTTAAAAAAGAAATATGAACTGATTTATGCCAATAAATTTGAACAATAAATTTATTGGCATAAAATATACAATTTCCTAGAAAAATATAACTTACCAACGCTGATTCCAGGAGAAATTAAGAACTGGATTACTTTTTTAATCACTAAATCACTGGAATAAATCTCAATATACCTCTTCCCTACCACACACACACTCGACCCCTGCATGCACAAAACCTACAGACTCAAATGGTACTGGTAAGTTCAAATGTAGTACCTTCAGTAAGATAACTGGTTAAGAGCTAAAATATGGGGGGGAAATAAATGGAGGATGCAGCAAAATTGAGACAGGTTGAAATATAAAGTGAAGACTATTAGAAATAACTGATGTTGAATGGTCAGGTGGTATTATAAGAATTTGCCCCATTAATGTTATTTGTTATATACTTTTCTCTAAAATATTTAGTAATATATACTAATATATGAAAACTTTTATAAATTATAAATATGTATATACATATATATGTATATACATGAAAAATTTGAATAGATAAATTTTCTATCTAGCATAAATACCCACAAGTGCTAAAGCCCAAGAAGCTAAAGACTTCATAAAAGTGTAAGTCTTCAGAAATTTTCAGGGAGCTTGTAAAGTCTCTTCTGTGAGCTATAGCTTGTGTGTGTGTGTGTGGGGGGGGGGGGGTAAGGGTTCATTTCTTAAGATCTACAGGTGCTAAAAACAACCAGTTGACAGTGTATTGCTAGGTATTTATTTCAGATTCATAATGTTAAATGCTGGTCTCGTGTAAATAGCACATTTGAAAAAGAGGTGAGTCCCTGTAGATGGGAAAATAAATTAAAAGGCCAGTTTTGTCATTATCTCTTTTTAATCCAATATGAATTAAATCTCATTAGGTTAGTTCCACGTGGACATGGAATGTGTTGGTCGCCTTTGCATACTTCTATCCTTAGTGATGTGTTATTATAATAAAAAACATTCTATTTCTGCATTGACTGAATTTGGATGAGCCCATAGAAATTAGAAAACTTTAATTGAAACATGTTTCCATGAATAAAAAATGTGCGTGAAGTTCAATGTCTTCTGGTATGTTACACTTATTTTTATATATTTTCAATTCAGCATAGTCAATGCTTAGTTCTGAAACTGTATTTCCAGAAAATCTGTATGTTATTTTTCAGCCATGGGAGTCTTCTAATAATCTTTACTATTGGGTCCTGGGAATCCTGTCAGAATTCTGACTCACACTATCCTAAAGGCATTGACCATGTTTACATGTTTCTGTTGTATTAATTTTATAGAACTATGCTGTGTTAGGATAATGTTTTTGAAAGGGAGGTTTTCTAATAATTTGTCACTAATTCTACAACTACTCAAGGCAGTTGAGATCTGGAGATTGCTGTAGGTCTAGCAGTTAAACTATGTGGGTGGGCTTTCTTGAAATCAATGCATTTTAAGTGGGAGGCATATGATATCTAATTCTAAAACAGTCAATACAGTCATAGAACTTGAATCAAATTGGATGAGAGAAGGGAGAGTCATTGATTATGGCATAATTCAATTCTAGTGGCTTTGGGATATTGATTATTTTATGAGTTCTGCTTTTATAAGCTAGATGCTAAATAGGGATGTTGACTACCTATGTGTATTTGTAGTATTCTTATCTCCCAGGCCTTTGCCTTCACATTTTTCTTCACTTCCAATAACAAATTATTGTAATTATTTTGCCTTGACTTTGGGTTCCATATAAGATGTAATTTCTTTGACATATTTGAGTTGACTCCAAACCTCCCTTTTCAGTCCATCACAGAGCTTCTGAAGCATCATTTGAGAAACCCACTCAGTGAGCTCATTATGGAGTAATTTGGGGAAAAATACTGATTATTTCCTTTAGGAAGTTGTGAAAGAGATATTTGCTAGGTATTTATTTCACCACAAAGTGACAATGTCCTGCAATGATATATCACAGTTCCTATGGGCATAGTTAATAGAGAAAGGAATTTTCATGATTTTCCTTGAATTACTTGTCCTCCATCTCCCTGCCACCACATTTTTGGGGAATAAAGGGAAGATATAGACAAAAGATTAGTTTATGTGAGTGGATTCTTGGTTAGCACCAGGTAACTCTGTCCCCAAAGGCATTAGGATCAATAATGATAACCTTCTCTCCCTTTCACAATTCTCCAGAGCCAGAAGGAAGGGCTTGTTTTGCTTCAAATTCTCTTTCTCCCTAACTCAGATTTTCTTTCCCTTGACTCTAAACTTCCTAACTCAGATTTTCTCTCCCCTGACTCTAAACTTTCCGGCTAAGCCTTAATGGAAAAATAGGTATCTTTAAATAGATATTAAAAGACTATAATTTGAAGACTCCAGACTCACTGAAATGTACTTTACAAATCAATACTTGGCTATTACCTTATTCCATATTCTATTTTTCACATCTCATAGCTAAGTATGATTTGTTTCTCTTTTCATTACTTCAATAACAAATTGTAAGCCATACTCCAGGGACAGATATTTTAGATAAAATAAACAAAGGTCATGTACTCAGAAGGATAAAAACAAGAGAAGTGCATATTATTCGTCTATATAAAGATTGTCTCCATTTCACTAAGACTGGAAATAAAACAGTCCATGAAACTTATCTATTTCACAATCCTTCAGTAAGCTCCCAGTGTAGTGTATGCCAAATGTGCACATCTTTTGAAACACGCTGAATTGTCCAATAAAAAATACAACCCAAGAAACGTATCTTGAGACTCTTTTTATAGCATATCCATGGATAATAAACTTAAAAATGAATTCAAGAAGAAATCTGCTCTTCAGTGAGCAGTCATACTGAATAACTACTTATATAGGCTATGACTTTATGGTTCAAACAAAAATCTCAAATCTTTCCCTAAAATAACAGTGGCATATTAAAAAATTTCAAGGCCTTCCTTTTGCTCTCATTGTACTCTTGTCAATAAAGGTAATCTGCCGAAACCGGCTTGGCTCAATGGATAGAGCGTCGGCCTGCGGACTGAAAGGTTTAGCAATACCTTTTTATAAAGAGTCATAAAATAGAAAAAAATTAATATTTTTCTGATTTAGGACTCAATAAAACAGATGTTTCTCTCTCATCGATGTTTCTAACTCTCTATCTCTCTCCCTTCCTCTCTGTAAAAAATCAATAAAATATATTTTAAAAAAAAATAAAGGTAATCTGCCAAAAAAATAAAGGTAATCTGCTATTGGATATAAAGTTTTGAATGTATATAATTTAGCAATACCTTTTTATAAAGAGTCATAAAATAGAAAAAAATTAATATTTTTCTGATTTAGGACTCAATAAAACAGATCTGGAAAATTATTCATGTTTCTCCTTAGTATTCAATCTACTCCAAATGCTTTTAACACAATTGTCTATATTTGTATGTTTCTTATAATTTATCCTTAATCTTATTTAACTATAACATGCCTATATACAATATATATTCAAGAGTATATATGTGCATGTTATATACATAATCCACAATGAAGAGGGTGGAATTTAATGAAGCAAAAGAAGTGTGAATGAAGGGGAAAAATTAAAGTGTCTCAACATGCATTATTTCTGTTACAAATACTTGAATATTCTGGTAAATATGAAAATGTCTCATACATTAGAGAAAACAAGAAATCTATGCAGGTGGAAGAGAAGAAACAAAGGAGTGAAGAAAAATGAGAAAAAGAAAACAAATTTAAATTAATAAGAATACAATAAAGAGAAAAAGAAAAGGGATACATGAAGCATTCAAAGGAAGTGGCACTCCTTTTGAGGATCCCTATATAGATACTGAATCTGTGGCTTGAACTTAATTAGCTTCTTGCCGTAAGCAATTCAGCACATCTGCACTTATACTTAATGAATTAAACAGAAAGTGTTCTTAGTGTGAGGTACCCTAGATGCTGAACTTGAGATGTTGAACCTTATGTATATAAAGTGTACATATATAAAATATTTTCTTGATTATAAAGGGTTCCTTGATTTTTCTAAAAGTTTCTTAAAGAAAATTTATTTAATTTTATAATTCATGAAAACAGTAAGTGATAAAATAAAAAAGCATTATATCAAGCAAGATGGTCAAATACGATGTCCCTCAACATATCACCCCTGCTCCCCCACAACAACAATAATTAAATTTGGCATCCTATGAACAGAAGGTCCTTTGTGGGAACTGTGGGATCCAACACCATTTGCCAAAAGACCCAGAAGGGGTCTTGTCCACAGGTGCATTGGGTCATTGGCAGACAGACTTTGGTCCCAGGGTCAGACCCTGAACTGGCCTGTGAACTAGTTCCAGCCCCTCTTGGGGGCAGTCTTGGAGCCCATGAAGAACACTGACTTCAACAATTACCCACATACAAGAGAGACTCTGTGGAAGCCCAGCATCCAGTGAAGTTCCAGCACATCGTTGGAGCAAAAATATCTGAGATTGGACTCTTTGGAGAGGGTAAGAGGAACAGCTTGACTTTAAATGCATCACCCCCTCCCCCAATGCAGCATAGGGACCAAAGCAGTTAAGAGTGGATGCATGGGAGCTTGGGCTTCTCCAGCTATATGGGATGCTGCCAAAGAGGACCGTTTCACTCTCAACCCATCCAGAGTACTGGACTGTGAGAGTTACATGAAGGTGGTGGGGATTTAGGGTTGGAGGTTATAAGTGGCAGGGAGAACAGCAGCCAGGGATCAGGAATGTATGAATGGGATATTGATCCTACTAACTATATCATAGACTCCACAGAAGACCCATACAAAGCCACTGTGGTGCCTCACCTGCTGATTCCCCCACCTGGCCCCTGGGTACTTCCAGTGCTCCAGATGCCTCACCTACACACCCTCCCACCCATGGCTGGCTCCCTGCGCATGCTCTCGATTGCAGCAAGAGCGAGCTTTCGCAGAAAGCCAGTGTGCACGTACAGAGAACTGGCTGGAATCCGTGGGCCAGGGAGAACTATTATTTAAGCTTTAGCACCAGAGTACTTAAAACACAACATATCAAAACCTACAGGCTGCAAAAGCCGATCTAAGAGGAAAGTTTATAGTGATAAAAGCATTAACAACAACAACAAAAAATATATCAAATAAACGATTGACCTTTACATTTCAAGGAACTACAGAAAGAACAATCTTAGCCCAGTTTTAGCAGAGGAAGGGAAAAAACAAAGAATGGAGCACAAACAAATGAAACAGAGACCAAAAGACAATGGGGAAACAGATCAATGAAATTAAGTGTTACTTTTTCCGAAAAAAGTAAACAAAATTGACAAACCTTTAGCTTAGCTAAGAAAAGAAAAATAGAAGACTTAAATTCAATCAGAAATGAAAGAGGAGATATTATAGTACCACAGAAATTAAGAATCATAAGAGACTACTATGAATAATTATACACAAATTAGATAATCAATAAATGGATAAATTGCTAGAAACATATAACTTACCAAGACTGAACATAAATAAATAGAAAGTATAAATGTACCAACAATGAGTAAGGAGACTGAATCAGTAATCAAAACCTCCCAACAATGAACAACAGGGGGTTGAGGGCATGAGTGGGGGGAGCGGATGGGGGGATAAGGACACATATCTAATACCTTAATCAAAAAAGAAAAAAAAAGACCAGGACTAGATGGTTTGACTCGTAAATTCTACCAAACATTTAAAGAAGAATTAATGGAATTCCTTCTCAAATGCTTTAAAAAAAATTGAAAGGGAGTCCATACTCCCAAACTCATTTTCAAGGTCAGCATTACACTTACATATCATAGCCAAGTAAGGACACTAATAAAAAGAAAACTACAGATCAATACTGTTGATGAACAGATGGTATGTTACTTCACATATATTATTTTATAAAAAAGACAACCAAAAAAAAAAAACATTAGCAAACAAATATAACAGCTTAACAAAAGAATCCTACACTATCATCAAGTGAAGTTTATCCCTGAGATACAAGAATGATTTAACATATGCAAATCCATAAATTTATTAGATTGGCAAAAAAAGGTCATTTCAATAGATGCAGAAATAGCATTTGACAAAATACAACATTATCCTATATAATAAAGAGCTAATATGCAAATGGTCACCGCGCCCTTGTGCCAAACTGCTCAGACACTCAACACTGGGGAGTCAAGAATGGGGACCAGCCAGGCACAAATGAGTTCGCGAGAGAGGAATGGGGAATAGCCAGGCTGCATCCTGGGAGAGGGACAAGCCGCCCGCCCCGCGGTCCCGGGCACCTGCAGCTGCGGCCCAAGCGAAGCCTCCAGTCCACGGTCCCCTGCAGCTGTGGCCAGCCTGGGCAAAGCTGACCCGGGTTCCGTGTGCCTGCGACCGTCCAGAGGAGGGAATCCTGGGTCCCAAGTGCAGGGAGAGGCAGAGGTGGTTAGGGGCGATCAGGCCAGCAGGGGAGCAGTCTGGGCGATCAGGCTGGTAGGGGAGCAGTTAGTGGCGATCAGGCAGGCAGGCAGGCAGAGGTGGTTAGGGTTGATCAGGCAGGCAAGCAGAGGGGTTAGGGGCGATCAGACAGGCAGGCGAGCGGTTAGGAGCCAACGGTCCCATATTGCGAGAGACAGTCGGACATCCCCCAAGGGGTTCTGGATTGAAGAGGGTGCAGGCCGGGCTGAGGGTTCCCCCTCCCCATGCCCAAATTTTGTGCACTGGGCCTCTAGCTTCATTATAAAAACCCTCAACACTTTAGGTAAAGAAGAAATGTACCTCAATAAAATAAAGCCTATACATGAAGCCCTCAGCTAATATCATACTGAGGCTGAAAGCTTTTCTTCTAAGATCAGTAAGAAGACAAGGGTACCCATTCTTATCACTTCTATTCAACAGAGAACTAGAAATTCTAGACAGAGCAATTAGTTGTGCCTCTATACAGTAACAATGAAATATCTGAAAAAGAAATAAAATAATGTTTACAATAGCATTAAAAAAAATGAATAAATTTAAGATCCACACACTGAAAACTGTTAAGACATTGATAAAAATTAAAGAATACTAAAATAAATGGAAAGATATCTTGTGTACATGTATCAAAAATTAATATTGTTAAAATTATCATACTAGCCAAAGTCAGCTATAGATTCAATGACATGCCTATCAAAATGAATTCTATTGGTATTTTTTAATAAAATAAAAAATACAATCCTAAAATTTATATTGAATCACAAAAGACACTGAATAGTTAATGCAATTTTGAGAAAGAAGAAAGCTGGAGGCATCATACTTTTTTATTCAAACAATATTATAAAGCTGCAAGAATCAAAACTGTATGTTCTGGCATTGAAAACAGGTATGTAGACAGAATGGAACAGAATCTAGAACCCTGAAATAGACCCTTGCATATACCCTCAAGTAATCATTGACAGGGGAGTCCAGAATATTCAATGAGGAAATAATAGTCTCTTCAATAAATGGTGTTGGGAAAATGAAATATTCATATATAAAAAATATATAATTGGACCCCTATTTTATACCACTCACAAAAAATTAGCTCAAAATAAAATAAAGGCTTAAACGTAAGACTTGTAACCATGAAACTCCTCGAAGAAATCATAGGAAAAAAAAGGCTCCTTGACAATGAACTTGGCAATGAATTTTTAGATGTGACACGCAAAGCACAATCAACAAAAACAAAAATAAGCAAGTAGGACGACATCAAACTAAAAAGCTTTGGTACAGTAAGGAAACCATCCAAAAAAATTGAAAAGGCAACTTACAGAATTAAATAAAATATATACAAATCATTTATCTGATGAGTGGTTAATATCCAATATATATAAGGAACTCTTACAACTCAATGGTAAAAAATATATACAGAAAAAACATACCAATATAATTAAAAAATGGGCCAGGGACCTCAATAGATTTTTTTTCCAAAGAGGGCATACAAAGCCCAATAGGTACACAAATAGATGGTTAACATCACTAATCACCAGGAAATGCTTTTCTAAATCTCAATATGATATTACCTCACACCTGTTAGAATAGCTATTTAAAAAAGGTAAGAGATAAGTTTTGGCAATGATGTGAAGTAAAGGGAAGATTTGTGCACTGTTGGTGGAATGCAAATTGGTGCAGCCACTATGAAAAACACTATGGAGCTTCTTCAAAAAAATTAACAATAGAACTACCATATGACCCAATAATTCCATTCTGGGTATAAAACTAAAGGAAGTGAAATCAGGACCTTAAAGCGATATCTGCATACCCCATGTTCACTGCAGTACTATTCACAATTGCCAAAATATTAAAACATCCTAAGGGTTCACCTACAAATAAGTGGATAAAGATTTGTTTGTATGTAATGGAATAGTATTTAGCCATGAGGAAAAAAAAATTCGGCCATTTCTGACAATATAGATGGACCTTAGGGCATTATGCCTTGAAGGCATAAACATTAATATAAGTGAAATACTAGTAAGTCATACAGAAAAAGACAAAAATACTGGATGATCTACTTTATATACAGAACCTAAAAAAGCTGAACTCATAGAAACAGAGACTAGAAATGATGGCTGCCAGGGGTGGTGGAGTGGGGACAATGGGGTGATAATGATCAAAGGTTATAAACACCCTATCTAATAAAGAGTTAATATGCAAATTGACCATCACTCCAACACACAAGATGGCCGCCCCCATGTGTTCAAAGATGGCTGGCAGGGGAGGGCAGTTTTGGGCGATCAGGTCAGCAGGGGAGGGCAGTTAGGGGCGACCAGGTTGGCAAGGGAGGGCAGTTAGGGGTGACTGAGCCAGCAGAGGAGTAGCTAGGCATCGATCAGGCTGGCTGGGGAGTGGTTAGGGGTGATCAGGCTGGCAGGCAGAAGGGTTAGGGGCAATAAGGCAGGCAGGCAGACAAGCAGTTGGGAGCCAGCAGTCCTGGATTGTGAGAGGGATGTCTGACTGTCCGCTTAGGCCCAATCCCATCGGGCCTAAGCGGGCAGTCAGACATCCCTTGAGGGGTCCCAGATTGGAGAGGGTGCAGGCTGGGCTGAGGGACACCACCCCCCTGCACACATTTCTTGCACTGGGCCTCTAGTCTTGTTATAAAGTGAAAAAGCTCTGGGTTTATTGCACAGCATAGTGGCTTAGTTAACAATACTGCATTATATACTTGAAAGTTGCTTTAAAAAGACCATAAATGTTCTTACCACAAAAATAATAATTATGTAAGGTGATAAAAATGTTAACTAATCCTTGCATGGTAATCATTTAGCAATATATATGCATCAAATCAACATGGTATTTGTCAATCATATGTCAATCATATCTCAATAAGGTGGGGGAGAGGCAATATTTTTAAGATACCCAACAGTTGAAAGAAAGAGAATCACCTTTCACCTGTAGAAATTAATATAACATAAAACATACCCTTTATCTAAATATGGATATGTTCATGAAAGAAAGTTTTTCTCAAGGAATACAATTTTTTTTAAATATATTTTATTGATTTTTTACAGAGAGGAAGGGAGAGAGATAGAGAGTTAGAAACATCGATGAGAGAGAAACATCGATCAGCTGCCTCCTGCACACCTCCTACCGGGGATGTGCCCGCAACCCAGGTACATGCCCTTGACCGGAATGGAACCTGGGACCTTTCAGTCCGCAGGCCGACGCTCTATCCACTGAGCCAAACCGGTTTTGGCTCAAGGAATACAATTTTAAAACAGGATTAAAATTTGAAATAAAATTTCTACCTTATCTCATTGAAAAAGAAACTACACTTCACTAATTCTTTTAAAGTTTGTCCAGAGTTGGGGTAGCACGTTTGACATTATCTATATAAATAAAAATGTAAATGTTTGTTTGTTCAAAATCTCAAATCTCCGAAAGTTCTTCACCGATTGCTTTGAAATGTTGACATAACGTTGCATTTGAATACACACGTGTTTTTATATATGTATATAGACTATTTTATAGATGTCACACCTGTGACAGATAAAAACATGCTTCTTTTGAAAAACAGCGCCATCTGTTGGACGTAAAAGCAACACACGCTATACTAAATATTTTATGATTCCAGTTCAATGTTTCTGTTTACAATTATAAATTGTAGATAAAATTAACTACAAATATGTGTGTCCAGCTGCAAAACGATTGATCAGCTGAGATATTCTCACATCAATTGCTGGAAATTGGGAATGGAAAGGTGCCGGTTGATCTGACCTCAGGACGAATTTCATTGCCTCATAACTTCTGCAATTTAGTGACGTCAAAAGAAGAATTGGTTGAAAAGTATTTCCCAATATTCAAA
Organism: Myotis lucifugus; assembly: GCF_000147115.1. Classification (NCBI taxonomy): domain Eukaryota; kingdom Metazoa; phylum Chordata; class Mammalia; order Chiroptera; family Vespertilionidae; genus Myotis; species Myotis lucifugus. The sequence continues at coordinate 290,389 of NW_005871152.1, forward strand.
CCAATTATAAGAATCACGATTGGCTGAGTGAATGAGCTATTCTTGTGGCCAAGAACAAAGACATCTACGAACTTAACAATATTATTCAGTCTAACATTCAAAGCAAGGCAGTCACATACAAGTCCGTCGACACTGTTGTGGAAGCAGATGAAGCGGTTAATTATCCAACAGAATTTTTGAATTCACTCGATCTGCCAGGGATGCCACCGCACATACTGCAATTGAAAATCGGTGTGCTAATTATCATGTTGCGAAATATCAACCAGCCAAAGCTTTGCAACGGCATGCGGCTTGCAGTAAAAACATTAATGAGCAACGTTGTAGAAGCAACAATCTTGACAGGACATTTCAAAGGTGAAGATGTCCTCATTCCTCGCATTCCTATGATTCCAACGGATATGCCATTTCAATTTAAGAGATTGCAATTCCCAATTCGATTGGCATTTGCAATCACCATCAACAAAGCTCAGGGCCAATCTTTAGAATTGTGCGGTTTACATCTAGACACGGATTGCTTCTCACATGGACAATTATGTTGTGTGTTCTAGAGTCGGCAAACCAGACAATCTCTATATCTGCACAGACAATGGAACAACAAAAAATATTGTATACCCACAAGCATTGTGAAATTAAACATATTAGAAACATGTGCTTTCTCTTTTCTTTCTTTCCCATTTAACCAGACTGAGCCACAGCAATGCATGGCCGGGTACAGCTAGTCTATATACTAATAAAAGGGTAATATGCTAATTAGACTGGCCATCTTCCAGATGTCCTTCTGGACAAAGCCACGGCTGCAAGGGCCAAGGCAAGCCGCCATGGCTGGGAGGGCCCATCACAGAGCCCTGGCCGGGTAGGCAGGGCCTCCCTCTGCGCAGCATTGATCACAGAGCTCTGGCAGGGTGGGCAGGGCCTCGCTGTGGGCAGGGATCAATGGCAGAGCACCAGTCAGGTGGGAAAGGCCTCCCTCTGCTCTGCAATTGATCCCAGAGCCCCAGCAGGAGAGGGTGCAGGCCAGGCTGAGGGCCACCCCCCTCGTGCATGAATTTCATACACCGGGCCTCTAATACACAATAAAAAAGCTACCTCTTTTTTAAAAATATATTTTATTGATTTTTTACAGAGATAGAGAGTTAGAAACATTGATGAGAGAGAAACATCTATCAGCTGCCTCTTGCACACCCCCCACTGGGGATGTGCCCGCAACCAAGGTACATGCCCTTGACCGGAATCGAACCTAGGACCTTTCAGTCCACAGGCCGACGCTCTATCTACTGAGCCAAACCAGCTAGGGCAGAAGCCACCTCCTTTGATTGTTAAATAATTTACTCAGTGAGCTGAGCGTAATTTTTTTAATATTTTAAAATATACTTTATTGATTTTTTTTACAGAGAGGAAGGGAGAGGGATAGAGAGTTAGAAACATCGGTGAGAGAGAAACATCAATCAGCTGTCTCCTGCACACCCCCTACTGGGGATGTGCCTGCAACCAAGGTACATGCCCTTGACCGGAACTGAACCTGGGACCCTTCAGTCCGCAGGCTGACGCTCTATCCACTGAGTCAAACCAGTTAGGGCTGAGCTTAATTTTTTTATTTTGCTTGTGAATAGGGCAGAAATTTGTGGTCAGTGACCTATAAAGCAAACTATGATTTAAGGACATTTAAGTTACTTTGAACTCTAATAAAATAGAAAAAATATATATATTTCTGAAACAAGAAAATGCTCTGGTGGACACTAAGGCTTTAGATGAGATGGGGTTTACCTGTTCCACTTTATAACAGTTTGTACCCACAGGCAAATTTAGTGGAAGGAAAGGTCATCATCCCCTCTGAGAACTGTACACTAAGTCAGGTATGAACAGAGCCACTGGCCCTGCGCAGAACAGATAAGTATTCCTCACACACTGGTCAGTAGGCCCTCAATTATCAATTATCCATCAGTGTTCCTACATTTCATGATTCCCATTCTCTCTCTCTCCCTCCTAGCATCCTCTATGATCTACTAAAAATGATTGTTTAAGATGATTGCATATTTTTTCATCCAGATAATTCAGAGTTACCTGAATATTTAGGACTGACTTCAGTGAACCCGATAGTTCATTTATAAAAGCCCTGGACATTGATCCTCCTTTGCCTTCCTCCTTAACTTGATAATCATTTTTCTATTTCCAAGCATATCTTGCTCTGAAGTTTGCTTGCAGATGTTAAAATGTATTTTTATTCTATAAATTTTTCATAATTTGTATTATCTATACTTTCATCCCTGTTACCTAATGGGATACAAAATGTAAATTAGGTATAATAGTTGGCTACTCATAAACATATAATGTGTATTTTAAGAAATATCCCCTATCTTAGTCACTGGTCTACTTAGCTTAATATACAGGAGCATGGAAAAATGTAGAGTGCACTGAATTCTAATGGAAAAATGTAGAGTGCACTGGATTCTAATGGCAATTCCTCTACAAAAACATCTATAAAAGCTGCGTGCGTGCGTGTGTGTGTGTGTGTGTGTGTGTGTGTGTGTGTGAGAGAGAGAGAGAGAGAGAGAGAGAGAGAGAGAGAGAGAGAGAGAAGTACTGGAAAGCTAATGAGGCAGTAAATAATTATAGGGCTTGGATACAAGAGAAGAACATGTAGAAATGTCGCTGTGCATATTTGAAACCACATTGCCCCTAAGTTTTCTGTGCTTTGCAGAAAAGCATCTGTGCACCCGAGAAGGGGAGGAATGTTAACTGTCTTGTATGTCTAACAGGACAAAAATTAGAGCTGAAGGATATTCCTAGAGAAGTACCATGGAAATCCCAAGAACTCTGGGCAGGGACTCTAAATGGATATATTATAGGATTAAGGCAAGAGACACAAATAGAACTTCCCTTAAGGACTAAAGCAAAGTTTTGCATTACTGTATTCCCTAAGATTAGATTTATATGATCCAAATGGCTAGTGTCTCTAGCCATCTGCCAGAGCAAATATAAATTTACTATGAAGGAAGCTAACATTATACTTAGCCTCCAAGCTTTATCCCTCACTACATTTTAAAAATGCAATGCCCATCACTCAAACAAAAATATCAGACTCATAAGGGAAAGGGGGAAAACAAAGCAGAAGCCATATTTTAAAAAATTGCTGAGAAATTTTCAGAAGAATAAATGATATTCAGCTAACAGATTAAAGTTCTTCTGTGAATCTGAAGTGTGTCGGAGTGTAGTGGCACCTGGGAGATAAAAGAGAACAGACTTATTACACAAGGCACTTGTGGACTCTCTAAATGATGCTATTATTCATAGACCAAGGAAGACTCAGTATGGGGTTGTGGCAAAATAATAACAGTGATACATTTCAGTACAGTACTTACTATATTATCCCATCTAATGCAACAATACTACAGATATTATACTATTATTTCTTCTAACTTACAAATGAGGAATTAATTTTGGGAAATTTTTACTCAAGGTCACACAGAGAATAATAGGTGCTTCTAGAAATGCATTCACAAACCCAAATTCATAACCCCTCTGTTCTACTAACATATTGACATATACATTTCTTTTTAATCCAACAAATTATGATCCTCAAGGTCATTACTTCACAAATATTAAGATATATTCACATAAGTGTTGTCAGTTTCTTTCTTATTTATTCACTCACACATTAACTCAACATATATTTAGTATGTTCAAAGAGCTGTAGGCATTTGAGTTACATCAGTGTTAACAAGTGTGCGAGTCGGAAAATGTTTCCCTGCTTGCAAGATAACAAGTTAGCCTGCCACAGTTTTATAGATGCTAACAACAAGAAACAAGACTCCTGGAGCAAAGACAAAGGGAATCATTACTCAGAGCACAGCAGACAAAATGAACTTGGTGTTGGCACCAGCTTTTCTTGCCCTTAAGCCTTAGAGCATGAGAGGGTGTGGCTTCTGAGGATCTATGTACACAGTGAGTTTGCATCACTCCTGAGGAAGCCCAACTTTAGTAAACCCCAATCTATAATGGAATGCAAGCAAACATGGCCAACTTTTGCCCCGAGGAGACATATTATATTTATTTTACTGGGAAACAACAACAAAAAACCTGACCTCTGTTTTGAATGGAGATAGTATGTATGACTTCTTCCAACAGTGTTTGCTATATAAAAATCCTTAAAAAGATCATTTTAATCAGAGAGCTGTAGTGCCTCTCCTTATAAGAAGTCCAGAAATAAAAATGCACCATGGAGAACTTTCTCAATAACCAATGAGCAGACAGGCAAAAATACCTTCTGGTGAAGCTTACAATCTAAGGCAAAACCAGTAAGTATAATAAATAAAAAGCTTTTTAGTAGATCAAATGCTGTGGGGAAATAACAGGGTGGATAAGGGACATTGGGAGACTTGGTTAGCACAACATAAATTTGGTTGGATCAGAGTAGTAGGTCTAGATGAGAAGGTAAGATGGCCTGGCAGTCGTGGCTCAGTGGTTGAGCATTGACCTATGAACTAGGTCACAGTTCAATTCCCTGTTGGGGCACATGCCCGGGTGGTGGGCTCAATCCCCAGAGCTGGGCATGCAGGAGGCAGACTATCAATGATTCTCTCTCATCATTGATGTTTCTATCTCTCTCCCCCTTTACTTTCTCTGAAATCAATAAAAATATATTTTTTAAAAGAAGAAGGTAAGATGCCCTAGCCAGTTTGGCTCAGTGGATAGAGGGTCGGCCTGCGGACTGAAGGATCCTGGGTTCAATTCCGATCAAGGTCACATGCCCAGGTTGCAGGCTCGATTGATCACCAGTAGGGGGTGTGCAGAAGGCAGCCAATCAATGTTTCTCTCTCATCATTGATGTTTCTATCTCTCTCCCTCTCCCTTCCTCTCTGAAATCAATAAAAATATATTAAATAAAAATAAAAATAAGGTAAGATGAACAAAGAATTAAAGCCTTTAAGGAAACTTTACCCTTAAATACTTTATTTTTTATCTTGAATTGGTTATTTCTGGGTAAATGAATATACTTAAAATAAAATACATTTCTAATTTTGTACATTGCAGATCAAGGCCTCACATGAGAATGGTAAGAAAAATGTAGAGGAGGAAACTTGTGCTAAACAACATTTTTGCTTATAGTGTTTGTTTATTAGAGATAGGAATATATACATATATTTGGGGTTTGATGAATAGCTATAATGGAATCTAAAATGTCGCTCTGTTAAAGCAATATGGAATCCCTAAAGTACAGTGGCCTGTTTTATAAACCTTAGGGGCCCCTTTTTCTTGTAAAAGGAGAAAGCAATTTTCTCAAAAGGAGCAAACAAACAAAACCTCATCTGAAATTCCCAGCGGTTTAAGTTGACTTTGCAAGTCAATGCCCACGAGGTGAAAGTGTTTCAAATGTTGGCAATGAACTTGTTCCTTGCTTGTGGTATCTTTCTGGTCATTACCCATAGTGCTCTCTCAACTCACACTTAATTCATCCAAACTGGCTTGAATCCTCTGGGACAAAACAGGGAAGGTTGAGCCTACTATGGCTGCAGGAAGTGCTATTCTGTCTATTTTGAGGGAACAGGGAAAAAAATGATGGTTTGGATATTATAAAAGCCCTCAACCTCTTGAGGACAATATACTTCACATAATGCATGATGAAAGGAAACAACAAAAGATTTTTACACTGATCTACCAAAGCAAGTTCAGAGACATAATATCATTATAGAAAATTTATACTACCATGTAAATGGATATTATATATACAGGTTATATAAATATCTGAATTAGGTTTAAAGGCAGTGAAAATTAATGTACTACATATACCTTACTAAAATAAATTTTCTGCTGACTCAGTACCCAGGAGATTATTTGCTTGACAGAGAGTGTAATATATATAGTCCTGGGTATAAAAATGGTATCTTTTATCACTTATTTTTCAGAATAAAGTTATATTTATGGTCAGAAGTTTCATAAAGTCTATAGATTTTATAGCGGTTATCCCCTAAACTGTTTGCCTAAGGGTACAATATTTCTAAGGTGTAAATTAGGCTTTAGATACTGTCAAAAGTTGTATCAGTACTTTCTTACACATATGGAAAAAATTGATTTGAATTCTCAGAAAAACAGAATTTCCACTTATCTAGAAACATGGAAAAAATAAAGTACAGCATAGGGAATATAATCAATAATATTGCAATGACTATGTATGGTGCCAGGTGGATATTTGAACTATCATGGGGGGTTGCTTTGTAAAGCATGTGATTGTCTCCTACTATGCTATACACCTGAAACTAATACAAAATAATATTGAATGTACACTGAAATAAGAAATAAAATTTTAAAAAGCATAGTTTCTCTCTTCAAATCATTAGAAGAAGGACATAATAGCTGACTCTCATCCATTTCATCATATTCTACTTATGAGCCAGTTTTGGAAAATCAAATTAATTTACTATTAAATAATACAGTTTCCAAATTTTTCAATGATTTGTTTTTGTAATATTATCACACCTCAACAAACTCTATAATCCACTACTATGTAGTTAACAATCACATATAGGAAAAAGTGGGCAAGGAAACAATATTGGAGAAAATATATTTGGGATGTACTTCAAAGAATGTAACAGTTTAAAAATTTGTCCAACTATTGAATTGGGGCCCTTCACATTTTTCTGACATCATAATCTGAGTAAAATATTAGAAAAGGGAACCCTCCCAGGAACTGTAAAATATCCAGTCCAAGAACGCAGTCCCACAAAGAAGGGGAATTCATGAGGTAAACCACATGATCATCTTCACCTTCTATCTGAAGAATATTTTCCAGTGGCAGCAGTAAGCTGGACTCCAGGCCTGAGGAAATCCTGCTGAGCTAAAGAATCAGAGTTTGCAGCTTCTGAAGGGGCTGGAATTGGTGGAACATGGGTCTGAGAGTGAAGATCCCCTTTACCCTCTTGACTGAAGTCTCAATTTACATGCAGAGAGACTATAGGAGCACCAGAAAGCAGTTGCTATGGGGTTAAAAATGAAACAGAGCTATTATAGGTCAGTTTTGGACAGTGGAGATCTGCCTCTGGATGAAGGAAATCCCTTACCCTAGGAGCATGCTGACATGTGAGAAAGGCTCCCCTCTCAGAATAAGGATGCTCTCAGGAGTATGGGCTACTCTAGACTCACCCTAACAAAACCTGAAGACAAATTCAACTGATTTAAAGAGAAAGACCATGTTTGGAGCTTGAATCCTGACTAGGTAGAGTGACTTGGACTTGCCACAGATTTATTCTGACAACGGGTAAAACCATTATTACAAATGTAATCAGAAATTATTGAACTGCCTGATACAACAAAAATCAGAAAACTTCAGAAGAGACTGGATACAGTGTCTCTAAATCATATCATAATTAATGTCCGGTGCACATAAAATTAATTATTAGATGTGGAAAGAAACGGAAAAATGTAATCCATAATCAAGAGAAGCTGAAAACCATAAAAAGTACAATGTAGAAATATAAAAAGTACAATGTACACAGTATAAATGATTTAAACTCATAGAGCAAAAATAAAAGTTTCAATATTTTCAATAGCATATGAAAAATAGTGATACCAGAACAAGTGAGCAGGGATTCCTCCCGGGGGATGTCTCAAGGTATCAAAGAATTAAGCCAAGGAGCTCAAGCCAGGCAAAAGTTCATTACAAGCAAACACAGGATCCCTGTTAGGGGAGGGGACCCAAATGGGTTGCAATGAAGCATTCCACTCTTCCCCTTATATCTGCTAAAGGCCTGCTCTTTGTCTATCTGTGACGCTCTCTGATTGGTTCCTGGCCTTTTTGCAACATTTTATTTTGCACTTGCAAAAACAATTCCTTGTTTCAAAACACCCTGTTTTTCTGCTAAACATGTGGTTTCAGCTAGCTCCATGATTCCTCCTCCTTCCACCCCTTTCCCTGTCTACCTAATTCTGCTTTAACTCCTTTCAATAGGGCAATGGTCTCAAGGTCTGGGCCGTGCTTACTAAATACTATTCTTGTTAAATGTGGCACAGTATTTTGCAGACCAGCTGTAATCAGGGTGAGCTTGACAAGAGCACAACACAACAAAACCTGATAACACAACCAATAAAGGTAGTCTATTGCAAACAAGAAATCAAAACATAAATTGACCAAATAGCGTATATAAGCAATGGCTAAGCCCCCTTTCACAGAGCTTTGGATATAATTCCCTGTCTCTTTTACTTGCTACAAGTAAATAAAACTACCTTGTGACAACCACATCTCATTCCTGAATAGAGCACCCCAAGTAGTGAACCCCTTGAATTTGAATTTTTCTCAATTAGTCATAGAGAAAACACAAATTAAAACCACAATTAGTTACTACTTTACACTTAAATAAAAATACAATGATGCCAAGTATTGACAAGGATATAGTACAACTGAAAACCTCATATGTTGCCAGGGGGTAGTTACTTATAAAGCTAAACATATATTTAGCATATTATTTAGCAGCTCTAATCATTGGTAGGTTATTCCAAAGGAATGAGCATGTATGTCCACAAAAGAAGGATTATGACCAGAAGCAGCAAGCAGAGATGAGAGAAAATATCCCCAATATTTAGAGGACAGAGTCCTTTTTGCTCACCCTGGCTCCCATACGCTGTGTGCAAGCTGCTCTAGGACCTGCCACGTGGTTGGGGATGGGGGATTGGTGGCTGCTACTGTGTAAGAGCTGAAATTGATGTAAATTATTCACAATTTACACAATTTACCTCTGTCTTTCGCTGGAAGTTGTAAGCCTTCAACACACTCTGGAGTTCTTAAACAGCTATATCAAGCAGATTCTACCCCTGTAGTTGTCTAGGTGGGGAGACAAGATTCTCTGTGCTTCCTACTCTGCCAACTTCCCAGAATTCCATTCTCTATTGAGATTGCTATTTGGCTGTTCAAACACCTTTACATTTCAGGAATAAAATTAACATGGCTGGGGCATATTATCCTTTTTAATATATTTCTTGAATTTTAATCTCTAATACTTGGATTAGAATTTTTAACTATTTTTATGAGGAGATAATTTTCCTTCATATAATGTCTTTTTAAATTTTGTTATCAATGAGAGCCCCATGAAATGAGTTTTGAAGTGTTCTCTCTTTTTATCTATCCACTAGAGGACCGGTGCACGAAATTTGTGCATGAGTGGGGGAGGGTCCCTCAGCCCAGCCTGCACCCTCTAACAATCCGGGACCCCGGATGTCTGACTGCCAGTTTAGGCCTGATCCCACAGGGATTCAGTGGGATCAGGCCTAAACCGGCAGTTGGACATTTCTCTTGAAATCTGGGACCATTGGCTCCTAATTGTTCACCTGCCTGCCTGCCTGATCATCCCTAACCACTCTGTCTGCCTGCCTGATTGCCCCTAACCACTCTGCCTGCCTACCTGATCGCCCCTAACCGCCTCTGCCTTGGACCTCGCCTGCCATTGTGGCCGCCTCTGTCTTGACCCCCGCCACTGCAGCTTTGTCCAGAAGGTCGTCCGGAATGACGTCCAGAAGGTCGTTTGGCTGTCTGGTCTAATTAGCATATTATGCTTTTATTATTATAGACTATTATACTTTTGTAAGACTGATGTAATTTCTTCTTTAAAACTTTGGAAGAACTTACCAATAAAGCTGTGCAGTCCTGGAGATATATTTTTAATAATATGTAATTACATATTCAAGTGCAATGAGAGGTATGTGGATTTTCTAATTCTTCTTGTATCATTTTTGACAGACTGTGTTTTTCAATTTCATTCCCATTTAAGTCTTTGTTATATTAAAGTTGTTTAAAATAATCTCCTGTTATCTTTTCAATAGCTTTATAATCTCTAGCAAAGTCACTACTTTCCTTTCTGTTTTTTTCTTCTACACTTTTGTTATCATGAACAACCTGGGTAGGGGTTATAAATTTAATTAGTCTTTTCAAACAAATAACTTTTGGACTTATTGATATTCTCTCTTATATGTTCGCTATTTTTTAACCTTGATTTATTCCCTTTTCTCATTAAGTTTATGTATTTAATGTGATCTGTGCCCAGCTTCTTGAGATCACTGATTTTTAGTCTGTATTCCTTTCTTTTATATGGCTATAGAACCCACACATTTTTAGATGTTTATTTTCATTACCATTCAAATCAAAATATATTTTAATTTTCATTAAAGTTGTTCTTTGACCCACATAGTATCTAGATACATATTGCTTAATTTCCAAATATTTAAGAACTTCCTTGTTACCTTTTATCACTGAATTCTAATTTTCATTTTATTCAGGGAGCATAACCTGTATGATGTAATCATTTAAAAATTGTTGAGGTGTTTTTTTTTATGACCCAACTTGTGACCAATTTGATAACAGCTTCAAGAACACTTAAAAGTAATATTTATCCTGCAACTGTGATGCAGAGCTTTCTATAACAAATTAAGTAAAATGACTTATCTTTAAATCTCCTATATATCTTTAATGTTTTTCTACTCATAATTAAAATAGTTATGCTGAAACCGGTTTGGCTCAGTGGATAGAGCGTCAGCCTGCGGACTGAGAGGTCCCGGGTTCGATTCCGGTCAAGGGCATGTACCTGGGTTGCGGGCACATCTCCGATGGGGGATGTGCAAGAGGCAGCTGATCGATGTTTCTCTCTCATCGATGTTTCTAACTCTATCTCTCTCCCTTCCTCTCTGTGAAAAATCAATAAAATATATTTTTTTAAAAAAATAAATAAAATAAAATAGTTATGTAAAAATTCCTCTGTGGATTTTTCTAATTCTCTTATTTTGTTGTTAATCTTTCTTTTATATGTTTAAAAGCTATGTCAAATAGAAGTTCCATTGCATTGACACTGGAATCATGAATACAGTCCACCTTAATTTCTAGTAATGTTTGTTAACTGAGAATATACTTTGACTTGTATTAATATTTATCATAAGGGCTTTCTTTTAACATCAGTGTGGCATCCTTTTGCATTCAGTCTTCATATGTCCTTATATTTAAAGTATGTCTCTTACATGCAATATATAACTTAGGTTTTTTGTAATCCAGCCTGACCATCTTACACTTCTAAATGCACATAGAGCAGTTAAATAATATTAAAAGGTAATTATTTATATGTTAGCTTTAATCCCTCTTCTTGCTACTTGTTTTTTAGTGTTTTTTACTCCCTTTTCTCTCTTACGGGCGTGCCTTCTATTGTATGAAACAAGTATTTTAATGTTATAATTTGTATTCTACTGTCATGTATAAGTTATGCATTCTTTAATATTCTTATAGATAATAAGTTAATAAAGCTAATGTGAAAGTTACTCGGCTGTCTCTTACTTCTAAGATTACCCATCTACACTCTGTTCTATGTTGCTAGGGCTGAGATGCTACCATGGCATTTCTTTTTTCTCAGATAACTAACTACCTGTCAGGCTTTGTCCTAGCATGTGATTATGAAGCAAAAGCAGGGGAGGACAGTCTTTCCCCTACTTTTTTGCTTGCTGATCCTGTTGGTATTTCTCCAGAAATGGTAGTAGCCCTGGGTTTCAGTCCCTGAATTCTTAAACATCACCAGATCCAACTTCAGCATGATTATCACACACCAGCACCAAAGAGAAAAAGCCCACATATCCGGTCAGAGTTCCTGCTGCATGAGGCCTCACTCCTGGTTACTCATCTCCAAATGCATTTAGCACAGCACCTAATTCTTAGGTTTCTTTAAAGATTAAACAATTTAAAGACTATAAAAACTCAGAATGGTACTTGAATATCATAAGTGCTACATAATATAATCTATTATTATTGGTATAATGAAATGTCATTCATATATATATATATATAATCTCCATTCCTTAGCCTAAAATATATTTAATTATATTGAAAAATAAAGTCTAATCACATCTCGTCACTAACCATGGTATAAACAGGCTATCACTTTTGGAATCATTAAAGTTGCAATTATAGGCTTTGTAAAATTATATATGAATATTACACTATATATCTTTATTGGTTCATGCATTAATAGTAAGATAAATTAGATTTTCATTTAAAAATCATTAATTAGAGTATAAAAAATTGGGGCAGGTTTGACGGTTACATATGATTTTTAAATGAATATTGAAAACGATACCTATTCTCATGCAGAGATGCCTCCTGTTGAGTGGACTTCAGAGGCCAATTTGTATTCAAAGAAAATGTTATTTATAGCAAGTTTTAAATTATTCTCTGAAAAAATCTTGCTTTAGTTTTGAAAACCAATTATATCAGTTGTTGAGAGAACTGTAGAGCATTTCAAAGAACATAATCTATAGAATTAGATAAATTATTTATGGTTAGTTCCTAATTAAGCTTAATAACATCAATAATTAACAATTCCCCAAACTCGTTGCAAAATGCTTTATTCTTTTCAAAGAGCTTTCTTTTTATTTCCTCATTAGATGCTCACATCAACTCTCGAAGGTAACTTGGGAAAATGTTACCCTGATGTATTTGGGTGAGAAAAATGGAATCTTGGCGATGACTGCAGTTTGTTTATCATATAAGTACTATCATCATAGGATTAAAAAAATTATGGTTATACTGTTGTTTCAATAAATACTTCATAGTCTGTGACATATCCTGACATTCCACTGTATGCACCCTGCTCTTTCCAGGATTCATACAACCTATAATAAAATGTTAAATCAAGTGTGCACATGTACTACATTTAAATATAAACAAAGAAACAAAGAAATTAAAAAAAACAACAACAGAAACATATAATGACCAGGTGTTGAAGAAGTTGCCATGAGAAGAAAATCTGTCAATTGTTTAGGGAGAAACAAAATGATTGCAATCTGAATTGAAACAATACTAATTTTTCTACCCAATAGTTTTAAAAACAGGCAGATGGAAATCAAGAAATAAAGAAGGAAGGAAGGAAGGAAGGAAGGAAGGAAGGAAGGAAGGAAGGAAGAAAGAGAGAGAGAGAGAGGGAGAGAGAGAGAGAAAAGACACTTCCAGAAAGAGAAAAATAAAAATGATGGCATGGTTTAGTAAAAAAAAAAAAAAATATTCCCTTTGAAATCAGACACAGAGCACAAAAAAACAGGCATCATGCAGCTAGGCAACTAGCCACTATGAATATTAAATCAAAATGCATAGAAAAAATTATTTTTGATAGGACAACACTCTTCTCCTACATTAATATAGGTGAGGAATTTGGAGGTCTTTTACTTCTTTACCCACTGCCAAATCTTTATTTAAAAAGTTTGAAATTATGGAAACTCATTATTACCTAATTATTCTCACATTATATATCTTATAATTCTTGACATTTTTATTAGGTCTGTAGTCATATTAATAGCAATTACTCAGGATTAACCCTGCATTTTGATGTTATTACTAACAATTTTATATACTTTTTTTCCTGTTATAAGAGTGTACATTTCTCAGTTAACTAGAAAAACTTCAAATGTTTCTTCAATATTTTTAGTATTTCAAATATATATTAAATTTTAAAAATATTTTTATAGTTAATATATGCTTAACTTCTCTAGTTACATGAGTTATTTTTTATTTTTCTATAAATTTTTCAACAGATATTTTTTTCATTTTTGATTATTGTTTTCATAGCTTTTATTGTCATCTTTATACCTATGTTAATTCACTCTATGATTGTATGACCTTATTTCAGAGAAGCAATATATTTTTATGTCCTAATTAGGATGCCAAGTCATTTTATAATACCTTTTTAATATAATTTTTGAACAGTTATTTGCCAATCCCATATAAAGTGTTAGTGATAGAATGGTGAACAGCCTTAAACACTGCTCTCAAGGAATAAGTAGTAAGCAAGATAGGGCTCGCAATCCATTCCAGTTGATTGCCTTTTTTATGTTGTTTTACAGGATACACACACACACAAACAGGGTGACCCAAAAAATGTATACACACTTAACCAGCTGATTCTATACTTTTGAAAATAAAATATATTTTAATAAACACTGCCTTTATAATGAATCAAAGTGTGTATACATTTTTGGGGACACCATATATATATATTATTGGGAAAGAATATTTAATTTGATTTGATATATATTTGATTTTTTTAGAGAGAGAGGAAGGGAGAAAGAGAGAGAAACATCAATGTGAGAGCAAAATATCAATCAGCTACCTTCTGCACACCCCCTACTGGGGATCAAGCCCACAACCTGGGCATGTGCCCTCACTGGGAATCGAACCCACAACCTTCCAATACACAGAGCAACATCAACTGAGCAACACCAGCCAGGACTACAGTACCATTTTAAAGGGACTTGTGATGGTCAATTTTGTGTCAACTTGAGGGGGCCACCGGCAGCCCAAATACTTAGTCAAATGTTATTTTAGCTGTGCTGTGAGTCTGTTCTTAGATGAGATTAACATTTAAATTGGTACAGTGAGTAAAGTCGATTGCCCTCAATAATGTAAATGGGCCTCATTAATCAGTTGAAGATTTACATAGAACATAAGGCTGATTCTTTCCCAATAAGAGAAAAGTTCTACTTTTCCTGCATTTGAGCTGGGACATTGCCCCCCCCCCCCCCCCCGCCCCCAACGCCTTAGTATTCAGACGGAAATATCTGCTCTTCCTGGTCTTGAGCCTGCTGGCCTTCAAACTGGAACTACACAAATCTGGAGGGAGGCAGAGGGTGCTAGGCTGCTGGTGTCAGTTAAGGCAAATATATATTTTGGTCAAAAGCTTGCAAAATTTCCAGGGGGTCCACAGAAGCTGTGCTGGTCATTGGTATCTTTAGTGGCAAATTTTGCTGATTTGGCTACAGAGCATGTAGTTGTGAACCGCAATCGCTCCCACAGTGTGGCTGCGATTGATGGTTCCTGTTTTGGTCCCTGGTTCCTAATCACCCCTATAGGTATCAGCTGTGCCTCTCTGGGTGGGCTACAATTAAAGTTGGTCCCCAAAAGGCTAGGGAAGCTGATTTTCACCCCACTCTTTCTAGCTGGGAGGGGAGGTAGGAAGAGGGCGACTCTCTAGCTAAGAAGTTTCTTCTTGGCACTGTGCCATACCTTGAGGATATGGGATGATTGCAGGCAAAATGAACCTGCCTTCCTCTTCCGTGTGTTTGTTGTCATGTTTTTGTTGCACAGTGTTGCTGAAGCTTCTTCAGTGGAATCCGAAGCAATCCGAGAGTGGATAGCTGTCTAATTGCTGGCCCTTGATGTGGGGATGAAGGCATGGGTCTCCTCTGTTGCCATTTTGTTTGTGCAACTCCCTATTGGTTCTGTTTCAATGAAGAACACTGACTATCACGAGTTCCATGTTTTCATTGTTTTGTTTTTCTTTCCCTTTTATACATTAGAAAAAGGGAGAAATATACCCAGCTCTTGAGATTGTGCTTAGATCGATTGTTGCTTGTTACTGGCAGCCCTCATTATCCACTTAGATGTGTCAGATCAAATACAATTCCTGGTCCTATAAACCTTAAGGTTTTATGGTACCAATGATAATTATATTTCATAGAAAGGTAAGTTGACATTCAGAATGTGACTTGACAGCTCATGTAGGTCTACCTAGCGAGAGAAAACGGGCTGATCATGAGGGGCGCAAATGTTGTTGTTCCTATGACAGCCATATATTCCATAGTGAATTAATCATTTGTCATTTTGAATGTAGAAGGGTCTTAAGAGCTTGCTTAATATGTCTACCTCTGAGGTATTAATGTCCTCTTGGTGTGCTGATAAAATCAGTGCGCTGAGCCAGCAAAACAAAGGACATATCAGAAGCTTAATAAATTCATCAAGATAATGAAATTTAACCCCCAGAGGCCTCTCTGCAGTATTCTTGTGTGTATTCACCAGGCCGCTGATGCAGAAAAATCGACATTTCTCTTCCTCTAATCATGGCAACTAGGTATTTATTTTTCTTTTGCAATCTGTACCAAGTATGTAGAATGCAAAGGAGAAGAGACAAAGAAAATGGGTTTTTTCCATGTATGGATTATTTAATTTTTAGTTTGTTTAATTAAATAAATTAAATGTAAATAATCTGTGCAGACTGGTCTGTGTAATTATATACTATATAATAGAGCAATCAGCACTAGAATATAATGTTCTTAAGGGCAGTGATTGTAAATACTAAAACTTTGCATCCCTAGAGCCTAGCACAATACCTGCCACATGGTAGATGCTTAATGACGATTGTTACAGGGAGAAATCTTCTCAATGATAATGAATTAGTAAATTATAAAGTGATTGATAACTTGCTTAACTGATAAGCTACTTTTATTTATGAACTATCTTGGGCATTATCCCTCAGTATTACTCCTCCTTTTGTCCCCTAGTTATAAAATATCTAGATTTCAGTTTGGTTCATGGTCACTAAGAATAAAGTTTCTGCCCTGACCGGTTTGGCTCAGTGGATAGAGCATCGGCCTGAGGACTGAAGGGTCCCAGGTTCGAGTCCGGTCAAGGGCATGTACCTTGGATGCGGGCACATCCCCCGTGGGGGGTGTGCAGGAGGCAGCTGATCAATGTTTCTCTCTCATCGATGTTTCTAACTCTCTATCCCTCTCCCTTCCTCTCTGTAAAAAATCAATAAAATATATTTTTTAAAAAAATAAAGTTTCCATTTCATAGTTTCTTTTCTAAGTAGATATTTCCAGGTAACAATGTGCTAACACAAGGTTTAAAATAGAAGTGTTCTATAACAGATTTAGGAAGTTTATTATCACATGTCTCCTTTAACTCTTCTTTCCTCATATACTTGAAATACAGGTATGATGACGGGAATTCCAGTCCCCATTTTGGCCCGTGAGGATGAGTTTCACATATTGGGATTACTGAGGCAGAGTTTCTGAATCCTTAATTCCACAGGGCTGCCAAATAAGAGCCAAATTGCTAAAAATATATTCTTAAAAGACAATAGAAAAGATCAGTGAAACTAAGAGCTGGTTCTTTGTAAAGATAAACACAATTAATTAACTAAAAAAAGATAACCAATTAAAGAAAGAGAGAGGGCTCAAACATATAAAATAAAAAATGAAGGAAGAAAGATTAAAACTAAAACACAGGGATACAAAAGATCATAAGAGAATACTAAAAATAATTATACATCAACACATTGGACAATCTAAAATAAATGGATAAACTGCAAGAAACATACAAGCCTTGCAAGTCTAAATCATGAAGAAATAAAAAAGTCAGAATAGGTTAATTATTAGTAAGGAGATTAAATTAGTAATCAAAACTTTCCAACAAACATAAGCCCAGGACCAGATAGCTTTACTGGTTAACTCTAATAGTCAAAGAATTAATGACAATCCTTCTCAAACTCTTTCAAAAACAATAAAAGAAAGAGAAAAATCATTTCAAAATAATATCACAAGATCAGCATTGCCCAAGTATCTCTGATGAGCATTGATACAAAATGTTTAACAATATATTAGCAAACTGAATTCAACATGCATTAAAATATCATACATCATGGTCAACTGGAATTTATTCCAGGGATGCAAGGATAAAAACCATATCATTCCAATAGATGCAAAAAAGAAATTAGATAAAATCTATAATAATAAAAGCATAATATGCTAATTAGACCTAATGATCTTCCGGACGACCACGCTATGACACCCACTGGTGCCAGGCCAGCCAAGGCAAGTGCAATGCGATTGGTTGGGGGCCTGGCCATCACCCCATGATCGCCCCACAGAGGGAGGCTCAGGCCACCGGCCGGCTGTGCAATCCATCGGGGGCTCCATGATCGCCCCAAAGAGGGAGCCCCAGGCCACCAAGTGGTGGGCTGCGGCAGGTGGGTAGGGCCTCCCTCTGTGAGGGAAGCCAGTGCTGTCAGCTGGAGGAAGGAAGGCCTACTCTTGCACAAATTTTGTGCATTGGGCCTCTGGTTCCACTTATAAAAACTCTCAACAAAGTGGGAATGAATGTACCTCAACATAATAGAGACCATATATAATAAGCCCACAGCTAAAGCCATACTTGGTGGTAAAAGGTTGAAAGCTTTTTCTCTAAAATTAGGAAAAATAAAAGAATGTCTACTCTCACTACCTTTATTCAATGTAGTTTTGGAAGTCCTAGCCAGAACTGTTAGGCAAGGAAAAGAAATAAAGAAATCCAAATAGGTAAGGAAGAAATAAAATGATCACTATTTGCAGATGACATAATATTATATGAGAAAACCTTAGAGATTATACACACACACACACACACACACACACACACACAACCTGTTAGAAATAATAAATTCAGTAAAATTATAGGATACAAAATCAGTGTACATTTTCACTTCTATACACTAATAGCATACCATCAGAAAGAGAAATTAAAAATACCCTTTACAATGGTATCAAAAAGAACAAAATACCAAGGAGTTGATTTAACCAAGGAGGTGAAAGGCCTCTACACTAAAAACTATAAGACACTGATGAAAGAAAGTGAAAAACACAGATAAATGGTAAGGTATTCCATGTTAGTGGATTGTTAAAAAGCAATATTGTTAAAATGTCCATGCTACTCAAAGCAATCTACAGATTTAATGAAATCCCTATCAAGATTCCAATGACATTTTTCACAGAACTAGAACAAATAATTCCAAAATTTGTGTAGAACCACAAAAGACTTCAAATAGCCAAAACAATCTTGAGAAAGAAGAACAAAGTTGGAGTCATCACACTCCTTGATTTCAAACTATATTACAAAGCTATAGAATCAAAACATTATGGTATTGGCATAAAAACAGACACACAGATCACAGCAGCAGAATGGAGAGCCCAGAAGTAAACCCAGGCACATATGGTCAATTAATTTTTTAAAAAGGAGCCAAGCATATACAATGAGGAAAGAATAGTCTCTTCATTAAATGGTGGCGGGAAAACTACACAGCCATATGCAAAAGAATAAAACTGGACAACTATCTTACATCATATACAAATTTTAACTCAAAATGGATTAAAGACTAAAATGTAATATCCAAAACCATAAAACTCCTAGAAGAAAACAAGCAGTAATCTTGTCATCAATCTTCCTGATGACCTTTTGTATTTGGCACCAAAAAAAGAAAAAGGGCAATAAAAGCAAAAATCAGCAAGTCAGTGAAGGGGTAAAAAATTACAAAGTAGCATTTATAAAATAAATAAGTAATGGGAATATAATGTACAGCATGGTGATGATAGTTAACAATACTGCATTGCGTATTTGAAAGTTGCTTAGGGAGTATATCGTAAAAGTCCTCATCGCAAGTAAAATAATAATAATGCCCTTAAAATTAAAATTGAAGATCAATAAATAGTCTGTATTTTTATTGCATTTGACACTCAATACTGAACATAATCTCACACACAGAACAAACAAACATACAGAAAACAGCAATAGCAATTTCTGACCCCTTTTTTTTCTTTACACCCATTAAAATCTGTTAGCAGGGTCAATGGGAAGTGAAACCATGGAAGTGCCTTTAGAAGTCAGTATTCAGTTGTGATGCAAGAGTAGCCACTACATAGAGATAGAAGCACAGCTGGACACTGTTAGTTTACACTTAGTACAGTGAAACATAAAAAGAGAGAGAGCCCAAAGGAGTGGAGGCACACATGCTCAGTTCTTCTTCAAGTATTGTTTCAAATCACATAAGCCACTAAAAAAAAAATAAAATAAGCCATAAGTACAAGGTGAAGACCAAGTCTAGTAGCATTATTCTGCATAAGTCTCAAGTCCCATTGAAAGAAATCAGAGATAAAGGCCAAAGTGATCCTCTAACACAGGGGTCCTCAAACTTTTTAAACAGGGGGCCAGTTCACTGTCCCTCAGACCGTTGGAGGGCCCTACTATAGTTTTAAAAAAAAACTATGAACAAATTCCTATGCACACTGCACATATCTTATTTTGAAGTAAAAAAACAAAACGGGAACAAATACAATATTTGTATTTGCATATGGCCCACGGGCCGTAGTTTGAGGACCCCTGCTCTAACATATATAAGCTTAGAAGAAAAAAAATTGGTGATTTTGAGATTTCCTCCCCTGAAATTTGACCCAACGATAGCTATTTGAAAAAGAGTGCTCACCTGACCCAGCCAATCATCCTCAAGGAATGTGTAATCACATAACATGAAAGGATGAATCGGTCTCTATAAGAAACAAGGTCACTTTTATACTCTAATAACTGTAGAATGCTATGTTATACCATGTGGACTATGAAGGACCCGTTCTTCTTCAGTTGCAGTTAAAGAGCTTTAAAGAGTATTATGCTTTAAGAAGATATGGAAGATAAAGAAGTAATGGCCTTCAGATCCTTAGATTCAGTCCCTCCTTCAACAAAGTTATCCCTGCCCTTGGGTCTTTGCTATATATATAATATGAATACAGAAAATCCCATTTTGTGTCTCAGTCCCCCCAAATTATAACTCCTAAAAAGTGATGACTCTTCTTGCTTTAGCTTATGCAAAAAATATATACATGTTTATGTATACACAACACACATACAAAGTTGACCCTTGAAGAACATGGGTCCTAATATAGGTTTTTATTTTCAATAAATATATTCTAAATTTTTTTGGAAATGTGTGACAATTTGAAAAAAAACTCACAGATGTACTATGTAACCAAGACTAGAACTATTGAAAACAATAAGAAAAAGTTAGGTATATCATGAATGCATAAAATATATGCAGATAATAGTCTATTTTATTATTTATTGCCATAACATATACACAAATCTATTATAAAAAGTTTAAATTTACAAAACTTAGGCACACACAGACCATACACGATTCTATCTGTAGTTGGGAGAAATGTAAATAAATGTAAAGATGCAGTATTAAAGAATAATCGCATTAAATTTAGTATAGCACATATTGTACTATGGTAAAGATTTTCTAGCCACCTCTTGTTGCTATTTCAGCAAGCTCAATTGTTGCTAATACCAGATTAAAATGCCAGGTGGTAAGGATCATCTCTACATGAGCAGTTCCTTTCTCCAGTCAGTTGTGTTTTGCAGTAAAAACGACCTCTCAATGTCCTGGAGCATTTTCCATCAAGGTTTACTGCAATGCTATAAACCTTGAATGCCATCATGGGTCCCATATGAAGTGCCACTAGTGATGGTGGACGTTCTCCCGAGAAGCAGAGAAGTCATGACATTTCAGGAAAAAGTTGAATTGCTTGATGTGTGCTGTAGATTGAGGTCTGCAGCTGTGGTTGCTCACCATCTATCTATATAAAAGGCTAATATGCTAAGTGTCCTTCCCTCAGTCCAGGTAATGACTTCATGTAGAAACAACCGGCTTCCTCTCCCTAGGGATGACTAGCCTCCTTGCAGTTTCTTTAGCCCAGGAACACTTTAGCCAGGTGGAAACACTTTACACTATTACCAAATGTCTGTGAAGAATTTTCCTGTGCCTCATCTCATTTGATCCTCACAATAGTCCCGGAGTAGGTAGATAGGAGACTCAGTGGAATCCTATTTTCTTTTCATTAGCTGGAAAATGGAGATTTAGAAAGTTTAGAAACTTGACCTGACTGAAAAGAAGAAAGAAATGGTGGACCTTGAAAATGACTTCAGGTTTTCTCACTGTGCAGAATATAGTCAAACACTGCTGCAGTTAAATATTTTACCCTTTGTTCTCCCTGTGTGATCTACAATAATAATCTGCTTCAGTTGATATTTACTGCTGTGTTGCTGATAATTACCTGAAAGATAAGTTGGGGTGCTTCACTGGGCTGGAAAAAGTTTAGCTAAATCAGAAAGCAGATCTAATTAAGCAAGTTTGTTCTACATCTATAAAAGCTAAGTTGACTGGCGCATGCACGATACATATAAAGCTCTCTCTGGCACTAATAACATGCATGTGTTTCAATGATCGTGAATTTGGTTGACACTTCTATTATAGAGAAAGGCGAATAGCAATATTAAAATATTTCTTCTAATTAATTTCCTTTCAATGTGCACAAATTCGTGCACCAGACCACTAGTTTCAAAATAAGTGAATCCAGTGTAAGGACCAAAAACAGAAAAGGAAATCCACAAAGCTGTGGCTGCAGTTATTCCAGCAGTAGAAAAAAACTTGTGCTTTTTATGAAATACCTTTTATCTTTATTGAAAATGCAGCTCTGGGGGTTGGGGGGAGGCAGGGTTGCTATAAGAAAGGCATGCCTATAGACTTTAGTATGATTTGAGAAAAAGCAAAGTCATTACATGACAACTTAAGGCAAAAGGAAAATGAAGGATCTAAAATAGGTTTCATAATTTTAGAAAGGGGTATGCTTAATAAATGTCAAGATAACAGGACAAAAAGCTCTGCCCACCAAGAGGCAGCAGACAAGTTCCCCAATGCCTTCAAGAGAATTAATCATTGAGGGGAAAGTATAACTGCCTAAACAGGTTTTTAATGCAGATCAAACTGCCCTACTCTGGGGGGAAAAAAAGCCAGAAAGGACATCTATTAGTAAGAAAGAGGAGCAAGTACCAGGTTTAAGGCAAATTCAGTTGGGTTTATTATGAGAACTGCCTTTACCTATAAATCTGCTAATCCCTGGGCAGTGAAGGGAAAAGATAAACAGCAGCTGCCAGTCCTTTGGCTGAACAGTAAGAAAGCCTGGACAATGAGAACCTTTTTGCTGGTTTGGTTCTATCCATGTTTTGTCCCTGAAGTCAGGAAGCATCTTGGACAGTGCCCCAAGCCATCCCGAACCCATGATTCCACACCAAAGGCATGAAAGTGTCTATTTGCCCCTGAACACAACACCTCTAATTCAGCCTTTAGATCAGAGGATCAGCAGAACTATTATTATTATTATTATTATTATTATTATTAGTTTTGTTACATTTATGCTCAGTTTATTTTTTACAAGAGTGCCAAGACCAGTCAAAGGAAAAAGAATATTTTGCAAAAAATGGTACTGGGACAACTGGATATCCATATGTAAAAATTAACTCCAAATGGATAAAATATTTTAATATAAG
Organism: Myotis lucifugus; assembly: GCF_000147115.1. Taxonomy (NCBI): domain Eukaryota; kingdom Metazoa; phylum Chordata; class Mammalia; order Chiroptera; family Vespertilionidae; genus Myotis; species Myotis lucifugus. Next base: position 313,307 of record NW_005871152.1, read on the forward strand.
AGCTAAAATGGTAAAAATATTAAAAGTACACACAGAAGTAAATATTTTTTACTTTGAATTAGTTAATGGTTTCCTAAATATGACACTGAAAGCACAAGTGACAAAAGAATAAGTTGATAAATTGAATTTGGTCAAAATGGAATACTTTTGAGAATCAAAGGACATTATCAAAAATTGAAAAGACAACCCATAGAATAGCTTTGGCCTTTGTCCTACATGTCTTTGTAATTCTTACTATTGTGGTGGGGTCTTCCTCCCAGTACAGCCACTTTTATGTCCTTGAGAATAGTAATGGCAAAGATTTGTTGGCCGTCTAAAGCCTCTGCCCCTGCCAATTCCCTCCAACCTCCCCCACTAAAGTGTAAGGTTCTCAAATAATGCAATATGTGAAGAGAAATGACACTAGTCAAGGGGAAAACCTCGAGTAACCACATATATCTGTGCTAGAACATATGTGGGCCTATACACCCATGTGTGGCACACGCACACATATACACACACTCACACGGTCAGTTTAGAGAACTGGAATCATTTCCAAGTATACACAGTGGAACATCTGATTTTCCTCTCCTTATCCTGCTCGTTATCATGTCTCCTTACCTCCCCTCTTTGCTTTATTCCTAAATTCCAATACATAATGAAGGTACTTTATTACTGTGTTAATATTATTAATCTGAAAATATATTGGTGCCTTGACCTTCAAGATTTCAAAGCAATAACATTTCTGTAATTTCCTTTTATTGTTTGACTTCGTTATTGGGTGTTTAGTGTTTTATATATACCCAGAGACCATGCAATGGGTGCACTTTTATATAACTAACAACTAAATGAATAAATTATGAACAGATGTATCAGTTCCTGTATATGTGCTCAGAGATTGAGGACTGAGGAAATGACTACATTTTCAAACCAGTGTATAAATAAATAAGCATTTCCATATCTGGGTACAGAGTGTCCTTATGCAAACTACATTCTTCATTTCACATTTTTTAAGTGTCACTTTCCACATCTGATGAAGACAAGAGGAGTATTACATAAAAACCAGAGGGGAAAATGGCCAATGCTTCTATTACTCATCCTTATTATCATCACTTTTGGGAAACGGATCCTTAGTGGCATTTTCTCTGATTGTGAAGAAGGCATCAGAATTTTAATGTTTGATGCCCAACATAAAGGCGGGAAAGCCACCCGACAGGGCTGTGACCCCCGTGTGCATGCTCTCACTTCAGAGGTCACAGCAAGGATGTGGGATTCAGTAAACAAACAGCCTCCCCTACAGGACAAGGCACAGTGGTCTAAACGTTACCAACTGCATGTGACACTGTAGGGACAAAGATCATAATGAGATGTTGCACAACATAAAGACATCCTTATAAAAATGATAGAAAAGGAAAATTGAAAACAAACAAGAAGTCTTCCCAAATTCTGTTATCATTTGATGGCAACTTTATAGGTCTTCCCAAGAGCTTTTCCTCCTCCTGCAAAATAGGTAGAGCTTTTCATGTTCATTCATTGTTGTTCACAAAAGCGAGCCCTGTAATTCTTCTATCCCTTAGCCTTCCTGGTTTTATTGTAGTAATGTTTATAGATGACGTCTTTCTGAGGTAGTGCTGAATAGCAAGGCAAGAAAAAAATGATGATAAATATCATATAGTACAAATCTTAATCATATAGGTAAAACAGAAAATTCTTTTAAATGATTCTTAGTATTTGTTATTTCATATAATCCTGATGCCTTTGGGGGGTGCGGGGAGGAGGCACTCTGTGAGGATTTTTTGCTGCTTCTATCTTATAAATGATTCTCTTTGATCAAAATCTAATGCAAGCTCTCCTTTCTTTAGAGTCATAGAGCAATGATTTCATATCCCAGTATTTTAACTCTTGACAGCTCAGTGGGAGAGGAAAGGGGAGGGAGGTTACCTAAAGAAGAGGAAAAGATGGGGAGGGGAATTCCAAGTCAGGATGAAGATGACAGGCAAAGCCTGGGAGCAGCTGTAAAAACTGTTACTTGATCTCTTCCAGAGATTGGGGTACTGGGGTGAATGACAACTTCTAATTAAAATGGTGGCTGATTATCATGTAAGAAGTGACACAATTTGTCAAGACCTGGAGTAAAAGATGAATCACTTTTATTTGTGGAATATTATAATTTAAAGATATGCATTTTTATATGAACATCTGTGGTTTGTTTTTTGAGGGGAGGCGTGATAATTTAATCCTTTTTATTTTGAGGCTGAAATGTGCATATTGTATTTTTGTCATGTCTTAATTTTTATATTTCCATAAACAAGAATAAAATAAGTCCTTAATGTTCACATGCAAAATTGAAAAGTTTATATGATTTAGAATTTGCATATTCTAATTAGATACCTAGATCATGATTGCATATTCATACCTCACCATGAAATCCATTGGAGTTTTAATTTTTAAAGCTAAATGATCTCCTTAGTGGACTTATATGTATTAGAACTTATGTATATTATTGCTTTTTCGGGGCAAATGTATATGCCTGCCCTCAGAACACTTGCTGCCAAGTGTTTTTTAGATCTTTGAGAAACTGAAAATAGATGTCTTTGATTTTGTTCTCTTTAATGCATATATTTCAAAGTTAAGGAAAGCATTTTCCAATTATACATGCATAGACAGTGATTTTACTATTCCAAAGGAAAGACATACCTCTTTGAGTCTACATATTTATGGTTTGGCCGAACTTGTTTCATTAAGTTAAAAAATGCCATATGTGGAAGGAATAATATCTCAATAAAATAAATTATAATCACAAATAAGCAGACATGAATATAATAGTATATATACTAGTAATATGTACTATGCATATTTTATTAATATATAGCATATTATATGCCAGGTACATGTATACATAGATATATTTTATACATATCACATATACTTATATATTATATACATGTGTACATATTATTTATATATACATGGATATATATTATCATTTATACGTTTGTACATATGTATATAATATCATGGATGTATTTGTTTATATCACATATATTACTTATTGGTATTTATGTACATGTATATCCTATATAATAAAACCCTAATATGCAAATCAACAGAAGAGCAGAATGACTGGTTGCTATGATGCGCACTGACCCCCAGGGGAAGACGCTCAACACAGGAGCTGACCCCTGGTGGTCAGTGAGCTCCCACAGGGGGAGCACCGCTCAACCAGAAGCTAGGCTAATGGCTGGTGAGCACAGCAATGGTGGCGAAAGCCTCTCCCACCTCTGCTGCAGGCAGGCGGTAATAAGCAAGGGGTCCCAGACTGCCAGAGGGATGTCTGATTGCCGGTTTAGGCCCACTGGCAGGCAGACATCCTCCAAGGGGTCCCAAACTGCGAGAGGGCGCAGGCTGGGCTGAGGGGACCTCCCCCCCAGTGCACAAAATTTTGTGCACTGAGCCTCTAGTCTGTATATAATACCGTGTATATGCCATACATATACACCCATAGTGTATATATAATATATGAACTTTATAACATGTTTATATCCACACACTGTATGGATATAGATATAGATATAGATATAGATATAGATATAGATATAGATATAGATATAGATATAAGTATATATAATGAGTGAGCACACACACACACACACACACACACAAATACAGGTATCAAACTATGGCTGTGGGAACCAAGTAATTGTTACATTTGTTTTCCCCATGGGCTCCCTCTAAATTTGGTTCCACACACATTGGCTGCTTTGAACTTGCAATGGCTACTCTAGTGCACACAAACATATCAGGCATGGCCATAATTCAGTTGGTCTCATTTCCATAAGTGATGAATGTTGACGATGAGAAATAGAAAGCACATGTGCTCCCTGCACCTATAAAAGACCACTACTAAGAGCCAGAGCAATTGTATATCTTGTTCTCATCAGATTTGATTTCTCTATTATATTGTGTTTATGGGCCGGTATGCATAGGGAAAGAGGAAAAATACTTACTATATATAAAACATCATTCTATAGTTTTGCTTATAATCCCTGGTAATCCATAGAGTTATCCTTGGGAGAAAGTACTGGCACACCCGTTTTAGAGATGAGGAAATGGAGACAAAACCAGGTTACTTAAGTTTGGAAAATTGGCAAGAGGTGGAACCTGAACTCAAACTTGGTATCTCTGACTCCAAAGGATTCTATGCAATATAATAGGTTACTTATTTTCTCAGTTTCTGAGTCAATACTTGTGGAATTGTTCATCCACCACAGCCCTGCAAGGTCCAGGGGGAGAATGGTTAATGACTCTTGAGGTCAGGTCCCTTTTTAGGAAGGCTCCCAATCCCCATCCCATGTTGTCACTCCTTTTTGCATTTGCTTCATATACACATGAGGTTACTCATACCGATAAAATTAGGATTTCCTAGGTACAAGAAAGAAGAATCATGATGCTTGATGGATATTTCTTGGTCTCTCCTTCCCCCAGGGATGAATGGTTTTATATCATGTAAATAAAGCAAAGAAGCTTTAATAAACTGAAAGATAACAGGAACTTACATATTTATGGGCAATGAAAAAGAAATTTCTCAACTAACAGTGCTAATTATCAATGGTTATAAAGATTCCTTTGATACAGAATTATCATTGGGTAGGGTTCCAAAGAGACTCATGCTATGTTAATCTGAAGTCACACCTATGGTGAAGAAGTTCTATCTCCCCACATTGTCCTGTATCTCTCTCAGTGTGTACAGAGAACATGTCTCAGTCACAGACCTAACTGCTCATAATTATTCAATCAAAGAATGGCAGGGAAAGTATAAAAATATTCTTGGCCAGGGAAGCTGATGGTAAAAGCAAATTTGATATGAGACCTAAAAGTCAATGATTCCATAAGACTTTCTGCAAAACGGTAGTAGCCTTTGAGAGTTCAAAGTTCAAACTTTCGTCATTTGCAACAACATGGATGGACCTTGAGAACATTATGCTAAGTGAAATAAGTCAGACAGAAAAAGTTAAGAGCCATATGATTTCACTCATATGTGGGATATAAAACTGAATCTTAAGAACACAAACAGCAGTGTGGTGGTTGCCAGTGGGAGGAGGGGTGGGGGAGAAGGGACCTAATATGAGGTGACAGGAGAAGATTTGACTTTGGGTGGTGGGCACATGGTGCTATATACAGATTTTGTAATTTAGAAATACATACATGAAACCTATATGTTCATGTTGACCAATGTCACCCCAATAAAATTTAATAAAAAAAAGAAAAGGATCCAAAAAAAAGAGATAGCAGATTGATGTTACATCAATGTTTCTCCTCCCCTCCCTTCTTCTAAAAATCAATTAAAATATTTTTTTTAAAGTTCAAACATGTCATTCTATATTCCTTAGGAATTCCCATTCCTTACCAAAGATGTTTACAAACCCCAAGTGTCCTACATTCTCTAAGTTCTTGCACCCACGGAGCTCTTGACCTAACTTCCATCTCCCATCACATTGCTACTCTCTTTGCATAGTTGTATATTAACTTAAATAAGTCTAACCTCTTTTAAAATTATATGTCTACTAGAGGCCCAGTGCATGAAATTTTTGCATGAGTAGGGTCTCTAGTGGCTGCTGGCTGGGCCTCCCTTCCCTGGCTGTGGGCTGGGGCCTTCTTTCATTCCATGCCATGCCCCGGTGGTCAGTGCACATAATAGCCAGTGATTGAACTCCAGGTGGGTCGAACACCTGAGGGGACACTTTGCATATTAGGCTTTGATAGATAGATTGGTGTGACCATGGGATGATGGAGAAACAGAATTTTTTTTGAAAGTGGATTAGTTGGTATAATAAGAAAACACTAGACATTTTTGCATTGACCACTTTCCACCATAGATTTCAGTTCCCTGCCCAAGTAACAAACTACCTGAATCACTTATGTATGTTTATATATGGCAATTACTCAATGGTTACCTTTAAAGTCAGGTACTCAAAGGATTTATGATGAGAAAAGTAGCTAGAGAAATATTTTTCTCAAATTTTTACAAAACACTGGAGACAGTTGAGATAGAATAATGCATTAGAAATTGCTACTTCCAATTATTTACCACGTAGATTGGAAAATCTGGCTGCAATAGCAACCATGTCCAGGAGGGCAAGGATCATGTCTGCATTGTTCAGTGTGTACAGTCAGTGCTTAACAGAGTCTGAACTATAACGGGAGCTCACATATATGTATTGAATGAAAACAGAACTCCTTCCAGTTAAGCATTTTGTTTTATTTTTCAATGCCACCTTTGAGCTTTTGCTTCTATTCTAACATTGGTATTGTCACTTCCAAAGAATTTTTTTGTCTTATTTATTGATTATACATCAATTTTAGCTTCACTGTTCAAAGATGAGAGCATTAACTATGTCAGAACTGTGAGGAGGGAAGCAGTAAAGTTCATCCATTCAGGGAAGATGTTGGAGCAACAGATTAAGTAGAGATGCAATGCAAGTGATAAAGCAATAAAAAAGGGGGGAAGTAGAAAATAAGAACTAATTATGTCTATATTTACTTATAGGGATTATACTAGGTGTTTGAAAGAAATGATTTCATTTAATCTTAAGTGCAATATTGGGATATATTCATTATCATTTCTACTTCAGAGAGAAACTTTAAAGATCAGAGACATTGTCTAATATTTACAGTCACAAAATGATACAGAAAATACAATTTAAACCCAGATCATTTAGTTTTCAAATGCCTACATACATTTCCATAATACTGCTTTATAAATAAAACATAAAAAGTTGACATGTGTAAATCCTGTTTTCAACATTTAGGCTTGCTTTAATGGTAGAAAGGCATTCTCTGACATGTTGGATTGGCAATGGGAAAGGATATAACAAGAGATACTTTTTTCCTTGCAAACTGAGTAATAACCAAGATTTGGATTCCTAACTCCCATCATATACAATAATTAACTTTCTCAATGAATCAAAAATTTGAATGTAAGAGCTGAAACTATAAAATTTTCAGAAGAAAGTGGGGATAAATCTTCTTGATTATGGATTTGGCAATGGTTTCGTAGATGTGACACCAGAACTATAAGCAAAATAGGGGAAAATAACCCAGCTAACTTGGACCTTAATAACATTTTGTGTGGGTTTCTTTGTGTTTGAAAGGGCACTATCAAAAACTATAAAGAAAAGCCAAAAATAGGAGAAAATATTTGTAAAGCCTATATCTAAAAAGCACTTATATCTAGAATACATAAAGAGCTCTTACAACTAATTAAAAAGACAAATAACTCAACTAAAAATTGACTTAAACATTTCCACAAAGAATATATTAAAATGTCCAATAAGCACATGGAAAGGTGCTCAATATCATTAGTCATCAAGGAAATCAAAACCTCAAGGAGGTGCCACTTCAGACCCACTAGCATGATTATAATAAAAATGTCAGGTAAAACAAGCATTGGTGATGTCAGAGGGAAATCATAACCCCCTTCACTGTTGGTGAGAATGTAAAATTGTGCAACCACTTTGGAAAACAGCCTGAAAATTTCTCAAAAAGTTAAACAGAGACTTATCATCTGACCCAGCATTTCCACTTCAAAGTATATACCAAAGTGAAATGAAAACATGTCTATACAAAAGCTTATACACAAATATTCACAGTAGCTTTAGTCACAATAGACATAAGATTGAAACAACACAAATATCCCTCAACTAATGACTGGATAAAATAAGTGATACATCTATATAATAGAATATTTTTCAGACATAATGGGAATAAAGTACTGATAGATGATACAATATGTATAAACCTTGAAAACATCATGCTAATAAGCTAAAGAAGAAGTCACAAATAATCTACATATTATATAATTCCACTTATATGAAATGTACAGAGGCAAAATACAGGAAAAGAAAGTATCTTAGTGGTTGTCTAGGGTTGGAGTATATGGGGATACAGGGAATGATAGCTAAAGGATACAGGATTTCTATTTGGTGGTGATGAATATGTTCTACAATTGATTATGGTGATAGTTGCACTATACTTGCTCTCTAAAGTGAATTTTTTGTAATGAGCCACTTGAGTTATATAAAGAAAATTCAGGCTTTGAAATAATGCCAACTTATATTTGTAATCCATAAATGGACTCATTACCATACAAATATAATATTATATAGCATAAAGGGAATGGACTTAACGCCAAATCTATTAGGTGTGATCTCAGAATATGTAGGCAAACGTTAAGCTCTAGTATAGATAGTATCAAGAGGAGAGGAAAAAGAGGTGAGAAACATATAATTTGTCTAAAGTCATGTTAAAATTTAAAACCAAAGCATCAAACAAACAAAAAAACCCAAACATGCCACCATTTCCTAGGACCCTGGATCCAGTCTTAGAATCCTTCTAAGACAGTGTTCCAGGAAGCCAGACTAAGTTAATTAAAGATAGAGAAAAAGTTGCAACATTCTGCCTATCAGACCTTGGGCAATTCAATATTTTTAAAGTCAGCTCAGGCAATGTACTAGGCATAGAAGTAAAATGAGTGACAGACTGTCCTTCCCCTGAGGAAGCTCGGGGTCTAGCTGTAATTGTGTGTGTGTCTACATACAAACACACATAAATGTCAACAGTGTCATAGACACATACATACTAAAGTCATCAGGCTGTTGTATGTGGAAGTAGATCCATTAGTTAATTAACGTGATTAACTTTCATGATTAACTTTACCTGGTGAATATGAGGTAGAGGAGTGCTCAGTATAGGGGAAAAAATGTCATTTAAAGGATATCATTTGAGTCACGTTTTAAAAGATATGTAGGTTCAATAGACCAACAAGTTTTCAAATGAATATTCTAAGCAGAATGTACCAAATTCTTGTATAAGTGGAGGCTGGGGGTAAATGACAAGATAACTTCACATTATTAATGTGAAAAAATTTCAAGAAAAATGTCCAAGAAAGAATAAAGAGAAGTAAAGCCAAATAAGTAGGTAGAATATGAGTCATAATGAACCCTGAAGCAGGCTCTTCAGAATAGAAAGCATGGACTTTATTCTGTTTCAGTGTTTAGAAATTTCTAACAAGATTTAAGTTCAGTATTGATGATCAGATTTTGGTTCCAAAGTAGGCAAGCTACTAAAAATTATCAGGTTATCAGTAAACCAAGAAAAATAAAACATTTTTTTACCGGAACCTACTATAAACAATGATATTATGTAAGGCACTCTAAATGAATTATTGCTCATCTTCCCAATATTACTGCGTCAACTGATGAAATAGCAGACCAGTAAAAGTATAATCTCTGTAGATCAAAGAGATACCAGTGGTAAAGATAAGATTCAAACTCTAGGCAACTGATTTCAAAATCTAGGCTTTTTCCATCATGCCTCCTTGCATTCCCAAACATTAATACAGGATGGGGCAAAAATAGGTTTATAGTTGTTTATAACAATAAATAAATTCTGTTTTTTCGCATACTCACAGCTGTAAACCCATATATTACAGGATGTTTATGAAAGTGTTTATAATCTAGAACAAGACAGGCTTATCAGGTAGAAGGTATTCTACCTGCCTGGACATGAGGGTTGATATTAAAAGATGATATAATAAGATTTAATCATTAACTTTAAAAGAGAAATTGACAGAGATGTAAGGTACAAGAAAAAATGAGGGCACAATAAAAAGAGATGAAACAGCCCTGACCTGTGTGCCTCAGTGATTAGAGCATTGTCCTGTCTTGTGCGCCAAAGGACAGTGGGTTCAATTCCTGATCAGGGCACGTATCCAGGTTGTGGGTTCAATCCCTAGTTGGGGCACATATGGGAGGCAACTGAATGATGTTTCTCTCTCACATCAATGTTTCTCTCTCCCTCTCCCTTCATCTCTCTAAAATCAATGAAAAAAAATCATATCCTCAGGTAATTAATTAATTAGTACCCCCTCCCTGTCACTCTCTACTCCCTTATCCTGCTTTCTTTATAAAAAGAGATGAAACAACTGGGAACTACTAAAATTCTTTAATCGGTCAAATAAGAGATCTGGCATTGGACTCACAAAGATTCTAAGATTGCCAACTGATATTAGAGAATGGAAAAAATGATCCCAATTCTGCAGGATGTGGAGCCAATAGAGATGCTTGAAATAGCATTAGGAATGAAGCTAGCATCCTAAAATAGGCAGAAAGACCAAGAAACGCAACAGTTTTAAGATGAGGTACAAGGTTTCATAACCAAATTTGTAGAAATAGAAATATTACACAGTATATTGACCTGCAAGTTCACCATAATTTAGCATCGACCAGAAACGTAAAATATTTTATTCAAAACAATAACAACAACAGAACTTTTTCTTGTAAGCAGGTTAATGACAGATGGTATGAGTTGGAGCTTAGAGCATTTCTTGCAGCGCTACAGTAGATTCAGACGTTATTTATAGAGACACTCTGCCTACAAGTGGGGACAAACATTTTGAAGTTTGGGGCATATTAGGTATGAAGTGGGGATATTGATCAATAGAATACATGCAACCATAGCTCTGCAATCATAGGCAGAGCCAATCAGAGCAAGTGCCTGGCCAAGGGGGTGAGTGCAACTGAAATATACCCCTGACCCGCATAGCAGGCCATTGGAGTTGTGGTAAATCTAGAGCCCCTTCCACGGGGCAAATTCAACTCCAATGGCCTGATTTTGGAGAACCCGCTTGAGTACTTTTTACTACATTCACCTATGTGGATTTCTTTTTTTCCTATTTGCACCAAAATTCTCCACAGTCTAACAGTTTTGATCTCAATAAAAGCTTGGATTTCAGTGGGAAATCTCCAATCATGGGGTAAAGAATGGACTGGAAATGTTCTTAGACAAAGACTTAGAGAGTTTAGCCAAGACTCCTGGGTTACTTTTAGGGTAGATTATAGGCACAGAGGAAATGAGAAGATTCAGTTATCAGAATGTAAGACTACAGAATTATAACATGTTAAGAAACAGTTAACACATAAGAAAAAGAAAAAAAGACCTGGAGTTAAAGAACTTTTGTTCAAATCCATATCTATCAACTATTAGTAGTATAAAATTAGGAATGTTAATTAATGTCTCTCTTCCTACATTTTCTCATACTAAATGAATAGAATAATAACCCATTATTCAAAAAGTTTTCATGAGAATAAACAAGGTAACACATGATAGAGTGCTTAGCAAAATGTGCAGTCCAATGAAAGGGCTTTCTCTTTCTCATTTGTGTGTTTACACACACACATATACACAAACACACACATACACACACACACATATATACACAAACACACACACATACACACACACACAACTTGAGCTAGCCATTTAACTTCTTTAAGCCTCCGTTTTTTACATTCTTATAGTTAGGATAATAATATACTTTCTTTCTCAAAGGTTATGTTGAGAGTCAAAATAAAATATTGTTAAATTATGCACCATAAAGCACAAAATGCAATTATCAGTAGAAAAGCAGAGTGGGTGGCAATATTAGTAAATAGTTACAATGATAACATATAGGAATAAACAACAAAACTTGTCATCATTCAGACAGATAGACAATTTTACTCAAGGTTTAGACCACTCAGACCAGACTTCAATATTCAGGTAGGACTTCAAATAACTGCCAGGGGAGCCTAGTCTTCCACACTGAGGAAATGGTAGACACAAAGGCCGGAGGAGGGAAAGTAAGTGTGTGTCTGGGAGAGGGAACAATTAAGGAGACTATAGAATAATGTAACTGAAGGTGAATCTGAAAAAGATCTTGGAACCTGATCATGAAGTATCTCAAACTGCAGGAAACAGCAAATTAGGGTTGTTGTTTTTTTAGCTCTTTTAAAAGATAGCATTTTGTTGACACAATTTACCAGCAATAAGCCAGCCTAAGAATTGACTTCCACTTCTACCACCCACCTCACAGTTTTGACACAAGTATCGCATGGCATTCATTACCTGTAAAGAACTCAGTGTATTCTTGGAATTTAATAAGTAATAGATGGAATTATAAAGCATGGAGGAGGTCATTTAAAAATACACAAGATGAAATCTTTGATCTTGTAGATCATAAACATGTAAAAATCATTATCTAAAAGGATTGTGTAGAATATGCATTATCTTGCTTAACATATCAGATCTTTAAGTGTTATTTATCTGCAATAATAATTAAAAACTCTGTTATCCCAATGAGACTTAAATAATGTATATAAAGGTCTTGTAAAATCTGCTTTCAAAAGCAACTATTAATTAAATAGAGGTTGGGGGGAGGGATTTTTCAGTAATAAATTCATGAACATAAAGCACTATAAACTCAGTGGGTAAAGTCTTACTTAGCACATAGGAGAGTTATAAAGCCAATAAAGTTATCAAGAGTTTTGGGACTAGGTGAGACTTTTCTGCTTTGATATGCAATAATTGAGCACCTACTATGTAAAAGTCCTTTGGTAGCTCTTGCTGTGACCACACAGAAATGACAAAGTCAAAAATTCTGTGCCAGATTCCTTTGTCTTTTCAGCGAAAATTTACAGCCTTCCTGTTTACCAAGATATTGTGCCCAGAGCTATACAAACTCTACTGAGTAGTCTGGCAAGATGTTAAGTAGGTCTAAGCTGGTTTCCCCGGCCTAAGAGAGGCATTGAAATGCCCACATTTCCTTGGGGATGTGAGGGATATGTTGCCCACTGCTCTCAGCTCCGGCTATCAATCAAGAATCAATTGTGCCACATCCTCCCCGTCTTCCTGCCCGCTTTCTATCAATAACAGCCTTCCTGCTCCGGAGCCTAATGCCTCAGCTGTCAGCACTTCCTCTAAGTTGGCCTCTCACAGAGAAGTAAAGTCATTCCAGAGCAGTGCCACTCACACCCCTGCTGGAACCAGACTCTGCCTTCCCCGTGGTGACAGCTCCCACAAACTACAATTTTGAATTAGACCTAGAACAAATGCCATAGGCAAACAGATTTTCTGCTGGACAGAATGAAAATTTCAAACAACCAATGTTGTTTTAATGTACAATTCTTTAAACCTGATTTGTTTTCCTTTAAATTGGCCAACTTAACCCAATATAAACAATTACATTGGCCTGTGGCTCTCTATTAGTTTTAAACTGAATTAGTGTTTCCATTCAGCAAGATTTTTTTGAGAACCTACTAAATTCTAGTAACAACTATAAATATAAATAAGAGTGCTTTCTCTGGAAAAGCACTTAGTTTAATAGCGATGAGAGTCAAGCAAAACCATAACTGCAGCCCTAGCTGGTTGCTCAGTGGTTAGAGCATACATTTGCAAACTGAAGGGTCATAGGTCCGATTCTGAGCAAAGGCCTCACCTTGCCTGGCCTACCTGAGATGCTACCAAAACTATGGTGAAGTAGCATTCTCCACTATGGAGATGAGAAAGCAATTAAACTATCACACACTATGTTGAAGATATTCAAAAGTAAATGCAATGGACTATGGTCTGAGACTAGCTTTTATTTTGATTGGGTAGAAAATTTGAGAGGGAATAATAGCTTTGCATATATCTATATTTTGGCAGTAAGAGTGTTTGCCAAAAATAACTAATATGAGCTACATAACTTTTTAGAGTCACACTCACTTATTATCGCTTTTAGCTATAGAACATAAATAAGTGAAGTGTCTATATTACTTACATTCATCTAGAAAAGTAATATCATATACATATTTTATAGGCAAAGTAAATCAGTGTAGACCAAATCAATATCTCAGTAATTCAAGGCTACATTATTGATTAACTCATTCCCAATTTGGTTATATTTTAAGTCAAAGGGATTTTATATGCTTGAATTATACCAAAATTTGTTCATTCTGCACCTCACTTGGTTACTGCATAGGAGCTTTAAAATATATAGGACTTAGAGCCTTAGCCAGTGTGGTTCAGGTGGTTGAGCATCCTCCAGAGCATCCAGAGTTTGCCGGTTGATTCCAGGTTGAGGGGACATGCTCAGGTTGTGGGCTCAATCCCCAGTGGGAGGTTTACAGGATACAGCCAATTGATAGTTCCTTCTCATCGATGCTTCTCTCTCTCCCTCTCCCTCCCTCTCTTTCTCTCTCGTCAATAAAAATGTATTTTTAAAAATAGGACTTACAATCAGAAAAGATGGGAGAATTTTTCATATATTGAAAAATATTGAATTTCAAGCTTTTATCATGCAAAGATAAAAAACTACATGGGCTTTTCGTATACTCAATAATCATGGAAAACATTGAAAAACGAAGAGTGGGGTTTAGCTAGTTGGATAGCTAGTTAAATAGACTTTGTCATTAATTTGGATGAGAGGGAGTAAGAATATGAATTCCCTACTTAGAGAAATATTGTATTCCTGGTTTGGAAAAAGAAAGGAAAAAAATAAATCTATATATGCCAGTAGTACAACACTATGTCTCGTGATTCTAAAACATGATCTCTAAAATTTTTTTTGAGAGGGGAAGGAAGAGAGAGGGAGAAGGAGAGGGAGGGAGGGAGGGAGGAAGGGAGAGGGGGAGAGAGAGGGAGAGTGAGGGAGAGAGAGGGAGAAAGACGGAGAGAGAGGGAGAGAGAGAAAGAGAGAGAGAAAGAGAGAGAGAAGAAACATTAATTGGAATTGAACCTGCAAACTCAGCATGTGCCCCAACCAGGAATCAACTGGCAACCTTTCCATGCAGAGGACAATGCTCCAACCTACAGAGACACACCAGCCAGAGCATGGCCTCCAAATTATTTGACAGTCCTCACACCAAGTGTTGGGATCTATGGTCTGTCTCCTTGAATATTAAGTGACTAGTGACTACTTTAAGCAATAAAACAGTGATCTCACATATGTTGCAAGGTCACAAAAGGTCACGCAGTCTCCACTTAGTCCTCTTGAAATGACTGTTCTTCACAGGCAACCGAATCAGGAAGCTTCTTCTATGAACTTAACCATCATAATACAAGAAGCCAAGACACATGAAGAGACAACATGCAAGCACACCAGTTGAAAGTCTCAGCAGACAGCCAACATCAGGAACAAGACATATGAGTGAAGATGCTCCCACATAATTTAAACCCCCAGTCATCAAGTTACCCTCAGCCATGGAAGTCATCCCAGGTACGGGTGCCGATATCACGGCATAGACACAAGCCATCTCTGCTGCGATCTTCCTGCATTTCTCACCTACAGAATCTAAGAGCATAATAAAATGGCTGTTTTGTGTGATCAAGTTTTGTGATGGTTCGTTACTCAGTTATAGTAACAGGAACCACACCTGAATTCAATGTTTATGAGAATGTAAGAAATTATAAGAATACTAGGAGCCCAGTGCATGAATTCATGCACCTTGAAAGGAACTGTGAGCCACAAGGCTATGGTCGGCACAGGGGCGGGTCTTGACCCATCCACTGCACCCCCACCCAGCCCCTCCTGACGTGGCCCCTGGCCCCCTGTCTGTTGGCAGCCCCACTCCCAACGCTGCAGCTCCCATGTGCTGACGGCCGCCGCTCGCTCACACCTACTGACAGCGTGGAGCTACTGGGGCCAGCACCAGCAGTGAGTGCGAGTGGGGCCTGTGCAGGCAGCAGGTGTGAGCGCTGTGCAGGACTGCGGCGCATGGGAGCAAAGAATGTTCAGTAACCACCAGAGGCTCGCCCCGATGACAGCGACTGGCGCCCACCTTGGTCTGGTGCCCCAGCTTACCTGCTCCATCATTCCTGCCACAGCCGACGCCTGCCATGTTTCACCCACGCCCCCTGGTGGTCAGTGCATGTCATAGCAACTGGTTCCGTTGTTTTGCTATTTGGTCTATTTGCACATTAGCCTTTTATTATATAGGATAAGCAAAGCCAGCTTAATGGTTCAAGTACATAATACTATCACGGTTATATAAGTACATTTTCAATCACTAAAATGGACAAAGGCTTGTAGGTTATTTCAATTTCCTAGATAGGAACTTGGTTAATTAATTGTGTAATTGATTTCCTAAGAATCCCATTATATTTTGATTGTCTAAGCCAGAAAGCAAACCCAAATCTTCTTACTTCAAATCCATTGCCACACTTGTATCTTCAGAATATACCCCATCAAGGTATTATTTACTGAATGGCAACTTACCAATGATACTGGGCAGAGGATTCTCAATGTAAATGGTTACCTAGTGCTTCTATTGTTGAATAAAAATAGCCTTATAGAAGGTATTTTAGTCTGTATAGTTTTTGTGTGCATGTTTGTCTCCAATTTTAATGGTTGCATTGGCATGCATTGTCCAGCATTACCTGCTACCTTGCCAGCTGGATATCTAGTTGTCCAAATGAATTCCACAATGAAATTAAAGTGACTCTATTGGGTTAGAGTTAGACAGATGTGAATAATACATTAAAGTGCTTAGCACATTGCTTAGCATAAGGGAAAGTACTCAATAAAGACAGTTATCATTATCATCACCAGCATCATTACTATAACATGGCTATTTAAAAAGGTAGTAAAATACCTTTGCAGAAAAAAAAAAATGGTTAAAAAAGAAAAAGTATTTGAATAAAAACTATGAGTCTCTTCTAGGTTTTCTCCAGTAGCACAATAACATTAATTGCTTTGTAAAATGTATTGATTATTATTGAAATAGAGAGCCATTACCTTACTGTAAGCATTGGGCCCAGCATCTATACAAGCAAACAATTTTACTCTTCCCAACAATCTTTGAGGTAGATACCACACTATTCCCCTCTTACAGATGAGAAAATTGTGGTCTTGAACATTTATGTAATTTTTTTTAGGATCACTGGCACTAGATAGGACAAAGTCAGGAGGAAAAAAAAAGTTTTGTCTACATACAAAGCCTATTTGCCTAATTATCACATTTTTTCATGTGCTTTAATAGTTTGAAAAGTGATGTTTAATTTTATCTGAATTAGGCGGCCATACTACACCATTCAATATAAAAAGATAAATGTAATTATTTTTGACATGCATGAATGTATCTAATTTAAAGTAACTAGAAAGTAATGCTTTGCAGTGTTTTTTGGAAACTGACAATTTTTGATTCACTTAAGCAAATTTGAATTTTCGTTGTCAAGAAGTTTGTTTTTTAAATAAATTTATTATTGTTTCTGGTCTATAACACATACTTGAGCATGCATTTTTAGAAACCTAACTTTCAAATATATTAACTGCTTCCACTGAATTTTACTTTACTTTTATATATACCAAATACCTTGCAAGTTTTATATATATATATATATATATATATATATATATATATTCCCCTAAAAATATATACACACTTTAACAGCTGATAGCTCAATATTGAAAATGAAATGCATTTTAACAATTATAATTATTCAAGTTTATATACATTTTTGGGGACACACTATATTTATAATTTTTTAACTTTTTTTAAGAATTCTAGAATCATTAGTAAACCCCATCTTCTGGAATTTGAAAAAAAATAAATCTAGTATTAAATATATATGTTAATGCCCACTTTCATTCCATTAAAAAATTTAAGGTAAAAATTAATTGATACTCTAATATAATAAAATACCTGAACATAAAGTTTCAATGTTACTTTTCATTGTTCATCTGGATGATTCTGAATAATGTCATTAAAAATACTGCATTTTTTTTTACTATCTTCCACGCGTTATATCATGTGGATAGAGCCCAATATAAACTTAGTTCTAGAGAAGTTAAACATAGAATGTTGATTACAATATTGCTTGTTTACTTGGTCTCATTTTTGGCTGTAAAACACAAAATAGGAAAACATTTCTATTGTCCCAATTTTAACATAAATAGATACACTTGTGCCAATATTGCAGGATGAGCTTTTTGGCACAAATCTCAACATTCTATGTAAGCTCATATTTGGCTCTAAAGGAATAAATTAATAACATAATCATAGATTTATCAAATCCATTAAATGGACCTACTCCTAATTTGTAGAATAATAGATTATAGATTTAATTGATTTTCTCTAGTGTATAAGGCTAACAACTTTACTGTAGTTAAAAAAAACAGCTTTGTCTATTTTACTGTTTTATTTTAATGAGTTATCTACAAAAGGGGAAGAAGAAAGACTAGGAGACTTCATCCTGAAAAATATATGCTATTTGACTGAGATAAAACAATAGGCAGCAAAATATCAGATATATGTCAGAGTAATATCTTTACTGATACAGCTCCTAGAGAATGGAAACTAAGGAGAGAATAAACAAATGGGACTATATCAAAATAAAAAGCTTCTGCGCAGCAAAAGAAACCATCAACAAAACAAGAGAGCCCACTGCATGGGAGAACATATTTGCCAATGTTACATCTTGATAAGTTTTTAATCTCCAAAATTTACAGGGAACTCATACAACTTAGTAAAAGGAAGATAACGGGCAAAGGACCTAAATAGACACTTCTCGAAAGCCAACATACAGAAGGCCAAGAGACATATGAAAACATGCTCAAAGTCACTAATCATCCCAGAGATGCAAATCAAAATGACAATGAGGTACCACCTCACACCTGTCAGACTGGCTATCATCATCAAATCAACTAACAACAAGTGTTGGCGAGGATGTAGAGAAAAGGGAACCCTCATGCACTGCTGGTGGGACTGCAGTCTGGTGCAGCCACTGTGGAAAATAGTATGGAGCTTCCTCAAAAATTAAAAATGGAATTTCCATTTGACCCAGTGATCCCACTTCTAGGATTATAACTGATGTTTTAGTGAAACCAAAGCATTTTCTCCTTTCTATTTCTTGCTTCAGCTTTTCATTGTGATTTATCGAAACAGTAAACTCCTTAAAAACCGCATTAACAATTTCAAACATAGGTAGAACAAATCATATGATTGCTTTACTTTTATAGATACCAAATATATTGCAGGGTATATACTTACTGAGTTTCTGAACTTATGTTACAGGAACTCTGTATACATGTCCTGGGACTACCAAGTTGGTACTGGTCTGCCCTAGGAAAAGGGGCTTTTAAAAATCATTCTGTCATGTTCTATTTGATTCTTTGTTTTAATTTTTACTCTGAAAGTTATTTTCTTTAACTCAGTTTATTTAAATAACCTCTTAAATCCATAGTTTCCCCTTTATCATTAATAAGCAGTACTGAACAAGAAATACTTAGACATAAGTATGTATCCACCTTTGGTCCACCCGTTGTTACTTTTGTGACCTTATGCTGGTACTCAAACCTTTAACACTTGCTTTCTTCAACTGTGCAGGCAAAATACAAATACTGTTTTTTTGCCTAGCTCACAAGGTTATAGAGATTATAACACAAAGCCAAATAGAGAAGAACGGTGTTATATTGCAAGTGAATTAAATTTTTGAAGATACAATGTCAATAATACTAACAATTACTTAATTAGCTCTTCCTGTCTGACCACTCCTTGGAAAAATTCTAATCGTAGGGCATGACATTATGTGACCTGACTTGGTGGCTTTCTCAGTGGGAAAAGCCCTATTCCATAGGACATTTTCCAAAAAACAGTATCAGTGCACTCTGTTAATACTGTGGTTATATAAGGGGAGATACTAATTAAGTTACACAAGAACTGGGCTAACAACTTAAAAGAAATATCTGAAAATGAGATATGGACGCAGGTCTTTGAGAAGCAGCAACATGTTCCTGAAGAATACAGAAGGGCGCACACAAGTACAAGCTTGTGGGCATGCCTAGGAATGACCTGAGGGGTCTCAAACTCTCATCTTTGGCTGATGCTGTTGCCCTGTGCAAGCAAGAAGTGAAGGCGGAGTCACTTAGCAGTGGCTGGAACATGGAAGGGTAGCCCAACACACACACACACAAACACACACACACACACACACACACTGAACTCATTGTTTTAAGACATTTAAAGAAATCTCTCTCTGATTCTTACTTCACTGCAAAGCTAACTGAGACGGGGCTTCAGTTATTGTACACAATAGCAAATACAGACTTCACATCCCGCAAGGTCAATAAGCAAACAGTAGCAACAACAACAAAAACAAGAGCAAGGCACAGTGAAAAACACCAATCCCAGGGGAGAATCTGACTTCTAGAGTAGCCACACTGCATTAAGTATTGATTTCCAGTTTTATTGAGATATACTCAACATATAACATTGTGTAAGTTTAAGGTGTACAACATGTTGATGTGATGCCTTTATATATTACAAAATGGTTACCACCACAGTGTTAGTAACCCCCATCACAAAATTGCCCATTTTAGGTGGTGTGAATATTTAAGATTTACTTTCTAACAACTTTTAAATATACAATACAGTATTATTAAGTATAATCACTGTACTCTACAACACAACCTAGAAATTATTTAACATAACTACAAGCTTGTTCACTTTAACCAGCATCTCCTCATTTTCCGAACTCCCCCAGCACCTGGTCTTAGTCTCTTTCTATGAGTTTGGCTCTTTTAGATTTCATATTTAAGTAATATCATACAGTACTTCTTTGTCTGACTTATTCCACTTAGCAAGATGTACTCAAGTTTCATTCACATTGTTACAAATGGCAAAATGTCCTTTTTTCCTAACTTACTATTATTCCATTTTGTGGATACATGTGTATATGTTTTATAAATATATAACATATATGTATGTTTTATAAATATATAACATATATGTATATGTTTTATAAACATATAACAATATATACAGGGTATGGAAAAGTAAGTTTACAGTTGTACAAATGGAAGATAATACATAAATAAATAATACAAGAATAAACTATTTCACATGCATCTGTAAATCTGCCTTTGCTCCTCCCTGTATAACCTCACACCTTCTTTATCCATTCTTCCATTTGTATACACTTGGCTACTCCCAATAACGCTGCAGTGAACATTTGAGTGCAGACATGTCTTCAAAGTCCTGTTTACATTTCCTTTGGTTATGAACCCCAAAATAGGATTGCTGAATCACCTGGTAGTTGTATTTTGAGGAGTCTCCATACTGTTTTTCTTAACGGCTGCATCAATTGACATTTTGCACCAACAATTTTACAACCATGCAAAAGTGTTCCCCCTTCTTTCCATGTCCTTGTCAACACTTATTATCTCTAGTCCTATCTAATAATAGACAAACATGGTAATTGACCATACCTTCGCTAAGCCTCCCATTGGCTAATAAGCACAATATGCAAATTAACTGCCAACAAAGATGGCAGCTGATTTGCATACTGCAGACAGGTGGGACAGCAGGAGCTGGCGCAAGCCGCCATCCAGGCCCCTGTTTACAGCCGCAGAAGCTGCCTGCCTGCTGCATCTCACCATGATCCACTGAGCTATGAGGCCAGAGAGCAAGGAGAACTTCCGCCCCTGAGTCAAAGTGGGGAGCGGAGGACACGGCCTCCCCTCCTAAAGTCGCCAAAGGACAGGACCTAACCTAAGCCACATCCTCTGAGACAGTCCGGCAGGCACCACTGACCTTCCCTACAGGCCGGGCCCCCCTCCCCTTTCCCCTATCCCTGCACAGCTCCCATTGCCCCTGGCTGGCTGAGTCAGGCACAACAGGTTTGCAGCCACAGGGTCGATTTAGCAGCTAATGAAAAATGAAAAATGCGAGAACGGACATATGAAGCAGCTACTGCAGTGGGGAAAAGACGTTCATCAAATTCTTTGTCTCTGAGAAACTGAGGCAGCCAGCACAGGCCCCTGCACGGGATGAGGCTTCTGCTTCTAAAGAAACGTCCTGGGGTTAGAGGTGAGGGGGTGCTGCTATTCCCCTCTCGGAGCTCTCGGAGGAGTCTGTGCTCCCTCTCCTTTTATTCTTTTTTTTTTTTTTTTTGGTATAGCAAAGATGGAGATTTATTGAAGAACAAGTACAGACTCCCACGTAGGGAGGGGGAAAGGGTCCCACTGAGTTCTCTCTCTCCTTTTATTCTTAACACCCAGAGACCCCTCCCCAATCCAGAGCAGGAATGTTCCACGCTGACCGCCTCCAGAAAGCAGAGAACAAAGAGGCACTTCTTGACTTCAAGCCTCTAAACCAGTGGTTCTCAACCTTGGCTGCACATTAGAGTCACCTGGGAATCTTTTTAAAATCCTGATTTCTGGGCCTCATCCTCCGGAAATTCTATTTCTTTGTTATGGGGTGAGGCCACAACATTAGTATCAAAGAAACAGAATTTCCGGAGGATGAGGCGCAGAAATCAGGATTTTAGAAAGATTCCCAGGTGATTCTAATGTGCAGCCAAGGTTGAGAACCACTGCTCTAAACAGACTTGACCACTGTGGGCAAAGACTTGCAGCTGAGAGGGGGCAGGTTCTGGGTGTTGAGGTCCAGAGCGTGAAGGCCTGGGGGAGCAGTGGATCTGGAAGCCTGTGTGCTGGGTCAGAGACACCCCTGCCTCCCACCCTCCCCTGCCCTGCACATAGACATGCCTGGACTGGGGTGAGGAGGAGAAGGAGAACTAGAGGGAAGGAACACTGAGTGTTTGTTGGCAGCCATGTAAAAGGACTGTGACCCTCCCCTCCCACTGAGTCACTCCCTAAGGCAGCAGGAGATGGAGGGTCTGAGAGCAGCCACACAGCCTGGTGGCCGTGACCCAGGCACCAACATGGTGTCCATGCAACGGGCCTGAGGAGGTGTCAGAGGACCTCACCCCAGAAAGCCCAATACCTCTTTTTGTGAGAGAAAGAAGGTGCCAGGGAGGGAGGGAGAGAGCAAATTGGACTCAAGAGGCCTCAAGGCCCAGATGAGGAGAATATACCAGGGATCAGCATGGACTTGAGCTCTGAGGTGAGGGTCCAGGGCAGCTGGGTGGGGGCCAGCCCAGACAGAAGACTGAGGTCCAGATGTCCTTGACCCTGCTCGGTTCTTTGGCACCTCTGCCTGAGATATAAACTGTCTGACATGGAAGTACAACTCCAGAGAAGGGGGTGGGGAACCTAAGTTAAATAATATTTTGTTTTTGTTTTTCCACTTGGCAGAATGGGGGCTGAAGTTGTAGTTAGGTTTGGTTACTAAACAATAAAGAAAGCAACATTTCTTGCACACCCGACTGTGTGGTCTGAGTTTGCTGCTGCCTATAAACCGAGAAAAAGTTGTAAAATGAAGTACTAATCTCTAGGGTTTAGGTCAGACCGAGGAGTAGTGCCACTCAGCCAGAAGCTGGCTCATGGCTGGCCAGTGCAGAGGTAGTGGCAGGAGCCTCTCCCACCTCCGTGGCAGCACTAAGAATGTCCAACTAACAATTTAGGCCCGATCCCTTGGGGCCTAAGCCTTTAGTTGGACATCCCCTGAGGGCTCCCTGGCTGCCAGAAGGATGTCTGACTGCAAGCTTAGGCCTGATCCCCCTGGGAGTGGGCCTAAGTCAACAGGTGGACATCCCCCAAGGGGTCCTGGACTGCAAATGGGTGCAGGCTGGGCTGAGGGACCCTCCCCCCGAGTGCACAAATTTTTGTGCACCTGGCCTCTAGTCCCTTTAATAATAGTGATGCCCAACATGTGTGAGGTGTTATCTCATGGTTTCCATGCACATTTTCCTGATGATTAGTGATGTTGAGCACCTCTTCATGTAGCCATCTGTATGTCTTCCATGGAAAATGTCTATTCAATTCCTCTGTCCATTTTAAAAGTAAGTTGTTTGGTTTGTTGTTTTTGTTGTTGTTTGTAACTGAGTTCTTTATATATTTCAGACATTAGCACCTTATTGGATATGTTGTGTGAAACATATCCATTTTCTCCTGCTTCCTTGGTTGCCTTTTCATTTTGTTGATGGTTCCTTTGTTGTGCAAAAGCATTTTAGTTTGATATAGTCCCACTTTTTTGCTTTCATTTTTGGTGCATGTGCTTTTGGTTTCAAATCTGAAAGCCATTCATTGCCAAGATGATGTCAAGGAGCTAATCCTCTATGTTTTCTCTAGGAGTTTTATAGCTTCAGGTCTTAAGTTGATGTTTTTAAACATTTTAAGTTGATTTTTATGTATGTTGTAAGTTTCATTTTTTTTGCACGTGGTTATTCAATTTTCCCAACACCATTTACTGAAGAGGCCACCTTTCCCCATGTATATAATTTGCTCCTTCATCATAAATTAATTAACCATATATGAATGGGTTTATTCCCAAGATCTCGTCTGTCCCATTGCTCTATTTGTTATTATGCTGATACCACACTGTTTCAATTACTATAGCTTTGTAATACAGTTTGAAATCAGAAAGTGTGATGCATTCAGCCTTGTTATTCTATCACAAGATTGTTAAGAAGTATTGATATTTTAAAAATATTTATGCTACCCAAATCAACTTACACATTCAATGTAATCAGTATCAAAACTCTAATGGCATTTTTCACAGAAACAGAAAAAAAAAATCATACTAAAATTTGTATAACACCACGGCAGTTCCCAAAGAGCAAAAATACTATATTTTTAAAACTTTCATTTTCAACTAAAAATGTGTTTTTGTTTATAACTCTTTCTTATCATCTAAAAGACAACTGCATAATGCAATAAATATAAAACTGAGTTAATAGGATTATGATGTATAAAGAAGTAATTTGTATGGCAACAAGAGTACAAAAGAAGAGGAGAAAATGGAGCTGTATTGGAGTAAATGTTTTCTACATTATTAAAATTAAACTGTTATTAATTGGAACTAGATAATTTTAAGTTAAGATATAAATTATAATTCTCCCCAGGGAAACGATTAAGAAAATATAGATAGCAAAAGACAAAAATAGAATAGTATTTAAGCTAGAAAATCTCTATCATAAAACAAGGGGATAATAAAAAAAGGTATAAAAATAAATAAATAGCATAATGGCAGGCATAATTCTACTGGGTCAGTAATTACATTAAAAAGTAATAAACACTTTGTATCAGTCAGGGTTCTCCAGAGAAACAGAATCAATATCTGTTAAGTCATATGTTTTAAGGAATTAGCTCATAGGATTGCAGGGGCTGGCAAATCCAAACTGTGTATAGCAGGCTGGCAGGCAGGAAACTCAAGCAGAAGGTGAGGCATCAGTCTTGAGGCAGAATTTCTTCTTCTGTTTTTGCTCTTGAGGGCTTCAAACTATTGAATGAGGCCCATCTATATTACTAAGGCTAATCTCCAATATTTAAATCCATTGGTTATAGATAACTTTATCTCCAAAGAAACTTCAGAGCACTATATAGATTGGTGCTTGATTAAACACCTGGGTACTATAGCCTTGCTAGGTTGACACAAAAAAAATCAACCATCACAACTTTACTCTTGCTGACCTGGCACCTGTACCCATCTCCTTAAATAAGACGTAATCTCCAAATAATACAATACTTCCATTTAACATGAAAGAACTCTCCTGTGTAGAAGCAAAAAAGTACTAACCTCAGAGAAAGTGCCTATTCCAGTAAGAATGAAGTTCTGCCATTTTCATTATAAAAACAATCTACCTTGATCAGCCTGTTACCAGGTAGCTGCCTGATTGACCCAGGGAATAGCCTCTGTGGGCAGAATGGCAATCCACCCGTGGGGCTGTGGCCAGCTCAGCACTGGTTAGTGCTTCATTGGTTCATGTTGCTGAGTTCATATATAAATGCCACTTATGCCACCACGGGCACTTTTTTTCTGAGCCCATTAGGCAATGACAGAAAGTGCCTGGGAGGTAAGGCTGACTGACTGGTATGGAACCGACCCTCCTATCCATTAGATTATTAAAATCCTTTTCTGCTGAGGGAACACTTTGCTGACCATTCACATGAGGCACAGATAGTTTTGTATTCTTTGTCCATTCAAAGAGGTCTATTTATGTATTTTTTTCCCAGACCTCCTTATCACCACTTTTCCAATCATGTTCCTTCCAAGTTGCTGACCACTGAGACAAACCATAGGTCACAGCCTATACATCTATATACTCAAACAGTTGACTACTTCTTTCAAGCAAAATGAACAACTAGGTTCATTGCTCAAGGTTCTACCAACTAAAAGGACTTTCCTCCACCACTGTCCTTCAGGGATGTTCCAGAAGGGCCTGTAGTGCTACAGTTGTCCATTTTGGGCTGGTGCTTGCATATCACACAGATCCACCTGTAAGATCTGTAAAGCGGACCCAAAGTTTCTGTTTCTTATTACCCTTAGTAAACTGACCATAGGCAATTCCCTATGAGGCCACAGGCACAGGCTGAAAGAAGGAAGATAATGTAGCAGGACCGGGGACCATGGGCATTTGGGCCACTTCCTCATGTAACTTATTTGTGCCTTCATGGATGGCTTGAGCCTGACCCAACTTTATGGCTAAATGGGTCACACAACACACAATTCATGATAGAGGTCCAGATTGCCTAGTAATTTGGTGGCCCATGATTAAGCATTCATTCTCTACTGAGGCCCAGTAGAAGGCCAAAAGTTGTTACTTAAAAGGACATAATTATCTGCAAAGGATTCCATGGCTTTGCCCCCAAATCCTAAGAACCTGTGCTGTCACTTATCTATGGAGCAAAAATTTCAACCAGTGTGCTGCAAGAATTTTTAAAATATGCAGTACCTATTTAATCAGGGGCACTGACCTCTTTTCCCTTAGATCAGTGGTTCTCAACCTAGGGGTCGAACGACCCTTTCACAGCGGTCGCCTAAGACCATCCTGCATATCAGATATTTACATGATGATTCATAACAGTAGCAACATTACAGTTATGAAGTAGCAACGAAAATAATTTTATAGTTGGGTCACAACATGAGGAACTGTATTTAAAGGGCCAGAAGGTTGAGAACCACTGCCTTAGAACATCAAATAAATAAATGACAATAACTAACACAATAGCTGTCCAGTGTGAATGAATCAAAATTCTAATAATTAGTTTAAGTGTGCCATTAGATGAAGAAAGTTGAAAATGACTGCTATTGAGAACAGCCAAACAGAATCTGTATCTGACACTTCAAACATCACTGGGTCTGTGCATCATTATGGACCAAGTGACCAAGCACTTTGCTAGGCAGCCTAGACCTGTTTCAGAACCATTTCCTGTTCTTGGCTCCACTCAAAATTAACAGCTTTTCAGATTACTAGGTAAATGGGCCTAAGTAATATACATGATGAGTTTGGGTGGTTACTGGGCCCACTGTGAGATGGATTTGAGCTAAATTCTATTGATCATCTGAAGTTCATAAGCCCAACTCTGATTGGTAGACCACAACGATGTTTTGGGTCTCTTCTAACAGGGATAGAAGGGCTGCTCTACTACAAAAAAGACTGAACAGCCAGATGGTGTAGCTCAGTGGTTAGGAATCAACCTATAAACCAGGAGGTCAGGTTTCAATTCCAAGTCAGGGCACATGCCTGGGTTGCGGGCTCCATCCCTAGTTGGGGATGTGCAGGAAGCAGCCAATCAATGTTTGTATCTTTCTCTCCCTTCCTCTCTGAAATCAATAAAAATATATTTCCAAAAAATACTGAACAGATTTTAAGTATTAATATTTCCTACTTCATCAGAATCTGCCCATGTAAATCCATTCCAATTTTCAAGATCCCATTCCTTCCAAATCAATAACCTTATTTAATAGCGTACATGCTGTGAGGTTGGGAATTCAATTTGCATTGTAATACAGTCATTCACAGAATAAAAGTCTGGGTTTGTGTTTCAGAACTCTCAGCTCCATGGCTATGAGAAATGAGGGATTCTTTCAGAGCAGACATAGAAATGTTTAGTCATTTATGTGGAACTTGAGCTGATAATTTAAAATCCTGAGCTCCTGCTTTATTTATTTATTTATTTATTTAGGCACAAGGATCAACCAGCCAAAATGTTCTAAGATACCAAATATAAGGTCACCTCGATCCTTACCTTCTATAAACATTTGATTAGGAGTATCCAATGATGATATGTTGCATATTTGTGCCACAGTCACCATGATACATCAATGCCCCCTTTACCATTGGAAATCTAATCACATAAAAAGAACCAACTCTGGAAACCCCATAACCAATACAGAACACAGTCTTATGATTCTGCTCCTTTAGAATGACTCTCAGTACTAAAGGCTATATGCTGCTCCAATCCAAAGGAAGAGACTGGATACAAAAAATACCAAAAAAATATGATGCCACCATATGGTTCTGTTGCCCTAGGAATATACAAGTGGAATCTCCTCCTTTGTTTGTGAGAGTGGAGCTCTTGGGGCATGGTTGAAATAAGACTTTTCAGAAGCCCCATGGATGGATGAGAGGTGGTAGAATATTTTATTGGCATAGAGTTACATTTCTTATTTTCCAATGTCCCATTTTCCCCAAGTCCTGAAACAGGGGCAACTGGGAATTCAGACGAGCCAGAAGGAGGGCAGTGTTTAGAGTTTCCATTCCCTGCTCACCCAGGGGTGGTTCAGCATCCAAGATAATTAGTCTATTAATCTATGTGTGGGGTCCAACATGCCATGTGCCATGTGCGCACGGGGGAGTGCATCCCTGCCACAGGAGAGCTTGGAACCCAGTGCACCAGAGAGAGGAGAGAGAGAGAGAGAGAAGGAACTTTTTTTATTGTTTGTTTGGAAGTTTAAATATGCTTGCAGTGGTCACGCCCATCCTGGCTACTGATTTGTTCCCAGGTATGACTGGCAGACAGGTAGGCACCTTTCCACGTCACTCAGACCTTACCGGGCATCCATCTACTAGTAAACTGTCTTTGTGGACCCTATACACAATGGACTAATGGACTGCTGTTAGCCTGGTGCCGAACTGCACCCAGTTCCAGCATGGGACAGAAACTCGGACGCTGGCTTTGCTTATAGCTTTGCTGAAAGCCCAGCTCCACTTCTGTGACTGGACTAAGGGAAATGGGACTTTGGAACCCCAGGGTTATAATTCTGTGCAAATAAAAGGCACTCATCCTCCTGTGCGAGTCTCAGAAAATTATTTCTCTCGAGATATCGTAAGTTATTACTGCAACAGTTCTTATAATGCATCAACTATACAGTCAATGACTGGCATTTGTCTATGATTTCTACATGGGAACCTAAGCAATCAAATATATTATTGATGTTAAAGAGTGTGCATTTTAATGGAAGAGACAAAAGAAGAAAACAATGGTATGTGTCATGGTACACACTCATAGGCAGCACATGGGATTACAGGGAAAATATATTTAAATGTATTTCTGAGAGGGAGTTACGAGTAACCAGAGACATCTTAGAGATATTAAGTATGAACCGAAAGTTGAAAAAAATAGAAATTATAACAAAAAATGTTTATGTGAGGCCGCATCGGAGGCAAATAATAATTGTGATAGGGAGACACATTAGAAAACCATAGCCAATGTTCAAGTTCTAAGGGATAACAGAGATATGGAAGTATTGGGTTAGGTGAAAAATATATAAAAGGATAAATTGGAAAAGATCTGGTGATGAAGATAAATTGGAGAGAGGGGAAAGAGGGGAGATATTTATGATAATTCATGTTCTGTTTTTCACAATGTGGTAGGTGGATGGTGACTTTATTCACATAAATTGGAAATGCCAAACACAAAAAAAGCATGCAGGAAAATCGCAGAGATGTTGGTCAAAGTGTGCAAACTTGGTAGAAGGTGAATAAGTTCTGGAGAGCTAACACACAGCATTGTGATTATAATTAACAATACTGTATTTTTTTAGAAAAACCAAGCTTGCAGTTTTTCCCTTGTATTCCAGGAATTCAGAAAAAAAACTGAGTACAATTCTAAGTGGAATGATGTTTTATATTTTGATTAATTCATTTATTCAAAACATACAATGTGCCACATTCTACCAGGTCTTGGAACAGATAAACAGAATGAAAACAGAAAGACTATTTTGGCAAAGAGAAAGCAAGCAAGTAATTACAATGAATTGAGATAAATTTTTCATTATCATCATTATCATCTGAAAAAAAAAACCACACACACACAAGAAAAACAATAAACAAAAAAAATAACACTGTTCTGATAGGTAAACAACCAGAGCTCACATTTTCTTCCTCCTATTCAATTTTTTGTTGTTGGTGGTGGTGGAGGGCGGGGTTCAAGGCTTTGGAGAATCTTTGATTCCAAGACAGAGCAAAAGAATCTGTTTCTTTTCATTAATGGAGAATTAAAGGCCTCTACTGGGGGGAACAAAGTTATTGTTTTAACAGAGAAGCTTCCACAGCTGCCAAGGGCAACCTAAACTATGCCTGTAGACCAAGAGCTCTGGAGAAATCACAGGGAAAAATGCTAAATTAGATGCTTCTTAGCAAAAGTTAAATATACTCATTCTCAAACGGCCAGGCCCAAGAAAAACGGCAGTGAACACCTTTCTAAATTTAATAAACACCTTAATAAGATCTCATAGATTCCCTGTGCTTGGCTTGTAGTAACATTTATTTTTAGAGGTGTTAGTTCTATGAATACTCGCCCTAGTCAATGTGTATATCCTCAGAGGCCTTGGAAGTCCACTTAACAACCTTGGATCAATGAAGAACTCTCCTGGCTCCATAGAGGCTTTTGTGTTAATTCCAAATTATTAAGGTTGGAATAGGGAATAACCCAAAATTTGCTCTAGTGAGTAGCCTCAAGAACTGTACAGCGGTTCTCAACCTGTGGGTCGCGACCCCTTTGGGGGTCAAACGACCCTTTCACAGGGGTCGCCTAAGACCATCGGAAAACACACATATAATTACATATTGTTTTTGTGATTAATCACTATGCTTTAATTATGTTCAATTTGTAACAATGAAAATACATCCTGCATATCAGATATTTACATTATGATTCATAACAGTAGCAAAATTACAGTTATGAAGTAGCAACAAAAATAATTTTATGGTTGGGGGTCACCACAATGCGAGGAACTGTATTAAAGGGTCACGGCATTAGGAAGGTTGAGAACCACTGCTCTAGAGGATGCCATTTTCCCATGTGCAAGCACAATTATACTTGT
Organism: Myotis lucifugus; assembly: GCF_000147115.1. Taxonomy (NCBI): domain Eukaryota; kingdom Metazoa; phylum Chordata; class Mammalia; order Chiroptera; family Vespertilionidae; genus Myotis; species Myotis lucifugus. The sequence continues at coordinate 344,092 of NW_005871152.1, forward strand.
CACATAAATCTTAATATTAACGGGGAAAAAAGCTACCAAAGAAATAAACATAGAACACAATGTGACATGAGCGTACTATCAGAGTATGTAAAATAAAATTATGTACACATACAACATCTGTTGAGCTATTTTCATAGTTACCTGCATATTTCAAATGACAAATGCATAATACTTCATCAGCCACAGTCAAAACAAATACAGAATCCCTAAGAGACTTACGACAACATCACTGTACAATTTTATTATAGCCTTGCTTTAAATTTCAGAATGTCTGGGTTTCCAAAATAGTGTAGGATATATATCTCTAATCAAAACACTCAGTATAATGATGGACATGAGAGCTCCTGTTGACTTGGAGAATATACTTAGGGGTTAGGGCAGGGCTCCTCAAACTTTTTAAACAGGGGGCCAGTTCACTGTCCCTCAGACCATGAAAAACTATGAACAAATTCCTATGCACACTGCACATATCTTATTTTGAAGTAAAAAAACAAAACGGGAACAAATACAATATTTGTATTTGCATGTGGCCCGCGGGCCGTAGTTTGAGGACCCCTGGGTTAGGGGGTGAATTAGTAGAAGGAGCAAACATTTCTCTGTAACCCCATCTCCAAGCCATGTGAGTGAGTATATGACCATTTAAAACTATCTGTATGGCCAGTCCAGCCCAGGTTAGCTCCCAATAATTTAGGTAGTGAGGTCTGGAAAAACAGAGACTAGCATGCCTTTACTGCATAATTTTGTCTTTTTATTGGAGCCTATTTAATAGTAGATTAATATTCCTAGTTATAGAAGTCCTTTTCTTGCCCTGGTCAGCAGTAGAAAAGGGAGAGGTTAACTAAGGAAGTAAGGATCCCATAACCATTTTTAGAAAGAATGGAAATCTTGAGTCTTCTCATTTTTTGGAACATGTTTGCAGAACTGATTATATAATTAAAGCCCTTTAATTTTCTTCACAGTATGCAAATATATGATTTCCTTATTCAATTAGAGTCTTCTATAGCCTTAAGCAAATAATCATGTTAATAGGAGAAAAGTAGCAATTAGGAGAGTCTTAACATTGCCATTGTGATGTAAATAATGCTAGTAATGTTAATAATAATAACTAAGGATGATTATTTTGCGGTTTTCTCCATGCCTATACTTTTAATGATGGTTGTTATTAACAGAATAAATGTCATCATACTATAAATCACAAATGTATATATGTGATAATGAACAAACAGTTCACCCTATGATTTATTTTCTGTATATATTATATAAAACATTGTTATTGAAGTAATTATTAATCATTCCCTCAATAAAATGTTTTATGGTCCTATATATTCTTTGCATGTTCATGTGGCATTGAGTTACAGTTTAATTTATTATCTTAATATTTTTACTTAGACACAAACACCAGTATGCAAAAATTTATATCAGCTTTACTCATAAATGTGCACACCTGTAAACAACCCAGATATCAATCAACTGCTGCATGGATAATCAAACAATGGTATAACCATAAAACGGAAAATTACTCAGCAATAAAAATGAATAAACTATTGATACATAAAATAGCATGGATGAATGTAAAAAGAATTATGCTAATAATAGACTACATATTGGATGATTCTATTTATTTGACATTCTGGAAAACATAAAACTATATGTTCAAAAATCTATCAACGGTTGCCAGGTATGAGGGGTTGGAGGAGGAGAGGGACTACAAATGGACACAGGAAAGTTTTGGGTTGTTACAGTACTATATGCATTTGTCAAAATTCATATAACTGTACTTGTAAACATCAGTGAATTCATTACATGTAAATTACCTATATAATAAAAGCCTAAGCGACCATTACAGTGGAATGACCAGAATGACCGGTCGCTATGATGTGCACTGACCACCAGGGGGCAGACGCTCAATGCAGGAGCCAGGGTCACGGCTAGTGAGCACAGTGGCAGTGGCAGGAGCCTCTCCCACCTCCGTGGCAGTGCTAAGGAGCAGTGAGCCAAGTGGTAAGAAGCAGCGAGCAGCAGGCAGTAAGGAGTGAGGGGTCCTGGACTGTGAGAGGGATGTCGGACTGCTGGCTTAGGCCCAATCCCCAGGGAGCAGGCCTAAGCCAGCAGTCAGACATCCCCTGAGGGGTCCTGGACTGCAAGGAGAAAGAAAATTAATACCTGGGTGCATTAGAGGGAAACTACAAAAAAAAAAAAAAAAGACAGAGAACATCTTAAAAGTAGTTAGAAGAAACCTGCAAGTGGACATCCCCCGAGGGGTCCCGTACTTCCAGAGGGCACTGGCTAGGCTGAGGCACCCCCCCCCCTCCAGTGCATGAGTTTCATGCACTGGGCCTCTAGTTTCTAATGGATTTACAAAATGTGGTCTTCCAGAAGTTCAGGCATGTGCCTGTTTTAGTTACTTTAAATATGCAACAAACCTACTGAAACTTCAGGAGTTCACTTAACAATGATCTATATCTACACTAATAAAAGACAAAGATGCTAATTAACTGTACCTTTGCTATGCCAAAGCCACACCCACCAACCAATCAGAGCGATTATATGCAAATTAACCCAACCAAGATGGCAGCTGGAAGCCAAGGAGTTCAAGCAAGCAGGAGGCTTGGTTGACCCGGCAGTGGAGGAAGCCAAGCTTCCCGCCAGCCCTGGCTGGCTGTGGCCTCCGCAAAAGGCAGCAAATTTTCAATTATAGAAGCAAAATAAATCCCAGATACCTGCTTCCAGCCAGCCTCCACTGGGAGCTTGGGTGACTGGGGGCTGTGGCCAGCCTGCAAACAGCCATCAGCCCCTCACCCAGGATGGCCACACCCTCATGGGGTGAGCATCCCTGGTGAGGGGCTTGGCCAGCCTACAAATAGCCATCAGCCCCTCACCCAGGCTGGCCAGGAACCCCAGCAGGAACCCCCACCCTGAAGTGGCTGTGGCCAGCCTGCAAACAGCCATCAGCCCCTCACCCGGGCTGGCCAGGAAGCCCAGCAGGGACCCCCACCCTGAAGGGGCTGTGGTCAGCCTGAAAATGGCCCTCAGCCCCTCACCCAGGCTGGCCAGGCACTCCAGCGGGACCCCCACCCTGATCCGGGACACCCTTCAGGGCAAACCAGACAACCCCCAACCATGCACCAGGCCTCTATCCTATATAAGGGTAATATGCAAATTGACCTTAACAGCAGAACCACTGGGAATGACTGGTCACCATGACACACACTGACCACCAGAGGGCAGATGCTCAATGCAGAAGCTGCCCCCTGGTGGTCAGTGTGCTCCCAAAGGGTGAGCTCTGCTCAGCAACAAGCCAGGCTGCCAGCACAGCAGTGGTGGCTGGAGACTCTCCCGCCTCCTCAGCAGTGCTAAGGATGTCTGACTGCAGCTTAAGCCTGTTCCCCGCTGGCAAGTGGACATCCCTCGAGGGCTCCTGGGCTGCCAGAGGGATGTCTGACTGCCAGCTTAGGCCCGATCCCCCGGGGAGTGGTCCTAAGCCAGCAGGTGGACATCCCCTGATGGGTCCCAGACTGCGAGAGGGCACAGGCTGGGCTGAGGGACCCCCTCTAGTGCACAAATTTTTGTGGACCAGGCCTCTAGTATATATATAAAAGCCTAAGCGACCATCGCAACCAAAACAACCAGACGACTGAACAGGCTTCGTGGGGCGACCAGGCTGCGTGGGACAACCAGGCCGGCAGAGGGGCAGTTAGGGGTGACCAGGCCAGCAGGGGGGGCAGTGAGGGACAACCAGGCTGGCAGGGGGGCAGTTAGGGGCGACCAGGTTGGCGGGGGGGCAGTAAGGGGTGACCAGTTTGGCGGTGGTGGGGAGTTAGGGACCACCAGGCCATAGGGGGGTGGCAGTTAGGGATGATCAGGCAGGCAGGCAGGTGAGCAGCTAGGAGCCAGTGGTCCCGGATTGTGAGAGGGATGTCCAACTGCCGGTTTAAACCAGCAGTCAGACATCCCCCGAGGGGTCCCGGATTAGAGAGGGTGCAGGCTGGACTGAGGGGACCCACCTCCTTGTGCACGAATTTTGTGCACCGGGCCTCTAGTAATGATAATGTAGGTGGTGCTGTTGCTGATACTGATGATGATTAACATCTGTCAAGGCATACTGAGGGGGGAAAAGTGGGGCTTAATAACAAGTAGGTAAATGTTTGTCTTTCCCAACCTGAAAATATTAAAACATTTTCTTATAATTTCAGGGGCTATGATTTAGCTGAAATTTAGTAGGGATAGGCTTGAGTACACACCTTTACTTCACATAGTTTCATAGAATTTACTTTGGGATTCTGTAGCAGGACATATATGAGTCATTTCTTTTAGTTTTAAATTGTTGATGACTGCCTCTCCCACGTTCCTACCCTGCCCATTTTTGTTTTCAGCAATGTCCACCTTCAACGCATTCAAAATAACTAGTAGGAAGTCAAAATGTCATAATCAGCTATTTTTAAAAGTAGATGAAGAAACTGATCAGCATATAATCACGGGCTTCACAAAATCAACCTAGATTTTTTTTAACATTCTGTTTTTAATATACTTTTAGATTTAAATGTTCTTCTGGGCATTGTGCAGGTATTCTTCCTTCAAATAGTTTCTTGAATCAAATTGTGAGGAGCTGGTATATACATGCACTGGCAAAAGTAGGTTTATAATTGTTTGTATGGAAAATATATAATAAAAGAATAAATAAAAGTACAAGAATAAACTCTGTGTTTCTCATACACTCATAAACCTACTTTTGCCCACCTTGGTGTATATAAATATTGTAAATCTTCACCTGAGGACATTTTTTCCATTGAGTTTTAGAGAAAATGGAAGGGAGGGAAGGATAGGAGGGTGGAAGAGGGAAGGGAAGAAAGAGGGAGAGAGCTATGAGAGAGAAACATCAATTGGTTGCCTTCCACATGCACTCCCAACTGGCTGGGGATGAACCCTCAACCTAGATATGTGCCCTTGACTGGAATAGAACCCAAGACCCTTTGTTGTGTGGGCTTATGCTCTAACCACTGAACCCACAGGCCAGGGCATGAGCTGGTATTTTTAAAAAATTAATGGGAATGTTTACAACATAAATCCTATATAATAGAGCCAATATGCTAATTAGACCGAACAGCAGAATGACCGTCCAGACGACCTTCTGGACAAAGCCGGGACTGCGAGACCTGAGGCAGCTGGGGCTGTGAGGGCCATGGCAGCCACAGCTGTGAGGTCCGAGCCCTTTCCACGAATTTTGTGCATCAGGCCTCTTGTATTATTCATAAAAATCGAATCCTTGTCCAAATAGTTTCAGAGCTAGGTATTTGTAGATATCATTATATTTACAGCATTTTATTTTTTCATTTAGAAGCAACACTGTTTTATTTATTAGGTTCTATTAGACTATATTTACATGCACTTTGGGCTTCTACCATTTAAATGCTATGATTCTACTTACGTCTAGGTGATAGCAAACTGATTACATTTAAATAATTTATAGAAAAGTTTTTATAAAAATTTAAAAAACATTTTTATTGATATTGTTGTTTGTCCAACTAAAATAAATTTCAAGTGAAGAGAAAGGGGATGAAGTCTCAAAAAATAGAACAAGGGAGTAGATGGTTTTTGAAGGAAGTTACAGCATCAGGAGAAAGTGCTTGGATTTTGAGAAGGAGTTCGGACAGTTAAATCTAAGCTAAGGAAAATAATTCTTTCCTACTTCTATAATTAAAACCATCTAGAATGGATACTATTAAGACCTATATTAAAAATGCAGAAAACAAGACAGAGAGGAGTCAAGAAATGTGTCAAAGTTCTCAAAATGTATAGATTTTTAACTAAAGAATGGTATATTTTACATCTATTCATGTATAATCAGCCTTTAACTGTTTTTAATGAATTGAAAATAAAAAACATGAATACAGCAAGAAGATATATCTGCATCTGAATGTGTAAGTATTTACCTGCCGGCTTTCACAGACATGAACAGAACACCTGCTACATGCAAGATGTTCCATTAGCCTGGATCTTATTCTCAATTAGGTTAGAATCAAAGTCTTTAATAGCAGAATGATCTTAAAAATAAGATTTCTGTGCCCACGAGAGACCCAGTGAATAAGAAGATTCCAAAGATTGCCTGGGAATTTGAACCTTTTACTAATCTCTCTACCCCTTCACCAGCATATAAAAACAAAATGCAGCCCAGCCGGCGTGGCTCAGTGGTTGAGTGTCAACCTATGAACCAGGAGGTCATGATTCGAATCCCAGTTGGGGCTCATGCACGGGTGTGGGCTTGGCCCACTACTAGGGATCGTGCAGAAGGCAGCCGATCAATGATTCTTTTTCATCATTGATGTTTCTACCTCTCTATCTCTCTCCCTTCCTCTCTGAAATCAATAAAAATATACTGGTTTTTTGAAGGCAAATTCTAGTTTTGATTATTATACAGGCATGTAAACACACACACACACACACACTAAAAATGATAAAGAAACGTGTTCTAAGCAAATGCTTCAGGCCATTTTCTGCCTAAATTAACTGTCCAGTGGCATGATTTATTCAGTCACTTTCCTTTAGCCTTAAGTTCCTTTTATACAGCCACAACTGATTAAATCTTTAAGCCTCGCTTTTATGACCTACACATCTGCCTATTTGATCTATGACCAGTCTAGACCACCTACTTTTTCATAAAAGTCATCAAAAACTTTAGGAAATTGACTTAAGACCGATAAAAATCAGTGATCTGAGGATAAATAACATCATTCCTTTATATAAAATACCAAAGTTGTAAGGCGTCAGCCTTGCTCCCTTCTGTTATTAAAGGGAAGATGCTGATGTACACCAGCTGAACACTTTTAAGGCTCTTTCTTTTAATCTTATGCTCTGAGAATGATCTGCAAATTCCAATACCAAGTTTATGTTGGCTTTGCAAATGCCAAAATATTTCTTAGAGATGCAATCATTCTGGCGCTGAAGTTCTCTGCAGATAATTTTTAGAAGAAACTTAAACGAGATATTTATCTAAACATGTTAAAAATTACCTTTTTAGGAATTTTTTTCCAATTAGAGACAGAATTCTGCATTGAGGGCTTTTTCCCTTTTTTTAATGATGTGAGAATTAAAAAGAACAGAAAAAGATCAACAGAAAGTGATAGGATCTGAACTCTCATTCTAAAACAGATGTCTGTGCACATAACCAAGCATGAGAGGATGAACACTTATCTATCTATCTATCATCTATCTATCTATCTATCTATCTACATATAAAACCCTAATATTCAAATAGACTGAACAGCAGAACTGAACAACCAAACAACTGAACAACTGGTCGCTATGACGTGTGCTGACCACCAGGGCACACGGGGAATATAGCTGGCATCAGCAGCAGGCAGCAGAGCACGAACATGGTGGGTCAAAGAACATCACAGAGCTATATCTAACTTCAAAGGGATCGGGCGATGCTGCCCTATGCTTGAAGAAAGTGAGGAGAAAGTGTGTGCTGAACGGTAAGACCACCACAGGCTCAGGACTGGACTTTTGAAGAGTGTGGATAATGGCATCACATAATTACAGGCTCTGATCATGGCACACAGACCTGGTAAGTGAGACAGAAGCCTAGGGAAGAGCTGTAAAGTAGAGAAACACATGCAGCTACCTAGGTCATCTGTGAGAGGGATGCTAGGCAGAAGGTGATTAGACATGCAAAGCCAACAGGTTGAGTATGGGGGAGGACAGAAGGAGAAAGCTTCAGACAACTGAATGAAAGGTGGCACCTGGAGCATTCTCTCCACTATTTCAAGGCCAACTTCAGAAAAATGTTATGGTGTCTTAAATTTTAAGAAGAAGTGTACAATCGGAGCAATTGGACACAGGTAGACAATGCCTAGTATATTTTAATTAAATATCACATCCTTCAGTGCTGTGTAAGATCAACACTGTATCATGGATTTATTATTATCAAGTAATTAATAGTAAAACTAGTCACATTAACTTTTAATAATACTTTAATAGAAATAGTACAGTAGCTACTTCAAAATGAGGATTAGCTTTCTAAATGTATTTTACTTAACAAAGTGATACAGTTTGATCAGTGCAACTAAAGCTCTGAGACTGGCATTCCATCTGTGAGCATGGTTCTGTTTTCCCGCTTAGGAAAAAGTAAACGTTGAATGACTATGGCAATGAAAGACCTATTAATTGCGGTTTTTAACATTTTGTAGATTAATTTACAAACACTATGCTTCAGTCATCATGCAGCAAGATGGATATGTCTAACATTGCCCTTAAAAAATAATATCAGAGAACCAAAAAAAGATGTCATCAATAAGGGCATGATCTAGAGCCGTGGTCGGCAAACTGCGGCTCGCGAGCCACATGCAGTTCTTTGGCCCCTTGAATGTGGCTCTTCCTAAGCCTTAGGAGTACCCTAATTAAGTTAATAACAATGTACCTACCTATATAGTTTAAGTTTAAAAAATTTGGCTCTCAAAAGAAATTTCAATCGTTGTACTGTTGATATTTGGCTCTGTTGACTAAGAAGTTTGCTGACCACTGATCTAGAGCTTCACTAAAGTCTTAAAAAATGTAAAAATAAAAAAATAATATCTACCTTCATTCTCACTTGTACCTCAAATTCTTTAATTAGACAAATAAAGCACAATATACCTGTCTTCTTTGCTAGATTGAGGATTCATTAGAATAGAGACTAGCTTTTTTCTTTGTGTTTCTTAGGCCTACCTGTGTGTGCACATGTGCACTTAGGCTTTGTCGCAGGGATATCTATTAAGACTTCTGTGGCATGCCTTGCAAATAACATCGAGGTAACAGTAACATCATGTCACATCTGAGCAGAAACTTAAAAAAGCTAGTATGGGCTTTTCCATATCTCCTTTCCCACTGCTACAATAAGTGATAATGTTGCAGACAGAGACTCTCCCAGTCTGGGCTCCCAACTGAAAATAAGGTGGAGCAGGGCCTCAGGTGACTCATGATGAGCATGAATGAGAAGCCTTCTGTGCTCTTGTAAGCAACTGAAGTATTAGTATTACTTGTTACCTCAGCACAACCTCACCTCATCCTGACAGACATATGGTATATTCAAAGCAACAACAACAAAAGACTTCAAAAAACAACAAAATGCTGTTAAGAAACATAATAGTTAATTTAAAATCCACAAACAAAAGTTAATGCCTTTTTACTTATAGATAATTTCTTAGACATAAGTTTAGATTCTGAATGTAAAACCTGAAGCTCAGAAAGTTCAGTCATTTGGTCAATTTCACAAAGGGACCTCAAAATCCATGCTCCCTCTGAAAGGGCGAGGGCTATGCCCTCCATCTTACCCTGGGTCCTCCATTTTTGGGACAGCCATGTGCTCAGCAAGAAGCTTCTTCCCGGAAGCCCAAGCCTCTGCTAGCCACACCCAGGATTTCTTTAAACTAACCAATGACAACCAAGGGAAGTGCGCGCCATAGATATGACCACATCCTGTGTAACGAGATACCGACTTGTGCCTGGCCAATTGGCAGGGCCCACAGTCCTCTCTCCTCCCCTTACTATAAAACCCCTCTCCCCACAGGGCTGGCCCTCTCTCTGCCACTTGCTGCTGTGCCAGTAAGGAGGGTAGGGGAGCCAAACCCGGGTTTGAATAAAAGACTCTCTGCTTTTGCATCGGACTCGGCTGGCTCCCTGGTGTGGTCTATTGGGGATCTTGAAATCTGGGCATAACACCTCCACTATCTACTATTCACACAGGGTTCTTCTCATTTTGCTTAAAGGAATACTGAGTTTGCAGAAGTTAATTGGTTACTAAGAAGGAGAGCTCACACGACTCATGTGTGGTGTTAATTCCACTACTACACTTAAAATGAAGCCTTCAAGAAGTAAAACTGGCATCAGTTTTAGTTTGATGTAGTCCCATTTGTTTCTCTCTGGGCAAGGGAAACAAAAGAAAGCCAAAAAAGGCAAAAACAAATAGGACTGCATTAAACTAAAAGGTTGTTGCACAGCAAAGGAAACCATCAACAAAGTGAAATGACAATCCACTGACTGAGGAAACATACTTGCCAACAATACATTTGTTAAGGGACTAATATCAAACATTTATAAAGAACTTATATAACTAAAATCAAAAACAAAAAAAGACAAAAAACAATTCAGTTAAAATATGAGTAAAGGAGCTGTATAGACACTTCTCCAAAGAGGATCTAGCCCACAACCCAGGCATGTACCCTGGTCAGAAATCGAACCAGAAACTTCTCTGTGCATGGAATGACCCTCAACCACCTGAACCACACGGAGCATGGGGAGGGGGGGGGATGATACCTTCACTGTTGGAAAGAGCATTTGATAATAATAATCTAGAAAACTGGACAGGTCTCCTAAGAATTCTAAAATACCAAACAGTTAAATGTGTAAGTCAGGAGCCTGTTATACTTGAGGTTCACAGTCTGTCATCAGGCTCTACACAACAGGGCTCAGAGAAAATGAGACATACCCTCATGGTTTTCCTGACCCCTAGAGAGGTCAAAGGCAGTGGGGAATTTGATCAGCCTTTCTTGTCTGTCTTTCCCAGTGTCCCAAGCTGCAGATGGTTCATCTGAGCCCATGATCAAGGAACTTTGTTATAGCTCTGCATAGGAGAAAAATGTCCTCCACTTAAGGAAAAATGGTCATTCTCAAAAGGATATTCCATATTCTTATTCTAATAGCAGTCTTCCCCAGCTGCTATATACGATATCATCCAGTCACATAGTTACTTGACATTTATAAAAGGCATCTATGCTGTCTCATGTTCTTTCCTCTAGGAAGCATTTACAAAATTGCAAGAAAGTCTTCCCCCTGTCGTGTCTAACAGAATGCTTGAAAATGCAGGTAGAAATAAACTATTGTATCATCTACTCATTTTCTTGGTGGGCAAACTTTTCAGTCCCAGTTTATCTCAACTCCTCCTAGTATTAGCACTCCCTTCAGTTGGACCAGACTGATACTCAGCTCCTTGCTGCCATTCTCCAGTCTTCCCTTTGCTCGGGGTTTTCTTCTCTGAAGTCAATACTTCAAGTCCTGCTCTCCAAGGTTTACTCACTTTGCAGAAAGAAGATATATGGATTATTTCATTCCTATTTCTATGCCTGCAAAAATACACTACCACCTTCTACTTGCTCCACAGCGGGCATATATCTGATTTATCTTCTGCTTTTATATTAAACAGGAAGGTTTTAAGCCAAGCCATTCATTCTGGAAAATGCTTATCTTTTTATTGGAGAATTCTTTTTTGTTAATGCTTTTCTAAAACTGTTACACCTTGAAAACTGGCTCAATTGCTGACCAGGTTGAGTAATAATATAAAGTGGTTACCATGGTGGCTAGTGGCTTAATGAAAAAGAATCAGTAAGTTGCATTTTTGGATCTTCAAATCAGGTCAGAAAGAAAATAACCTTTCCTTTCTGTATGCTCTAGTCATTTCAGTTTGGGCTCTAAAACCTTTGCATTATTCTAAAAGATTCACTTGTCAAGTATGGAAAAATCTATCCGCATCTTTCTATAAGACTCTTTTATAGACTCATAGAATCCTAATGAAGCAAGAGGGCTCTATAATTTATTATTTCTACTTTCTTTGCCTCCAACAAATTATACATTGAAATCTAGATTAACTTCCCTCTTAGGGAAGTTTCAGGTAGCTAGCTCAATTTGCTTGGTGCTAATGAATCAAGGGTTATTAGCTCAAAATCCTTGTGAGTCAAGTTTGCTTGCCCCAAGAGTTCCAGACAGCCTGCCTTGAGGAAGAATGTAAATGAACCACAACTAGTAGACAAACAACCAAAGGTATATGCTTTTGTGATGGAAGGTTAATAACTTCATTTATATGTATCATGAAATTCATTAAAAATATTGAAATTGTTCTGTGAATAGTCTCAACCCTTCTGATAGCCTGCACATAGTTCAATGCTCTTAAAGCAGATCATTTTATTTTCTGTCACCACAGAGAGGAAAGTCATCACAGGTCTCGGCATCTGGCTGCCTGCCTTCCAACAGGTGAGTTTGAATTCCACATATTGCTTAGCTCCCTCTCCTTTTGGAGATGGAGAACAAGTGCTAGGCATTTTCTTAATAATCACTTTAATGTTCTTTTGAAGAAAATCCTTACCCAAGGAAATATTTTTATTTATTTGAGAGCAAGAGGAAGAGAAAGGGAGAGAGAAACATTCATCAGTTGCCTCCTGCACGCACCCCAACCAGGGAACAAACCCACAACCTGGGTATGTGCCCTGACTGGGAATCAAAACTGTGACCTTTCCGAGTACAGGACGATGCTCCAACCAACTGAGCCACACAGAGAACCAATAAAGTCACCTCTTTGTCTCTCCATCGCATAATCCTAATAGGCAATTTTTTAGAATTCAAACTATATATGGTTTTATTTTTATCCTAATTTTGTAGAAAGTCATTAAGTAGAAATTATAATTGTTCTCCCTCATCTAGATCCACAATGATCCCATGAAGGGCCATGAAATCAACTCTGGAGAAGATGATGCTTTAAAATGTGCTCATTGAATTGCTGAACTAATTTTCTTACAAATGATGATAATCCAAGGCATTTAATCATATATGTTCTACCGTATGCTTCTTTGAGAATCCTACGTAATAAAAGAAACATGTAAATTAACTGTCTCTCCCCTATGCTCAAGCCACGTCCACAAGCCATGCCCACAAGCCAATCAGGAGCGCGTATGCAAAATAACCCAATTAAGATAGCGGCAGCCATGGAGCTGGAGTGAGCAGGCGGCTTGGGTTGCCCTGACGATGGAGGAAGCCAAGCTTCCCACCTGCCCTGGCTGGCCCTCAGCTCCGCTCAAGGCTACAAAGTTTCAATTACAGAAGATAAATAAATCCCAGGAAAAAAAAAAAGAAAAAAAGGAGAGGCTGGGAGCTTGTGGCGCTGGCAGGTGTGGCCAGCCTAAAAACGGCCATCAGCCCCTCACCCAGGCAGCCCAGCGGGACCCCCACACCCTGAAGGAGCTGTGGGCAGCCTGAAAACGGCCCTCAGCCCCTCACCCAGATTGCCCACACCCCCATGGGATGAGGGTCTCCACTGGGGGGCTTGGCCAGCCTGCAAACAGCTATCAGCCCCTCACCCAGGCTGGCCAGGCACCCCAGTGGGGACCCTCACCCTGAAGGGGGTGTAGCCAGCCTGAAAATGGCCCTCAGTCCCTCACCCAGGCTGGCCAGGCACCCCAGCAAGGACCTCCACCCTGAAGGGGGTGTGGCCAGCCTGAAAACAGCCCTCAGCCAGGCTGGCCACACCCCCATGGTGTGAGGGTCCCCACTGGGGGGCTTGACCAGCCTGCAAACAGCCATCAGTCCCTCACCCAGGCGGGCCAAGCACCCCATTCGGGACCCCCACCCTGAAAGTTGTGTGGCCAGCCTGAAAATGGCCCTCAGCCCCTCACCCAGGCTGGCCAGGCACCCCAGCGAGACCCCCACTCTGATCCAGGTCACCCTTCAGGGCAAACCAGCTGGCCCTCACCCATGCACCAGGCTTCTATCCTATACTAGAGGCCTGGTGCACAAAAATTTGTGCACTCTCGGAGGGGGAGGGGGGTCCCCAGCCCGGCCTGTGCCCTCTCGCAGTCTGGGACCCCTCGGGAGATAACGACCTGCTGGCTTAGGCCTGCTTCCGGGTGGCAGAGGGCAGGCCCAATCCCTAAGTGCAGCCCCTGGTCAGGCTCAGAGAAGGGCCGATTGGGTGTTGGGGCGCCACCCCGTCATGCACAGAGCAGGGCGGATCGGGAGGTTGCAATGCCACCCTCAGTCACGCTCAGGGTAGGGCCGATTGGGGGGTTGGGGCACCGCCCCCTGTCACACTCAAGGCAGGGCTGATCAGGGAGTTGGGGCACCGCACCATGTCAAACACAGAGCCGCAGGGCAATCAGGGGATTGGGGAGCTCCCCCCTATCAGGCACAGAGCAGGGCCAATCAGGGGGTTGGGGCGCCACCACTGTCACACTCAGGCAGGGCCGATGGAAAGGTTATGGCTCTACCCTGTCACACACAGAGCAGGGCCGATCAGGGGGTTGGTGGGCCATACCCTGTCAAACACAGAGCCGCAGGGAAATCAGGGGGTTGGGGAGCTCCCCCCTATCAGGCACAGAGCAGGGCTGATCAGGGGGTTGGGCGCCTTCCCCTGTCATGAACAGAGCAGGGCGGATAGAGAGGTTGTGGCCCCCGCCCCCTGTCACACACAGAGCCACAGGGCAATCAGGGGGTTTGGGCGCTGCCCCCTGTCACGCTGATCCCGGGTGCTGGGAGCCTCGCTGCTCCGCTGATCCCGGTGCTGGGAGGCATATTACCCTTTTACTATATAGGATAGAGGCCTGGTGCACAGGTGGGGGCCGGCTGGTTTGCCCTGAAGGGTGTCCTGGATCAGGGTGGGGGTCCCCACTGGGGTGCCTGGCCAGTCTGGGTGAGGTGCTGAGGGCTGTTTTCCGGAAGTGGGTGACTGAAGCTCCCAACCGCTCCTTTTTTTCTTTTCTTTTTTTTTATTCTGGGCCAGCTTTAGCTCTGAGGCCTGGCTGCTGAAAACATCAATACAATGTTGCGGTCCGGAAGCCCAGCTGAATGAAAGCCCGTTTCTGGGGTTTTGTTTAGCTTCTTAATTGCAACATAGTACATAGTTGCTTAGAGTTGCAGCTGAGAGGCCGGCAAGTGAGGCGGGGAACGTTGGAGTCCTCCTTCACTGAAGCAAGCAAGCCTCATGTTTGCTTCCAGCTGCCTGGCTGCCGGCCGCCATCTTGGCTGACAGTTAATTTGCATATACACACTGATTAGCCAATGAAAAGGGTAGCGGTCGTACGCTAATTACCATGTTTCTCTTTTATTAGTGTAGATAATAAAAGGGTAATATGCAAATTGACCCTAACAGCAGAAAGACTGGGAATGACTGGTCACTATGACACACACTGACCACCAGGGGGCAGACGCTCAATGCAGGAGCTGCCCCCTGGTGGTCAGGCGCTCCCAGAGAGGGAGCTCTGCTCAGCCACAAGCCAGGCTGATGGCTGCCAGCACAGTGGTGGTGGCAGGAGCCTCTCCCGCCTCCTCAGCAGCACTAAGGATGTCCGACTAAAGCTTAGGCCTGCTCTCCACTGGCAAGTGGACATCCCCCGAGGGCTGTCAGAGGGATGTCTGACTGCCAGCTTAGGTCCAATCCCCCGGGGAGTGGTCCTAAGCCAGCAGGTGGACATCCCCTGAGGGGTCCCAGACTGCGAGAGGGCACAGGCTGAGCTGAGGGACCCCCCTGAGTGCACAAATTTTTGTGCACCAGGCCTCTAGTTAAGAATAATGCCCTCAATAATCTCAACATTTCTTAATAGAACTAAAACCATTGCATAATGCAATTGTAATTTTCTTGCTACAAACCCATAATCAGTCAAGAGGGTCTGTGGGAGAAACTAGGGCTTATGGGGGACAAGTTCTCCCCCCTGTGTAATCCTCTATATCAGTGGTTCTCAACCTTCCTAATGCTGTGACCCTTTAATACAGTTCCTCATGTTGTGGTGACCCCCAATTTCATTGTTACAAATTGAACATAATTAAAGTATAGCGATTAATCACAAAAACAATATGTAATTATATATGTGTTTTCCGATGGTCTTAGGTGACCTCTGTGAAAGGTTCTTTCGACCCCCAAAGGGGTCTCGACCCACAGGTTGAGAACCGCTGCTCTATATCATGAGAATCCTACCGGAAGAACTGTTTAAAATAAAGCTCTATGGTAGTAACTGCCCCTCCCCTTAACTTCCTTTTTGTCTTCTATAAATCGCTCTCCATTTTGGCACACAGGGCAGTAAGTGTGTGTGACTTGCCATGTATGCATGCACTCCTTGCAATCCTTTCTTTTCCCTGAATAAACCTTTTATGGTGATGAAATACTTAGTTAATACTATTTTTCAGTTAATTGTCTTAGGTGAGCATTACATTATTTACAGAATAATCAACACGAACAGAAAAAAGAAACAACCCTTCCAATCTGTTAGCTACATAAATAATTTGGACCAGTGAAATTACAACAATATTAAAACCTAAACAGCCTGAAAATAAACTGTCAGAAGGAAATATTTTACATCAGATAACATAACAAAAAATAATGGTTCACATGAGTGCAAGAAAGTGCAGCGCATATCTTACTTCAAGCAATAAGTAATCACTGTTTTAGATGGAGAAGGGCAAATTAGCCAATACCTCTGAAAGTGAACTTTTGGCAGGAAAATAGAAGAGGTTAAAAACAATGGCAGAAACATCAGTCACAGAAGAGCAAACCCTAAAGCCTGAATCTTTGTGGTTCTTTCTTTATGTCCAGAGCTAGAGAGCATCCACTTCACAGTAGGGGTGAGAGATTGTCCTGTAGCTACTCTGAAAGTCAGATTTGCTAAATTTGCTTTGGTTCCCAGGAAGAAATGGATCTTACATACCTCAGCTCAAAAGATAATGTGGGCTCCATTGAAATGCATTTCACAGTTTTCAGCCAGCTAGTGGAGTCACACATTTCATTGTTATCAGATGATCTAATTCTTGGTTTGAATATGGATGGAAATTCTGCCAGGACCATCATTTTTATTTTGAGAGTTCCATGATAAACCTGCAGATGTTTTAAAGATCAAGAATCCTAAGGCTGTTCCCCCACTATGGACATCAGTGATTCCTTAAAATCTCTTCTAGTGATATCTAACTAAAATCAAGTCCTCTGTCAGGTTAGAAAGTTTTAAATAAATAAAATTAAACCTATTAATCTTCCTTTTGCAAATAAATTATGGGCCAAGGTGTCCACTGGGTCGATAGGAGCAGTTATGGAGAGATACTATCCTTGTGTGTGTGTTTTTCTTTCCTTTTCTTCTTCTTTTTTTTTTTAAAGTGGATCCTTCCGAGTCTTCTTTGCAGAAGCATATCTTATGTTCTCAACACTTTTATGAATTTGGATTGCTTATGTCATTTATATATATTTTAAAAACATATTTTATTAAAATTCAAAGACAGGTAAAGGATGCCATTTCTGTAAAATTCTTATTTACTCTCAAGGCTGAATTAAGCATTATCTTTGTTTAAAAAAAATAAAAGTTTCACTGACAACTAATGACCACATCAGAATTTTTTGTATTCTCATAATAATTGGTAATTCCTTTTAAACCGTAAGAATTTGGTAATTCCTTTAAACCAAAAATTATAATTGCATCATAATTATTTATAGTCTATGAGATATTTGAGGGCAAATATATATTTATTTAATCATCAGTGTAAACCTGGCTTCCACAATGCATAGCACATATGCATTCAATAAATGCATGTTAACATGGATTAAATCAATGAATGGAAATTTTATCTCAATATTGCTGAGGTAACTCACCAATCATTTATGACTCCTGAATGTCAAACTTCTAACACTAACCACATCATAGAAACAAGATGCATTTGCTTTGCTCCCTGGCATTTTATTCTGAACTACATGCCTTGGCCCTGTTTGTTATCTTAAAGATTCACATCAGAACAAGGAGGATAGATATCCAACACCTTATTTCTCATGATGTGCATATATGTGTATGTGTGTGTGAATATATGCACATATATACTTACATAAGCATGCATATATGTAAATATGCAAACACACATACATACTAGCATATTTGATATAAAAGACCTGTACAAACCAATACTGACATTGCAATTACAGCATATTACTCTGAACTATGCCACCTGTGACTTTTAAGAAAGAAGTTCTACATTAAGCCTGTTTATTTAAATAATAGGTCCTTTCTTCATTAGTTATGTAGTCCTTAATAAGTTTCTTAATCTTTCTGTGCTTAGTTTGTGAAGTTCAATGACATACACCATGTAAGGTGCTTAGAACAGCAGTGCCTAATGCATAGTAAACATTACAATATTATTATCATCTTCATTATTATTATTTAAGGAAATAAAATATTGTATCATAAAAAATTTGCAAATGTATCTCTAAAATATAGTACTCATAGAAGTAATATTCACTACTTTAATCAAATTTTACATTGACATTTTAAAATCTACAGAAAAATTGAAACAATTATGTAATGAACTTCCAAATAATCTTCCCCTTTATTTACACACACCATACACACGTACATACCCCAGTATCCACACAGATAAATATATTTGGGGGGGAAGGTGGTGAAACATTGAGAAGAGTTTTAGACATGTGACACTCGACCTCAAATACTTTTTCCTTAAATTTCTAAGAAGGAGTTATCCTAAAAATCACAAGAGAATACATCCACTCAAAAATTTAACTTTGCTACAGTCCTATTTTCTATATAAAGGACATATTCATATCCATATTTCAAATCTGTCCCAAATTACTTTTATATCTGCTTCCCATTGTCTCCAATCAACATATTTTATTTACTTGTAATTTCTTTTTTAATCTAGAGACATTTGCTAGCCTGTATTCTGTTATTGTCATCATCATTTAGATCTTTTTTGACACTAACTTTTTTGAGGCATCTGTAAAAGTTCATTGATCAAATTTCCTTCACTTTTACTTGTCTAAATAGATTCAAGTGAAATATATTTTTAGCAAGAATACTAGATAGGTGATAGTTTGTCCTTAGTGCATCACACTGGGAGGAACATCATGACAATTTGTGCCATTACCAGTCATGTTACATTTAGTCATTTTGTTAAGGTGCTGTCTGCCAGTTCATCCATTATGAAGACAAGATGGTAGCTTTTCTTCCACTTTTAATAATCCTATCTAATGAAAGGCAAAAAGAGTAATTGACCATACCTTCGCTACACTTCCCATTGGCTAATCAGGGTGATATGCAAATTAACCGCCAACCAAGATGGCGGCCAACAGCCACGCAGCTGAAGCGAGCAGGAGGCTTGCTTGCTCCAGTGATGGAGGAAGCCAAGGTTCCCCGCCTGCCGCGGCCCGGCTCTAAGCTCCGAAAGCAACAAAGTTTCAATTATAGAAGTCAAACAAGCCCAGATACCTGCTTTCAGCAGGCCGTGGCCTCAGAGTTGGAGCCGGCTCTCAGCTCCAGTGACAGCAACGAAGTTTCAATTATAGACGGTAAATAAATCCCAGAATAAAAATAAATAAATAAATAAAAGAGAGGCTGGGAGCTTCAGTCACCGGCCAGCCTGAAAACGGCCCTCAGCCCTTCACCCAGGCTGGCCAGGCACCTCAGTGGGGACTCCCACCCTAAAAGGGGTGTGGCCAGCCTGAAAACAGCCATCAGCCCCTCATCCAGGCTGGCCAGGCACCCAAGTGGAACCCCCTCCCTGATCCGGGACACCCTTCAGGGCAAACCAGCCAACCCCCAAACATGCACCAGGCCTCTATCCTATATAGTAAAAGGGTGATATGGGACACCCTTCAGGGCAAACCAGCCAACCCCCAAACATGCACCAGGCCTCTATCCTATATAGTAAAAGGGTGATATGCAAACTGCCCCTAACAGCAGAAAGACTGGGAATGACTGGTCACTATGACACACACTGACCACTAGGGGGCAGATGCTCAATGCAGGAGCTGCCTTCTGGTGGTCAGTGCGTTCTCACAGGGGGGAGCTCTGCTCAGCCACAAGCCAGGCTGATGGCTGCCAGTACAGCGGTGGTGGTGGGAGCCTCTCCCGCCTCCTCAGCAGCACTAAGGATGTCTGACTGCAGCTTAGGTCTGCTCCCCGCTGGCAAGTGGACATCCCCCGAGGGCTGCTGGGCTGCCAGAGGGATGTCTGATTGCCATCTTAGGCCCAATCCCCCGGGGAGCAGGCCTAAGCCAGCAGGTGGTCATCCCCCGAGGGGTCCCAGACTTCGAGAGGGCACAGGCCAGGCTGAGGGACGCCCCCCCCCCCCGAGTGCACAAATTTTTGTGCACCGGGCCTCTAGTCAAGTAATATTTGAGTTGACACTTTTATATTAGCATAAGCAGATAATCAATGCCATATCAATTACTACAATGGATGTTGTGAAAAGATGGCTTCTTCTAATTTTACCTTTACTTCTACATTTATGACTTGATCATTTTCTATGAAAAGCTTTTCCTTTTCTCATTTATTTAGTGTTTATTTTTTAATATCCTTCCTCCTACAGTGAGATACCAGGTTCTCATAAACATATTTATATACTTTCTTAATAAGAAATATTTTTAGATTACTATACTAATAGCATAATCAAACTAAATCATATAAGTAAAGTAAAAATCTCTTCATAGCATGATTTGTTTTAAGATTTTGTCCATTAGGGTATACATATAACTTTACAAAATTCTTTTTCCTTTGTATTATTAATTTGATTTACACTTAGTATCATTTATCTATATTTGTATACAAATTTAGGGGGTTTGTCCTTTTTTTTACCCACCTTAATGTATAAATATTTTTGAATAGTTAAAATTTTAACCTTGTTCAAAACTCAAAACTATATAAAAAGACAAAGAAATCTCATGCTTTCTTTAATGTTTTCATTTCTTACCAAACTTTCAGTCTTGTCTCATTATTTTTTATTATATGCATAAAATTATATATCCTAATCCTTAAATAATATCTTGGCTAATGTAAAATGGCTTGTCTCCCACTTTCTTTAGTTTAATAAGTTATTTTTAAATGCTCCAATGTTGCCTTACTTTGGAGCTTGCTGCTGAAAAGTCCTATACCAATTTTTTTTTTCCTTGTAAATGACATGGTAGTTTTCCTGGAAACTCTGAAAATTTTATCTTAAAATCTAACAGTTTTAATGATAAATGTCTTGAAGTCCACTGTCCAGCATTAATTTTTCCTGGTTACATTAGATGCTCTCAAAATATATTTTTGGACAACTGTATTCTAGAGAATTTTCTTTTATTGTAATCATAATAGTTTGTTTTTTATTTTAGGGGTTCCACTTACACATATGTTGGAACTCCATGGTCTAAATTCTATACTTATTTTTATTTATCCTTTATATTTCATTTAAGTTCTATTCTAAGGCTGATTTTCATCTTTTGTTGATATTCTATTTGTATTCAAATATATTGACTCGAACATTCTGTAATGTAAATTGTTTCTAGGATTTTTTTAAAGTATTTTATTTTCATTACTGAAATTGAACAGCTCTCTTTTCACACACCTCATTTTTTTTTGTGCCAAATTCTATCATAAGATTTTGAATTTCTGGTTTAAAGTTTGATTTTAATTTTTCTTTTATGGTTTTAATGTCTTATTTTCCTGACCAGAGTTATATTAGTAGGTAGACTACTATTAAGTGTTTTGGGCCACTTACTAGACTTCAAGAGAGAGACTGAAGGTATCCTCTTCTGCTGAAGTATAACAGGTAGGCCCTTTAATCAATGCTGTAATTTTGGGGGGAGTGAGGAGTAGCTGGGTAGGTATTGTTGCTATTCCTTTAATCATAAGATCTTTCTTATACCTTGCAAGCTAAATAACATATATATGTAAACACATATATGGACTAAGTGAATGAATACTGTTTCCCTTGACTCTCATAAACAACTCAATGATTGAGGAAGATAAAATTCATAGGGTTAGATAATTTCTCTAGATATGAATCCCATAACTAAAGTGTGGTTGAGCTAGGACTCAAATTTGAGTTCTCTAATGAAAAATCCTCTCCGCTTTCAATTACATGAAATGAGTTTTCCTCCAATTCCTAATTATAAATGAGTAAAATTCTTGCTAGGCATATGATCCTACTCTATTAATTTATCAGCTTGATGAACTGAAAAACCAGGGATCACGTTTTCTAATTCTGAAAAAGGCACTAAACTTATATCTTCAATTTTATGCACATTTGAAAATATTGATTTGTTCAGACCACCATCATTCTTGAGATCCAATTCAGCTGCATTAATTTGCAATGCTAATTTAAGATTTAAAAAATCTGGTGGTTACAGATTCTATAATAGGTCAAAAGTTAGAAGAGTCATACTATGAGGTAATAATCCTAGAGCAAAGGTCCTATAAGAACATAGATTGCACTTAGTAATTTTTTTCAATGAGTATAAAACTTCTGATTTTATATCATTTTAAACAGACTAACAACTACGTAGATAACTATAGTTTATTCACTACATTTAAATTGACTATCAAAAGTGTGGATGTTGTCTTATATTAAAAGCCAAGAATTATAACAATATCCCCCACTTAAAAGGTATTTTGTAGTTTAGGAAGTACATTCATATGTATTATTTTTCTTCATGACAATCCGGGTGAATGGATGTTATTATCACCCATCACTTTACATATGTTGAAACAAACTGAGAGGGGTTGTAAATCACTCAATGCCATTCAGCTTGTGGCCACACTGGGGCCTATTTTGAGGCTTGAAATCCTTCCAAATTTGTAGCCTACTATGTAAGAGAGAAATACTTTCAATGGCCAAACTCTAATAGAATACATTTTGAGAGTAGTTCCACTTCCAAGAAAAGAGAGGAAAGTAACTGTTTATTGCTCTGTAATTCCAGTTTTCAAACTCCCCTCACCCTTTAGAGAGTCATAGGACTATCAAAAGACAAAATAACAAAGGAACCTCTAGAACATAGAAGTTGAATATATCTAATCTGAAACTAATTTAATAAGCAAAATATTATTCATTTTGGCATTAGAAAAATGTAGAGAAATTTTAAATATGTAAATCAAGATCACTCATTTAATCTTTACTGGAAACCAATAGTCAGTGGTAAAGGCCCACAGTTAATTTTTAGTGTAGAAACTTTGGCATCCTTCACAGATTACAGATATATATATTTTCTTAAAGCAAAAGCAATTTTTTTCTTACTCTGTGCAAGAAATGTAGTCAATATTTTAGGGTATAAAAACATGAATAAGATACCATCTGACTCCCCATAGGGATTTGAAAACTATCAGGGGGGAGGGCATGCATACCACAAATAATGCAATATCTTCTCTATAAGTGGGACTGTACCCAGAAAAAAGTTTTCATTAGGTTTCTCATGAGAACAAGTCAAATAAAGATGAAGTGGAATTGTGAGGTCCCTGGAAAAGTAGACTTCTCCCTGTACAACTGAAAGCAGATTGTCCTCAGGAAGAAGAGGTGAGACCCTTACACATGAGAGTATACCATCAATTAGATGATGCTATTTAACTGACCAAGGAGGGAAAGGGCAAGGAGTTCAACCATGAAGCTTACTGCTGCCAACTGAGTGGGAGAAAATGGGGTAAAGGAGGAAGAAAAAAAAAAGAAGAAGAAAACAGGGGTAAGATATATTCTAAGACTATAATAGGTGACATAACCCAGAATCATGGTTTTGATACAATTGCTAGGAATACCATATCATTTAGTATACATTTATAATCCAATCTCAACTGTTAGGCTTAAACTAAAGAGGCAGAAAATTCTAATACATATCATTCCAAATAACTCTCCCTATAGTCCAATAAGAAAAAGAAGTTTAAAGCAAATACAAGTGTTTATTTTTTTCTTTGCTTCACTCAGCTAAGCTTTTACTAAAAGCTTTTAAACAAATGTTCCACTTCATGGATATAATTGAAATAACAAGAAGCCTACAAGGATAGGTTGAAACGAGACTAATGCCTTAATCAATGGATTGTAAAGGTATAGAATAAAAGTACAACGTGCAAGTTTCTTGTGGTAAGTAATTTTGCCTTGCTGAGTTTATCTGAAGGAAATAATCTATATGGTTCTTTGGATTGTTCCATTCACTAAGTTTTGGCAAGAATTTAAAACACCAGATTTTTATAGCCTTATACTACAAAGAAAAGCAGAATTTGATAATTATTTAGCAAATTTCACCAATATGGATATGTTTATGAAAAAGGTGAACTCTGTATGGTGAAAATAAAAGTCTCAAACCACAGAAAGTAGCTGAGTGTCATGATTCCATGGAGAGAACTGACTTTATAGTCACACAGATTCTAGATCAAATCCCATTTACAAGTTACGTAATATGGAAGGAGTTACTCAGTTTTCCTAAGTATAAGCTATCTCAAATGTACAATGGAAATAAAATATGTACAGATATTATAAATTTTAAAAATTACATATACATGTCTAAAATAGCTGGTGTTCAGTAACTGTAGTTTATTTTAATGTTGATACTATTATAATATCAGGAATTCATATGCAGATTTTTAATTAATCATAAGTATCCTTCAAAACTGAATTAAAAGTTATTATGGGAGATACTGCACTATATTTAATGTCTGATTTTTTTCTATTTATTGGTACTTAAGCTAAATATATATTAGTAATAATAACAGTTAAATAAGTTCTGGGGAGTCAATTTAAAATGTGTTTCAGACCTTCAAATTTATGAAGGTCTACATAAGAATCTATCCATAGTGGTTATTCCTTGAGAGAATATTAAAAGGATAGTACCAAGTTTGGAACTTTTACTTTTCATCTACTAATAGGTAGTAGTTTTTTTCATCTTGAGGTGTGTGTGTGTGTGTGTGTGTGTGTGTCTGTGTGTGTGTTATAAATAACCTAACAAATGTTAGCAGTGTTCATTTTGGGGTGAGGAGTATTATGAATGTTACATATATTTTTAATTGTATTTTATTTAAATCTTGATAATTAGGAGTAGGAATTGTGGAATTAGACATATCTGGATTGTGGTTGTTCTGGTCACTTCTTAGCTCTTTCAGCTCACTGTTAACCTGTCTAGTACTCAGATTTCTCATCTCTAAAATGAGGTTAGTAATAATTTCTATCTAATGGGACTATAATGCAAATTAAATGAGGTCAAGTTGAGATCCTGGCCTAGTAGCTCAGTTGGTTAGAGTGTCATTATGATATGCCAAGGTTGCAGGTTCAGGTTCTAGCCCCAGTCAGGGCAAATACAAGAATCAACCAATGAATGCATAAATAGGTTAAACAAACAAACAAACAAAAAACACATCAATGTCTCTCTTTTCCCCTTCCTCTCTCTCTCTAAAATCTATAAGTAAAAATAAATAAATAATAAATGAGATCATGTTGAGAAGGTACCAAGCACCATATGTTGATGGTGCATAATTAATTCTGAATAAAGAAAGGACATTATTATTTCCATAATAATCATGTATTAGTTTTATGAGATAAGCACTGATAAACTTTACTTTTAAAAATAAGTGACTATATAAAATATAACAAATTATAAATTATCACCAACACACAACCACCTCCATAAACAACATGTGTGGCAGTTCACCAAAGACATGATAAGCAACTTCTGCTCTATAGAATCAGTCTCTTCACTGTAGTCATGACCAGTCCTCACATCCAATCGGCCTGAGAATCAATCCCTCCCATTGATGTACCGATAGCAATCAAGGCTCAACTATAATAGGAAGGCACACACAACCCACACAAGGGGCACAATTGGAGCACCCAGCTCAGGTGACCTGGGAGACTGCATCACTGAGCCCCATAGGAAACTACTATATAAGGGAACTCTACCAAGGCTGGGATATGTTGCATTTCCTGAATAAAACATTTCCCAAATGGAAGAACAGGACAAAACTCCAGGGGAAAAAAAAAAAGCTAAACAAAATGTAGACAAGCCATCTACAAGATACAGAATTCAAAACACTGGTTATTAAGGCTGCTCAGTGATCTCAGTAAGAACTGCAACAAAGAGATAGGAAACAAACAAAAAATGAAAATAGAAAACAAAAAAGAAAAAACTAGTCAGAAATGAAGACTACAATAACTAAAAAGAATACATTAGAGGGAATCAATAGCAGATTAGATAAATCAGAGGATCAAAACAGCAATTTGGAAGATAAGGTAGCAGAAAATACTCAATTAGAACAGAGAGAGAGAGAGAGAGAGAGAGAGAATCCAAAAAAATGAGGACAATTTAAGGGGACAAGATCAAGCATTCCAATATTCACATCATAGAAGGAGCCAGGGGAGGGAGAGGGAGGGAGAAGGGGAGGGGGAGGGGGAGAAGGGGAAGGGAAGTGGGAGGGGGGAGGGAGAAAGAAATGGGGAGGGGGAGAGGGAGAAGGAAATGGAGAGGGGGAGGGGGAGAAAGTGAAAACATATTTGAAAAAAATGATGACAGAAAACTTTCCTAACCTAGTGAAGGAAATAGACAAGTCCAGGAACTGCAGAGAGTAACAAACAAGTTTAACTCAAAAAGGTCCACACCAAGACATATCATAGTAAAATGTCAAAGGTTAAGGAAAAAAGATAAAATCTTAAAAGCAGCAAGAGAAAGCGATTAGTTACCTACAAGGGAGCTACCATAAGACTGTTAGCTGATTTCACAACAGAAACTTTGCAGGACTGAAGGGATTGGCATGAAATATTCAAAGAGATGAAAAGCAAGAATCTATAATCAAGATTATTTTACAAAGCAAAGCTATCATTTAGAATCAAAAGGACATATAAAGAACTTCCCAGGCAAAAAAAAAAATCTAAAGAAGTTCATCACTACCAAATAAGTATTACAAGAAATGTTAAAGGAAATTTTTTAATAATAAGGAAAAAATATATTAAAAATATGAATAATAAAATGACAATAAAACATACCTACCAACAATTCCTTTTAAGTGTAAATGGATTAAATCTTCCAATCAAAAATGAATAAGAAAACAAGACCCTTATATATGCTGCCTACAAAAGACTCACTTCAGTCTCATTTCAGATACATAGACTAAAAGTAAAGGGATGAAAAAAGATATTTCATTAAAATGGAAACAAAATGTTGGGATAGCAATTCTTATACCAGATAAAATTACCTTTAAAACAAAGGCTATAACAAGACACAACAAAGGACCCAGCAATTCTGCTACTGGGTATTTGTCCAAAGAAACACAAAACACTAATTCAGAAAGACATATGCACCCATATGTTCATTGTAGCATTATCACAACAATCAAGTTTTGGAAGCAAACTCAATGTTCATCAATAGAAGAATGGATAAAGAAGTGGTACATGTATACAATGTAATATTACTCAGCCATAAACAAGAATGGAATCTGCAATAACATAGATGAAACTAGAAGGTACTATGCTAAGTGAAATAAATCAGACACAGAAGGACAAATACCACATGATTTAACTTATATGTTGAATCTAAAAAAAAACAAAAAATAAATAAGTGACCAAACAAAACAGAAACAAACTCATAGATACAGAAAACATTCTGCTAATTGTCAGATGGGAGGGACATTGCGGGGAATGGGAATGGGTGAAAAAAAGAAAGGGATTGGGAAGTACAAATTGGTTGTTACAGAATAGTCATGTGGATATAAAGAACAGCATAAGGAATATAGTCAATAATATTTCAATAGCTATGTATGGTGTCAGATGAGGGATAGATTTACCAGGGTGATCACTTTGTGACATAAATATCTCATCACTATGTTGTAAACCTGAAATTAACATAATATTGTATGTCATCTGTACTTGAAAAATTTAAAAAAATATATATATATATATATGCCTAAGCGACCGAACAACCGAACAACCGGTCGCTATGATGTGCACTGACCACCAGGGGACAGATGCTCAATGCAAGAACTGCCCCCTGGTGGTCAGTGCGCTCCCACAGCAAACCTCCCACAGTCCCTCCCCCCAGCCGGCTGGCCCCGATTGGCCCCGCTCGGGACTGGGTGAGATGGCCCTGATCACTGGTCAGGCCAAGGGACCCCACCCATGCACAGATTTGTGCACCAGGCCTCTAATATTTTAATAAAAGATGTGGTTAACTATAAGAAACCAATCATAAAAATCTAGGCCTGTCTTTGGTATTCTGTAACTGAGGGCAAAGTTGGCCTAATATGTTGTAAATGAAATGGGAATATAGTGGTTTTAAAAGTTCTAAAAATAGTTCCAAGAAGGATCCCCTTAAGAGAAGCTTAACCAATTTTATAATTTTCTCACTAATGGCTGGCCCTTTGCTTTATACCTGAATATAAATCTGAGCATCTATTACCTGGAGTTATCTGAAATTATTCAGATATTTGATAGTTTCCTTGTTGAGATCTATTTCCCTATATGTTGATAAGTCTCCAAGGAGGCATCATTTCACTAATAACCTCATTCCATATAACATAAACACAATAACATGCTCCAGGCTTGTGTTTTCTCATTGTAGAAACTTTGAGTTGTCATCACTTTAAGAAGTTCACATTCCTACCTTACAGCTGCAGTGAAATCTGACAGTAATTAAAAACAGGTTAAAAGATGACCATTTGTCTATGTCTCAAATGCCAAACCAAGCAGTTAGTTTAGAAAGTAACTGGAAGGAACTACAAAATATTCTTGCTATGTTACCCATTATCATACCATGTGAGCTAAACATAATGCCTTACTTCTGCAGACACAAAAACTATGTGAGAATGAAAATAGTTTGTTTATAAAAAAACTGAATTATCCTGCTTCCTCTTATTTGTATCGTCTATCGGTTGGGGTGGTGTATTTGTATTGTATTGCTTCTGTAACAACTTATCATTACCTTAGTGGCTTAAAACAACATAATCAATTATCTTAAAGTTCTGGAGGTCAGACGTCCAAAATTAGTTTCACTGACCTAAAATCATGGTGTAAACAAGGCTGGCTCCTTCGGGAAGCTCTGAGGGGGAAATCCATTTTCTTTTTGTTGTTTTGTTTGTTTGTTTGTTTGTTTGGGGTTTTTTTTGCTTTTAGAGTTTATTTACATTGTTTTCCTTGTGACCCCTTTGCTCTGACTACTCTTACTCTCTTGCTTCTATCTGCATACCTCCTACTACTGACTTCTTGCCTTCATCTTATAAGGATACTTGTGTTTACATTAGTCTCCTTTCTATTTGTCATGCAAGGTGACATGTTCCCAGATTTCAGGAATTAAGATATGGACAACTTTTGGAACAGGACCTACCTCAGGCACAAAAACATGGCTGAACTGTGGTTTTAGTAATAATTCCTGGTAAAGAGAAAAAACTTTATAATACAAAAGCCCAATAATCAGAGGAGAACAATAAACGATGGACTGGGCGGGAACAAAAAAGTCTCTCCAAACTGGATGACAGATGGATGGTCAAAGATTTGCTGAAAATTGATGCTCTTCATACACAGCAATAAGGAATGACTGCTTTAGGCTCACACACCGATGATACAGCTTCCTGGCACTGGTGAAACTTGTGCTCACAGGGGTCAAAATCCCTCAATCCCATCTAGGCCTCTGAATGGCAGATTTCTTCCTCACTGTATGTCTCCTCCCGTGTCTCTTGGTCCCTTGAATTAGGCTATACTTTAGAGATAACTCACTCAGCTATAGCAATAACTCACTTTCCTTCTCATTCTTAGACCAAATCTTTAGTTTTCCCTAATAGATTTTTCTAGCCATTGTTTTACTATCCTAGAGTGGGTACTCACTCAAGCTGTTCAGTCTGGAGAACGAAAGAGAGACTTCAGGTACCAAGGTAATAAATAAGCTGCTAAACCTGAAGGTTGAAGTGGGGAAACATCAGTATTTTAAACTATTATCTTTTGATATTTGTTTCAGATGGAAAAATACAACAAACAAGTAAATAAACTGAACCACATTTAAAGATGTCATTAATATTTTTAGGATGAAATGCATAAAGAAACTTATACAAAGAAACTCAGAAGAGTAGAAAAAGGAACTGACCAGAAGATCTGAGTTCTTCTCTGGCTCTGGCACTTACCAACTCTGAACTCTGCCAGTAAACCAAAATTTTCTTAGCCTTGACTTCTTTTCCTTTAATATGTAGCTTATAATAAAAATTACTTTGAGAATTATGTGAGTTGATTTATCATCTACAAAAAAAGTACACAGATGGCACCATATCAATTCTTTTTTGGTTCTGAAACTTTATTGTTAAAAAATGTAAAGTGATAGGATTAAGTGACTAGAAATTGTGATTTGTTCATGAAAATAAATTTTTTAAAAAGGTAAACTTTGAAATACTTTAAAAATAGCTTTGAAAAATGTTTGAGCAGCCAAATAAATTTTGTTATGGCATCATATTGTATACCTATACACATAAAAATAGTTAATAACACAGTGAGAGATTATAAAGTTTTATGTACAACCTCCCTGAGAAATAGACATAATAGTTCTTTGATATTCAAAGATATTTGGTACTAGAGAAAGGTTTTTGAAAGCGAATCCACTTAAAATGAAAATTAAATCTTAATATAAGTATTGAAAAATAATTTTTCACTGAAACTTTATTTTATTATGTTACATTAAAATCTTTAAGGTGAGTTTGTTTTATTTAATATGGGAAAAGTATAGGTTATAATGCAACTCTGAACTAATTTTTTAGAAAAAGAAAAACTTCTTGGTCAGTTAAGAAAACAATATTTGATAAAAGTTAGAATATCTTTAACTTAATATTTCATTTTGCAGCATGATTATGAAGAGAATTTTGTCTAGAGAGTACTTTAATCCCTTTAGTCATCAATTTTTCTGTTCCTATATTTTTACATTAATGTATTCAATCTTTTAACAGAAATGTATTGCAAGTCTCTTATATAGGTTTAGTAGTGGATAAATTGCCTAAGTTACTCTCTCTGTCTTTGTAGAAAATATGGACAATGCATGAATGAATTCATAAGTAGAATGTCAGCGACTCTACCTAAGGAGGAAAAAAAGTGGTGAAGCAAATCGAGAAAGTAAACAGTGACATCGTGTGCTGCTATGGGCTAAATAAGGAAGGCCTCTCTGAGGAGGGAGGACTGACTTGAGCCTTGAAGAAAGGGGCTGTGCTATGTGAAGGCCTTGGGAATAAAATTCTAGGCACAAGAGACAGGGAGACCAAGAGTCCTGAGGTAGGAACAAGTTAATGTGTTTGATGAACACTGAGGACACCAGCATGGTGTGAAGGGTAAAGGGAATAAGAAACATGACAAGAAGTTATAGTTTAGAAAAGTACTCAATGGAGCAATCACGTAGAGAATTAAATAGGGTTGGAAATAACTGGTGGACTTACAGCAAGGAAATGACATAATTTGCTGAAAATGCATTATAGAGGGGCAAGAGGAAACACGTGGACCGTCAGTTGAAACTATTGCAGAAGTCTGAGAGCTGACGGTGGCTCAGACTAGGATTAAAAGGGGAGGGTTATAACATTGTTTAGATTTGATATATTTTTTCAAGGCAGAGACAACAGAATTTGTCAAATGATTGTCTATAGGGAGCAAGAGGAAGTCAGATGTTAAAAGAGATTCCTAACATTCTGGTCTTAAAGCACTATTGAAAGATGAGGCTGTTTATGAGCTGCAGAACACTGGTGTAAAAGCACATTTTGTTTTGGATACTAAATGTTTAAGACTTTCTATTCAAATGTCACCTATTCATTGAGAATTCTTGAGTGCAACATATAAACAACATTCACATCTTAGTACTTCATATTCTCTCCTTGATACATTCATACACATTATGTATACTAGTATATATACATATATGGACATGTACATGCATATATATATATATATAATATTTAAAATATCAAGGAGATCTATATCTTCTGCAATAGAATTGTAAGCCCATGAAAAGAGGGAGTTTTGACTGTATTATTCACAATAACCAAATACTTAGCATTAGGATTGATGGTACATATAGCAAAAAGCAAATAAATATTTTTGAATTATTTAATCTATAAATTTAAGATATTTATATTACATTTACTTAGGTTTCTGAATTTGTAAGGTTATAGGGAAACAAAAATCTTCACGCTGGAAAATGGTACTCATAAATTGACTACTTTAAAGTTAGCCATTGTTTACTTAATCCTAAAACATACTCTTACATGTTGAATCAATATTTTTACCAGTCTCTCTCAATAATTTTCTGTTGTTTCAACCTTCTGACACAACTAGCTAAATTTAACGTAAATAGTGTTATGTGACATGGCAAATATTATAAAGAAGCAAACACTTAGGAAGCCAGAGCTAACTTAGTAGTCATCTAAGTGGAAATGTTGAGTAGACAGTTGGATATAGAATCCAAGAAATATAGGGAGGAATGGAGGCTAGAGTTATAAATTCAGGAGTCACTAGCTTACAATCAATCCAAATATTTTCATTTCAAAGGCTTATTTCGTGCTGTTTATTCTCTCTTTCTCAACTGATAAATTCCTGGTCTATAAACTGCAGATGTTCATCAATATTACAATAATCAGCTCTGGCTTCACATTTAAATGTAATCGAAAGTGTTAAATATTCAATTATAACATTTGCTCCTATAGTTCTTTCCCCATCTTTTGCATTTAATCATTAAATACCTACTTGTTCTTCATTAGAACCTTAAATGATGTCCAAACAAAACAAAAAATCTTTTCCTTTCAGAATTTTTAGACATGGAGGCAAGAAATAAAAAGCATGAGTGAAATAGGCAGACTAAAAATGAATAGAATGAAAGCGTAAGCACAAAGTAGCAACACGGCAATTTAGTTACTATCATATCCTAGGATATAATTCACTTCGCATTTCCAGCTGATTCTCCCAAGGATGCCATTTAAGATACAGCCTATTACATACAGTCTTGACACTTATTGAACTGCTTGAAGCCATTCCCTTTAGACTCAAAATAGTTTCCATATTTTAGAGCCTATGCCTTTTCTGCCTGTGTTTCTATAATGAAAATGATTCATTCATTCTTTCCTCAAAAATTCTAGTATCTTAGCATTCTTTTTAGAAAGAAATTAATAATTATTCCAAATAGAAGATATTCTTCATGCCTCACCAATTTATCCCCCTGAACATTTATCTTCCTTGCTTAAAATTTTGCAATAATCCTCCATTGCCTCTAAAATAAAGGCATAAACATCCATCCAAAATTAATCAAACACTATATCACCAACTATGTAGGTTCGCCCAAATGACTTTCTAACAAATTAAATATTATCTAAGAAAAAAATAAACACATACCTTTGATCTCTTACAAATGTAACTACCTTTCTCCTCATTACAACCATATTATTTATTCTTTACATGTAATTAAATTTTATATGTGTTTGGAGTTTCATTTTTACTCCTCATGAAGCTAGGCAAAAATTTCTGAGGGAGGTCTCTCTGTATTTTGAACTTATACTTTAATGTATACTTAGCTATATGTGACTATATAAATGTAAATTTGAATGAAATTATAAACTCAATTCCTTCATCACATTTAGTAACGTCATTTCCTCAGTGATTACATGTGGGTAGTGGCTACCATAGTGGACATGCAGGTCAAAGGGTTGGTAATTAAGATAGGTACCTCTTGGCATTTGGAAAATGTCAATGGAACTGAATTTTTGAATTTTAGTAAAATAAAGGAGTCAAGTGGGTGAACAGCCACTTTCTCATAATTGAATGGCTGATTTCAAAGATATAACTTGGTCTCTGTGTCCCCAGAGGTCAAAGTAGAAACTATAAGAAAATGGATTTCAGCTCCATATTAGAAACTATTTACTCTCAAGACCATAAAATGGAAACACATCTTCAGGAGCATAAAGTGGAAGATTCTGTAGTAGAACTGTTTGTAGGAGATTTGAGCCCTGGAAGAGTTCAAATTATTATGAACTGGAAGAGTGGTTAGTATAAGGAGGGAAGAAGAAATTAACCAAAGAACTCATGCATACTAGAGGCCCCGCGCACACAAAATCGTGCGCGTTTAGGGTCCCTAGGCCTAGCCTGGCTTCTGTCGCATGGCCTCTACTGTCCTGTACACTACGTGAAGTTCCCCACCCCGGGCACTCCACTATCTATGCTCCACGGCCCCTCGACTTCTTCTGCGAGGCTCCCACCACCCTGCCATGCTCCGCGTAATTCCCCCCGCCCCTCCACTGCTCCACGAGGCTCCTCCCGCCCCCCGCCCCCCCATGCTCCACGAAATTCCCCGCCCTGCCACTGCTCCAGGGCCCAGGACTGACTTCCGCTGAGGGTGGCTGGGACCCAGGACAGCACTTCAGCCCCCCACCAGAGCCCGCTGCACGTGCAGCCTGGCGTTAGGTGGTCTGTTCAGTCATTTTAGATGTTATGGCCCTTAGCTCTTATGGATGGATGGATAGATAGATAGATAGATAGATAGATAGATAGATAGATATGCAGAACCCATGGACACAGACAATAGTGCCATGAAAGCCTGGAGTGGGGGAGCGGGGTGAGGGGATCAATGGGAGGAAAAGGGGATTCACTGTAATACTTTCAATAATAAATATAATTTTTAAAAAGATCATGTTGGTATTAATGATGTTAGCGTCATGAGTTGTCAGGGAAAGACAACAGATTTTTCTTAAATTCTCCAGAGAAAGGAATTATCTATGAACACTGAAACATAAACTTCTAAGCCCCAACTCATGATTACTGAACTAAAATTTCTGGGGAAAACAAATGATAATTTTTAGAAAACTGGGGAAAAAGAATTAAATGATACAATTCTATCAATGAAGCCAATCAAAGGGGACAACATTATTTTGCAAAGGTTTTGTGTAATAGAAAGACCTATAGCTGTATCTGTAAAAATAAGCAAAAGCTAAAAAAAGTGGAAAAAGGAGAAAATACAGTTTAGAAGTCTTGCCTAAGGAATGACTATGGCATATTCATTGCCTTTAATTTTTTTTTAAACTGTGATGATTAAAAAAAAAAAGATATATCCTCTTCCAAGAAAAGTTTACATTTTAAAAGGTATGCCCAAGTAATAAACATAAGCAAATAAAATGCTAATGACATCTTAAAAGTACACCAGACCTTCAGAAGGAAAGCTGGAGTTACTAGATTGACTCAAGTGTGATAGGAGTGTAAGTAACATGCAAACCAACATCTGGTTTAAGAGGAAATTAAACATTTTTGAAAACAGTGACAATTTTGGAGTGACTGTAAGATTCGGCATCATTAAAGAAACCACGCACTGTATTTGCTTAGCTGGAATAAATTTACACATGTGGTTATACAAGAGAGGAATAATGAAAGAAGTTAGAAACAGAAAGAGATAAGGGTCTAATACTAATGGCTTCAATTTAATCCAATAGACCAGCGGTTCTCAACCTGTAGGTCGCGACCCCTTTGGCGGTCGAACGACCCTTTCACAGGGGTCATCTAAGACCATCCTGCATATCAGATATTTACATTACGATTCATAACAGTAGCAACATTACAGTTATGAAGTAGCAATGAAAATAATGTTATGGTTGGGTCACAACATGAGGAATTGTATTTAAAGGGCCAGAAGGTTGAGAACCACTGCAATAGACAATCATTTACTGAGTGACTACTCTGCCTAGCAATGTACAGTATGTCAGCAGAGAAAAAAAGATTTTATTATATTGCAGTATTTATGTGCTTATTAATTTGAAAGTGGAAAAGTAAATGTTTTTAGATGATCATTAACATAATTGTGGGATCTGGGTGTGGGATCTGGTGTCTATAATATAATCATATTCTCCTAGCACACCTCAAAATGTGTCTCTTGAATCAGAATTCAATGATTGTGACCCATAGACTGAATCTGTAGAGGGAAACTGAAATGTAAATAGAGCAGGGGTGGGCAAACTTTTTGACTCGAGGGCCACAATGGGTTCTTAAACTGGACCGGAGGGCCGGAACAAAAGCATGGATGGAGTGTTTGTGTGAACTAATATAAATTCAAAGTAAACATCATTACATAAAAGGGTACGGTCTTTTTTTTTTTTTAGTTTTATTCATTTCAAACGGGCCGGATCCGGTCTGCGGGCCGTAGTTTGCCCACAGCTGCAATAGAGCAACCACTCAAAAATGTATAATGTCCTTGATATTTTCAGAAAATGCATTATGCCCCTACCTTATTCAGATCTTCTGATTTTTTTTTTTTGGGGGGGGGTTAATTGTCATATTATTTTTCACCAAGTTCAGGCAGGTCTTAATTACATAAAATGAACTAGAATCATCATCATCAATATTGGTAATGGAAGTGAGACAGTAGGTGACAAATGACAATAAAAGTAGGAAAGGTTATGGTTAGCCTTAGTCACTCCAAAGGGAAGAGGCTACCAGCACTTTGTAGTGATTTTCACTTTCCTTCTGAACCACCTGGTGCAACATTAATCTGAAATATGATTTAACAGACCTACAATCATACCTTCTAGAAAATGGGAGATTTTTATATACATACATGGATATTTCATTAGGTATTTTCATTGAAGGCTGAACTCGATTATCTCTCTTATGAATTTTTTTAAATTCAATAACATTTTATTTTGAATTTTCTACATACTAAGGCATTATGCCTAGCATGGAGATACAGAAAAAATTAAGACATCTTCCCTTATGTCAAGAATTTCACAATCTAGTAAAAGACACTTGAAAACTAGCAACCACAATACTCATTAGTTCTTCAAACTAAAAAATATCAGGTAGCAAATGTATGCTAGGAACCATGCCAATGTTATAGGTGAAGTGATGGTTAAGTGTGATAAACAGAATAATGCCCCATCTATGTTGTCTATGTCCTAATTCACACAACCTGTGAATACATTACCTTATGTGGCAAAAGGAACTCTGATGGGCTTAACCTAAGGATGCTGAGTCTGACAGATTATCCTGGATTATCCAGGTGGGCTGAGCATAATCCCACAAAAATCCTAAAAGTAAAAGGAGGAGGTCAGAGAAAGATCTGAAGATTCTATGCTGCTGACTTTGAAGATGGAAGAAGAGACATGAGCTAAGGAATGGCAGCAGCCTCTAAAAACTGGAGGAGACAAGGAAACGGAATTTCTCCAGAAATAATACAGCCCTATGGGCAGCCTGATTGCAGCCCGTAGACCCATTCCTAACCCCTAGAACTGTAATAAGTTTCTGTGCGTTTAGGCCACCACATTTGTGATAGCTTGTTACAGCAATAACAGAGAATTAATACAGTCGTAGTGGTTACAGGCAAGCAAATAAACTCATGAGAAAAGAAGATATGTGAAAGTACCCTATAATACAATGGATTAAAATACTGGGATTCATAATAAGCAGTTACAAAGCGTGAGTCACAGTCGTCTTCAGAGAATAGGTGATGTTGTAACTGGGTCCTGAAGAATGCGTGTGAGTTAATAAATTAAAAACTACCGAAAAGTCACCTCAGGCAAAAGGAGGAGCACATGAAAATGGTCAATGGTGTAAGACTACTACAGCTTCAAAAGACAAGAGAAAATTCAGTGTAAAATTCAGTGTAAGAAAAGGGAGGGAATGGCAAGTAAAGAGAAAGGACATCATCCTCTCCTCAGCTCCAGGAGGCCCATTCGCCCAGAACCTATGTGAATGTCTGAGCACCACCCAACCTACAGAGACCATGATGTGTGTGTGGCCCACTAGTGGAGCACTGAGGATGCCCCAGTGAACAAGCTGATGAAGAAATTTGTGCCAGGCTGAGTTGGGCTCCTCACACCAATACTAGAGGCCCAGGCGTGAAATCTCGCGGCCCTGCTCACCAGCGCGCGTGGCCCTGCCCACCCGCGTGTGCCTCACCTCACTCATATCCCTGCCCACCCGCACCCCAGTCCCCGCATGACCCACCCACCCACGCACCCACCGCCCCGCTTGCAGCCCTGCCCACCCATGCGCATCCCACCACACACCCAGCTCCCTGACTCCCAGCCAAGCTTGCAGCACCCCCCACCCGCAAATGCCTCCCCGCTGCCTCGCTGCACTGCCACCAGCCTTGCTGTGATCGGAGCCTGTGGGCCAAGGGGAAGGGACCAACCATGCTGCATGAGCCCCTCTCCTTGGCCACAAGTGGCTCCTGGGCCAGGGGGAGGGACCCAGAGGTGCTCCTTCTGGTGACCGGTCGTTTGGTCATTAGGGCCTTACGGCCACTGGCCTTTTATAATATAAATAATGCGGATCTGCCTCATACTCATTAGGGTGCTGCAAATGAATGTTTAGGCAACAAGCCACATTAACAGATCTAGATTTAGAAGGATAACACAGATGGAAATGCAAGGCATGTACTGCAGTGCTAAGAGCCAATGCCCAAGCTATGTTTTTATATGTCATACACATCCAAACCATCTTAAGTAATTGTAAGGGGCACATGAAGAGTGCCCTCAAGAATTTTCAAGCCCCCAAACCATGGTTTTTTTAGCTGAATTTCTTGGTGTTATATACTTCAATTAGTAAGTGAAACATTAAGTTGGTAAATGGGATAGTTTTTCAGTCTTAAAACACTTTGTGTGTCATTTATTTTGCTTCAGATCTGTTTTGCTTCATACAGTAAGACAAAATTATTAAGATGAAACCAACAACTGTTTTCCTGTGATTTTTATTGACATTTTGTACTCAGAGTAAAGGTCATATCAAACTCAGATACTTCACTGGTTGGTTATACTTTCATTTAATTTACGTTGCTCGTCTTTGACCTGCACTGGGATAACTGCCAGTTGCCTGCTGGGAGCTGCCACAGTTAGGGTGTCGGCACCAGTTGAGGATGCAGAGATTCAAAGGTTTGTTTTGGGCCAACTCGTTTCACTGTTCATCTTGTTCTCTTGATCTTAAAAATAAGCACAGAAATGCTAACCTTTGTAACCTTACAGGAATATTCAATACTCTGCCTAAGTGACAGAAAGAGAAATGTTCCAACCCAGTTGGACTTAAGGCCATTTTTATACCCTATGATCATAAGAATTTTTTTTTAAGTACGCACTTTTAACTGGATGATGAAAGAACCAGG
This sequence comes from Myotis lucifugus, assembly GCF_000147115.1. NCBI lineage: Eukaryota > Metazoa > Chordata > Mammalia > Chiroptera > Vespertilionidae > Myotis > Myotis lucifugus. The sequence continues at coordinate 382,679 of NW_005871152.1, forward strand.
AGGAAAAACTTGGTGGTCAATGCAGATGACCATTTGAGTTTGCACACAAGTAGTGAAAGTTTTCTTCAAGGAGAAGTGAGGATGAGCAATATATTAAATATATTATGAAAAGATGTAAAAAATATATTAAAGCTACATGAGTCACAAGAGTCTGAAAGTGTTCTTTTCCTTTCTATTTCATATATGATTCTCAATAGAATATAGTAAGATAACTCTTCAAAAATATGAGAATATTCACATATTAAAACTAATAAATCCCTGGCTGGTGTCGCTCAGTTGGTTGGACATCCTCCCATCCTCCAGAAGGTTGTCATTTTGATTACTGGTCAGGGCAAATGCCTGGGTTGCAGGTTCAATCCCTGGTTGGGGTGTGTGGGGGAAGCAGCTGATCAATATTTCTCTTCTCTCTCTCTCTCTCTCTCTCTCTCTCTCTCCTTCTCTCTCTCTCTCTCTCTTCCTCTCTCTCTCTCTCTCTCTCTCTCTCTCTCTCTCTCTCTCCCTTATCTCTAAAAATCAATAAAAAACATTTAAAAACTAATAACATTAACTAATCATGGGAAATGTGCTATGTGATTAAAAACATCAAAAATGGAGCACTGATGTAGTATTTCCCAAAGCATTTCTCATGGAGTGTTCATAGATGTTACAGGAGAAATACCGCTCATGTTGAAATCAGAGAAATGCTGAGTAAAAAAGAAATAAAATATGCTTCTTTGCTCTGAAACTTCACAGAGCCACTAATAGGTTCATTAATATTCATCCAACAAAGGAGCATGTGTGTGGCAGTGACTGAATTCATGTGAGCACAGAACCTTTCTGTGTTTTCCTACCCAGCAATTACCAAACTTTGTTCCATGGCATAGCATATTCTAGAGAAGCACAAGCAATAATTCAAAAAACATTTATAAAGAATGATGTCAGTTATTAGTGGGTCACTGTTTATGTCTCCAAGGATTCAAGAAAGAGTAAATGGAAGTCAATTAAGCAAGAGACTTTTAAGTTAAATGTATAAGAACATTTCTCATAGGGAAGCTGAACTGGTCAAATGTGAGTGTTTGGAGAAACATAGTATAAGGAAGAATTAAATATGATGTGCAAATTATCTCTATTCCTGTTTATGTAAGGATAATGGCAATCATCAATATTTGAAAATCTGCAGAAACTGATAGATTACAATTATAAATTCCTATTGGAACAGAAAGGCATTCACAATATGACAGGAATTATTAAGGATAAGAATACTCTGTCTTCAAGAGGTTTGTAGGTAAGGATAATAATGTAACACTCCCAAAAAGTAAAAAAGCCCAACAGTTTCTCTAAAATTGATTAATAGATATTTTGTTGAAGCTGATGGAATTTGAGCAGAAATACTGAGTATCAAAAGGCAGATGTGAGATGCCAAAATTGGTAGAATAAAAATGAGAAATATAAGAAGTCAAACTAGATTGGAGGTGTTTTCAGGAGATTTTAAATGCATCTCACGAAAAGAAGAGGGTTAGATTAAGTTGCCTTTGAGCAAGCCCTTCTGGTTTGGCTCAATGGATAGAGCATCTGCCTGCAGACTGAAGGGTCTTGGGTTCAATTCCAGTCAAGGGCACATGCCAGGGTTGTGGGCTCTAAAACCAGTAGGGGGCTTTGTACAGAAAGCAACCTATCAATAATTCTCTCTCATCATTGATGTTTCTATCTCCCTCTCCCTTCCTCTTTAAAATCAATAAAATGTATATTTTTTTAAAAAATATGCCTTCTTTTTTGAGAAGATAAAGATGGTAAAGTCTTATTTTTTACAGAACTGTTTTAGGAGTCAGGGGATTCAATACTCCAATCTAAAGATAAAGAAACAAATGCAATTTTTGACAGATATCAGAGCCCAATAATTCAGCTGTCTGTGATATTTAATGTTTTAATTTTAGAAGACTTTTGGGCAAATCTTTGCTATTTAGGAGAATGATTAAATGGACAATATAATGAGGGTAAGCTAAATGTCTTTATTTAAGATACTTCACATTTATTATTTTAGAAATACAACACATTGAGCTTCATCTAAAATACCACATCCAAGGCAGGGCACACAGTTCCATGCTCTGCACAAAGCAACCACTTGGCAATTTCTGCTAACTTACAAGTTAAACCGTATCAAGGCTTACTGGGTTATAAGCCAATGCAATTTTCTAAACCAAAGATGTGAGATTTACCAATTAAGCTTTAGAAACAGGAAAGGTTGCCCAGTACACCATTTCAAAGCATCAGAGTTACAACAATAAATCATTGAAAATGTCATGCCTGAAAAGTCTAGCAATAACATTCGAAGTCAGTCCCCCTACACTTCCCTGTTTGACTAGATTTCAAAACATTAAAAACAACAACAAATACTAAGTATAGTTCAAGACAGGTAAATTTCTATTTAATTCTATGCATTTTTATTTGCTGTCATTCATTATCACCTTAAATAACAATCAAACAGTAAAAGTCTGATACTACACTGTTACTCAAAATAGAGAATATAGAGAATATTAGTGGGAATGATATTTAAAATATCTTAATAACCAGAATGAATAATTTACAATTCAAAACTTAAAGTATATTTAGTCCCTTATAATCTCTAAAGAAGCTATGCTTAAAATGCTTATCAAGTGATAAAAGCTATAGCACCAATCATTTTAAAGAAATCATTCCATTTATAAATCATGTAAAAACAAACCTGCTGATATGATTTTTCATTCTGTACATCTGTCATGAGCTATATGATACAGTAGGGTTTGAGCCAACAATGGAAAAAGGGAATCAGAACAAACTTTTCCAACTTCCTCATTAAACTGGTCATCAACAGGTGGCCTATCTCCATAGGCAGAGTTTTTCACATTAATGACCTTGTTCAGTAAATCCTTTCTCTGCTCCTGTTGAACACTTAAAATTTGTCTAACCCTTATAATACCTCCTGTGAGTTTTATACATCCACATCTCCATTATTGACTCAGTCACAAAAATACTTTATTGGCATGTCATTTAATTAATTGGCTTAATTTTATTTTGCTTCAAATGGTATGACATTTTTCTTTTTGTAATACCTGCTGCTTTTATAGTTTGTTAATTTCACATGTTCAAGTAATTAATTTTAATGTTTTTTGAATCACTCATTCCACTTGAATACTTGAATAACAGACACTTTTCTAAAGCTAAGAAAGTATTGCTCTGTTGGAATATTTGTATTGAAGCCAAATCACTCAAAAGTGCTCATTTTCTAAATGTTTAACTATTCCCATTTTATAACTTCAATTTAAATAAACACTGGCTTGATGTAATTTTTGAACTGTTTTTTTTACAGCTCCCGAACTGAAGGCTGCCCACTGAGGTGCAAAACTCTTCCTATTTTCATCGTTTCAATTCTCAGCTCTTTAGATGCACTAGTACTGCAATTCTTTATTATTTCATGTTGATTTAAAAGATTAACTAGATCTGATTCACTTGATCTGTATCTTTTGACACCTCATCCAGGGATCAATGAATATGGTGACTTATGTAATGCATAATAAAATATCTAGACAGTTTTCTAAACTTTTGGTTGAAGTTCTACTCTGTCTCCCCAACATTACACAGATGCCATCTATATGAAATCCAATAATGTTCTAGTATAAATATTCCTCACTGAAACAATTTTTTCCTCAAATAATTCTCTAAAATTTGATATAGCATGTCAGATGTTATTCCTTTCGATACCTTCATTATCAAGTTCTTGCCTTTTACATTTTAAGTAGACTATTAAAACTCATACAAAATAGTTGAAGTTTCATAAATACTGATTAATGTTACTTGTTTCATAAGTTTAGCAAAATGCTGTTTATTTCACCGTAAGTTCAAATTGAAACAATAGGTTATATGGATATGTATTTATGCCCTCCTAAGTATTTCATGGTTGAAAATGTGGTCAATTATTTTTAACTAAAAGGTAGATTGTGTTAAAAATTCTGATGGTACATTCTAAATGTTTGTTCTGTTAACAGTTAAAATTGTTGCATTTAGATTTTAAATGTGTCTTTATATGAAACTGACTCTACATGTCTTATTAATAACATATTTCCCCTACTGGAGCCATGAACTTTAACAAAACATGATTGCTACATGATTAAATATGTAAATGTTTAACATTTTCAAATTTTCATGACAACTTTTGAGCACCATTTGCACCTGACAATACATCACTAGTAATAAAAAGGCAGTCATATTTTTGAAATAATCAAGCTGTTTCCATTCCATAAATTTTGAATTCACTGTTGCACGTACCAGAACATGTTCCAAGCTGCAGTTCATTATTAATATCACTTCTTAGTTCCCCTGGCAAATCTGATGACATGCTTGAGATCGGCGTGTGATGGAATGGTACCGAGTAGTCTGTCAATGAAGGTGGAATAGCAGCAGGATCAACTGAAGTCACACGGGGCAACCTTACAGAAGATGGCTGATACACGAGAACCCCTTTGGTTGGGCTGCTTTGTGTTACTGACATAAAGATTCACCTCCTTTTAGCAGGGGGGCCTCCCTCTTCATCAGAGCACCTTTCTGTTGGTAGGTCAGTCACATCCAATTTCTTCTTCCTTGCCTGACTGGCTGGAATCTCTGAACTATGCTTACTGGGGGCCACTATCACTCTTGTATGAATAGTGGGGTCTAAAATCAATGAACAATTCTTAGTGCGTTGGAGGACACGTGAACTTTCTATTTCTGTACCCTGTTGGCTGGATCCTTCCTTAGCTTCTTTCTTTGGTCTCAGTGGATACCAACAGCCATCTTTTTGGAATTTGATCATATCGACATCGGAACAGTCATTGAGAATTTCCATTAAAAGCCCATCTAAAATTAAATTTTCATAGGCAGCTTCTTTTTTACACACAGGACATACCCAGGTGGGATTCTTCTCATTCATTTGCAGATATAAGGCAGCATCAAAACACTGTAGATGTACACAAGTCTCTGCTCGGCATGGGTTTGTCAACCTCATTTTCCCTAACGGGCATATCAAGGATACCGCAAGGTCAGTTATAACAATTTCACTTTCAAGGTCTGCAGTAAATATTTCTTTAATTCGTGCTCTAGAATGATCAGCTTTTCTAATACCTTTACTTTTTAATCTCTTTAATAACGTGGCTGATGTGAGCTGTCGTACAAGATAGGCAGACATGGAGTAATTCTTTCCAATGTTTGATGACCAAAAGATGGAAATCTGGTTTGGCACAGCTGAAGATACCCTAACTAAAGATGTAATATTCACAGTGTGTCCAGGGCACCTCTGTTTAATCACTGCATTAGGAGGTGGTGGTGGTGGTGCGTACTTAGATGAAGGAACAAGCTTCCCGTTTACTTTTATAGATAAATTCTCGAGATAGCCATCTTTTTGAGGGCAACTTGTCTCTGCCAAGCAAAGTCTCAGCTGAACTTCGGCTCTATAATTTTCCCCACCATCTGGCAAACGAATTCTGGATATGCATATCTCTATAACCTGTTGAGGGGTCAGAGTAAGAATAAACAACTCCTCTTGAGACCGTTCAATACTTCTTTGAGCTAAACTCGTGGGCTCGATGAGAACATCAAGCACATCATAAAAGGGCAAGTTTTTTAACTGCACATCAGGATGGGCAGGAGGGATTGGAGGACATGGCTCCTGCATCTCAAGCATGGGCTTAGTGTCTTGAAGCAACACAGAACCAACAGGGAAGGACGGGGAGAGATGTCACAGAAGAGGAAGGCAACCTGTGGATTCCAGCCACAGCCAGGTCAGGTTCTACAGGTGATGAGCTACCAGCCAAACTGAAAACTGAAGATCTGAACGTGGATCAATCAAAAGGTCCTTCAGGAGTTTGTGGTTACCGGTGTCTAGGATGCAATTCTCGAGTTTTATTTTTTAATTCTTTGTAGATGGATTAATTCTTATTTATTTTTAAATTCCACTTGGATCTAGTCCATTTCTAAGGCTTATGGGATGAACTTTGGTTTACAGAGGAAAAGTTGTAGTTAACGTTAGGATGCTCAGGTTCCAACGTGTCATCTAGGAGACCAACTATACACTTTAAACACAATAATGAACACTGCAAACAATAAAAGGAAATGAAACTAAGCACCAGAACTAGCAAAACAGAAAAACCACAAAAGCAATTTAAATGTTAAGCATGCTATTCAGGAGGCAAATACTGTGCTAGCACCATCTATACAAAAACTACTAAGACAGACCCTGGTTTGTAGCTTACAGAGGACTAGGATTTCTGCCCTCTGGGCTCAGTGAAATAAGGCAGGGAGCCCAAAAGTACCATAGGAGTCCAGGTCAGAGGATACCCTGGAGGGGAAGGGGGATTTAGGAACCCCAGGCCAATTCAAGAGTAAAGAAGCGAAGTAAACAGCTACGGAAGATCCCCAGCACTGGGTAGAGCTTGAACCAAGAGTGCGGCGGAACCTGTGCAACCCTCAGATCTTGTCCCCTGTTGTTGAAACAAAATGAAACTCTCTTCCTGACTCATGTGTTTAACAGGACCACCTTTGTTTACCAAACATTTCTTCCTTTCACCTTCCAGTGAAGGGAGATTAGATTTACTCTCATATTAATATGATACCCACTATTGCATTCATTCACACACACCTTCCATTTAAAAAAAAAAATTATTAAACTGGTTCAGTCTCTTAGAAAGTTTTCATTCAGTCCGTTCCTATAGAGATCCTAAGAGGTTCTGAGTCATGTCCTACGTAGAAATAAGGCCTAAGAGGTTCATTAAAAATGACAGCGAAAGTAAAGATGTGCGATTTGTCGGCCATGTTATAAAATGAGAGCTCCCCCATCTCATAGTCCAGGAAAACGCCGATGTCTCTGGGCTTCAATTCAGACAAGCGAGGGATGGGGCCAGCTCCCGGGGCATCATAGTCATTCCCGTGCGGCCTAATCTGCCAGCATCCCTGCGCGGCCGACGGGCTCCTCAACCTGGTGGACAGAGAATCTTTGCAAACTCCGATCCCCCAATTGGTTTTGTCTCCCACTTCTACCTCCCAGAAATGCCTGCCGGAATGAAAGTATGGAAACCCCAGGACAACTGTGTTGACTATAAATCTTTTGGGAGAATCAAGAACGTCTTGCCTTTTCTTTGTATACTGCACACATTTTTTATCCTCAGAGACAGTCAGGTTAGGGTGTGCCGTTTCAGGGTCTAGAATGATATCTACTCGAAATGTCTTTGTAATCCTCTGCAAAGCAGAATGCTGGAAAGGAAAACTGAAGCCTTTCTCCCATAACTGTTTTGAAAACATTGCTGGTGGGGGCACCTGAGAGTTCTTGTCGAAACTTTTGACTTGTAACAGCAATTCTGCATCCGTCAGCACCCTGCAGTCTGCTATCTGACTTAGCAGGCCTTTGACTGTGGAATTGTACTCTGAAAATTCGGTTATATTAGCCCTGAGTTTCTTTTCAATCTCCTTTTCTTTATCAGCTAATCTTGAAAAAACCACTTCTCGCTCACGTTCTAAAAACTGCCTCGGGAGCTCAGATTCAGAGCGTAATTCCAGCTTTTTGGTTTCCACCTGCTTTCTCAGTTCTGAGGACGTTTTGTTTTGAATGCTTAGTGATTTCTGAGTGTCTGCCAACTGCTTCTTCAGGACCTCAGCGTAACCTCTGAGCTTTTGCCTGTGATGAGAGGCAGCCTCCGCCACGGGCCTCACCTGGTGGCCCTGGTGGTCAGGGGGCTGAGTGCACAGGTGACACAGCAGCTCTAGGTCCTCCTCACAGAAGAGGGTCAGGGCCCTGTTGTGCTTCTCACATAAGCGCGTCTCTCCCTGCTGCTTCTTCTTGCCCCTGGTGGTCTGGGGGGCCTTGGCCGTGTCAGCCATCTTTTCCAGCTGGGTGTTGCTCCTCAAGTCCCTCTCTTGGCATGAGTGACAGCACACAGGGCAAGGGAACCTGTCCTGCAGATCAGCCCAGGACTGCTGGATGCAGAAGCGACAGAAGTTGTGCCCGCATTCGATGGTGACAGGGTCTTTCAGGTCATCCAGGCAGACGGGACACTTGATTTCTGCCGGGAGTTCTGCCAGAGCTGCATCAGACGCCATTGGGCCCTGAAAGAAGGACTGGACTGAGGTGGGTTTCTTCGGGAAGCTGGGCTCTGCAGGGAGAAGTGGATGCACCGGAAATCTCCGTCCTCACTTTGCTGGTGGCCTGTGAGTCCGGTGCGTCCCCTGACCTTTTAATTCCAGCTGCCAAGAGAAGCCCTTCCCCCAACCTGCAGCCAGTCACAGCTCAGCTGGACAACCGCTCCTCCAGATTTGGAAGCTCAGAGAACATGCAGCTTTCTTGGTCAGTCGTTACCTCCAGACTGTATAGAAGTCTCACTTCTCTGACCACCAGGTGAGTCTCAAATCTTTGTGAAAATAGAGACAGAAGCATCGATCAGACCTTCAAACCTTAGAGGGAAGATAGGGGAGAGTGGGGGTAAAAGGGAGAGATCAACCAAAGGACTTATATGCAAGCATATAGGCCTAACCAGTGGACACAGACAACAGGGGGCATGAGTGGGGGGATAGGAGGTAACGTGGGGATAAGGACACATATGTAATAACTTAATAAATTTTTAAAAAAAAAGAAAGAAAAGAAAATCCTCGGTTTCAGGCTCCTCCCCAGCTCAGGTCCTAGTCAGGGCGCTTGCAGTTGGCAACCAATCAGATGTGTTTCTCTCACTTTGATATTTCTCTCAGTCTTTCCCTCTCTCTGGAGCAGGGTGGTTCCTGGACAGACCCTCTCTCAGTGCAAGAAGCCACAATCCTCAACTTTTAATTTGAACCGCAAGGCTGCAGCTGCTCTTCAATAAATGCAACGCCCTTATCAGGTCATGCTTGCATCCACTTTTATTCCGCCCAGCAAAGCCTAGCAACAGTGGCCGTTCATTGTAGTTCAGAAACCTAAAACTAGAAGAAACCATATTCCTCAGCTCCTCAGAATCCACCATTTTATACCACCCGCGGGCGCAGCTGTTGCCACAGCACCCCTCCGAGCAGCTGCCACCAGGGCCCCCACTGTTGCCTTCAGCAACATTCTGCACTGGGCCTAAGTATATTTTTAAAAGAAAACTCTATTAATAGACTTAAGTCTGCTTATGTTTAATAAAAGCACATATTACAATAAAATTTTTACAAGAATTGTGCTGCAAGTTCTAATGAGAAGAGAGAAAGTACATGATCTGAAAATGATTATTTGAAAAACATCTCAAAGAAATCAATTTTCAATGGAAAAGTGGGAATTATTGGACAAAGTCAGAAACAAAGACACTGTTGCTTTATTTTTAAGATCATTTAAAATTTAAGATCATTTAAAAAAAATTTCAAAATCAGTTAGAGTGCCAAATAATCTGTTGAAATAGCTGAATTATATAAACATATACCTTTGTTTAATAAATAATAAAAAAGAGTATTTTTTTAAAATAGGTTTGCAATAAGAAGCCTATTTATAAGCAAATATTTACTTACTGAAGTTCCAGGTCAAGAGCCAACTGCTACAAGGAAGTTTTTTGTCTCAGTTCTCCTTTGACCACATTTCTCCTAATCCTAAAGCAAAGTGAACCATTTGCTTGTAGGATTTCTATACTTTTGGCATTGAAAACATATGCCTTTCAATGCATTCAATCAGAAAATAAGCATTTTGTGTGAGGGCTACTGTGTCCCATGAACACTGTTATGCAGAGAGATGCAAAGCTGAGAAGCTCATAGCTATCTATGCTCAAGAAGCTCTATTACCTCAGGTACCTTCTTACTCTGGGAACATTATGTCACAGAATTATTTATAAGGATTCCATGAGTTAAATAAATGGCACTTAGTTTAGCCAACAGGAGGAGCTCAACAAAAGATTTTTTTGCTTCTATTTTGGGGGCATTGTATTGCATATGCCAAAAGCCTTACTATATTATAGTGGACTAATTTCCAAATATTTTTGTTCGTTTTAATTTTGTTTGCTTTGCTTTTCTACTTCACTAAATTGTGACTAGGACATATGTTTTCTCCTACAACCTACCTCCATCGGTAGCCTAGAGCTGAAACTTGATATCTGTGATTGAAAGATAAGGAAAGGCAAAAGGAACTAAGGAAGGCAGTCAAGGGAAAGATGTATCAAGTAGGGCCATTAAAAAAGAGACTAAAGTACTTCTGCAAGGTAAATGGTTTTCCAGAAAAACTAGAGCAAAGATCAATAAACAAAATGTAAAACCATCAAAAAATTCTCTTGCTCTTCTGCTTTCAGACACCAGGTGATCTTATGTAAAATCTAGAAAATGAGTGGCTGAGAATGTTTATAATAAGGTTTAGAAGAGAAAACACCAGAATGACATGAAGATAAAAATAAGGAAGATAAAAACAATGGCCAAATAGGAAAATTGGGAGTTATGTCTTTAGTAACTATAGCAAGAAAGATCAAGCAACTTCTATCTCTGTGTTGTTGTTTTGCTACATTTTAAGCTTTTATGAATGACACCAACAAGGAAGAACCTGTATTGTGCTAGGCACTTGACCAGGATCCTTCCATGCGCATTGCTTGTTTATGTCTCATGACAAATCTGTGAGGCACACCTTACATTCCCCATTTTTATAAGCAAGAACTAAACTTTAGGGAAGTCATGCAACTAAAGCTCACAGTTCAAGGACTATTAATGCAAAATTCATCTACATTATTCTTAACTCTCATTCTTGATTGGTTATTGGTCTATTTTGTTGCCTACTGAATCTCTTCTGAGGTGCCTGGTTAGCAATGAAGAAAATCCAATTCTGGTATATAATATGAATTAATATTTAAATCAGATAGTGTCACTCTTCTACTACAAAAATGCTCCCTATCTTCTGACAAAATCTAAACTCATTTAAAGTAGGAGGTTGCCACGATTAGCTGCTGCTTCCTACGTAGCTTTATTCTGTGATGACTGTACAATTTTTACTTAGCATTTTAGAGATGCCAAAATGTTACTAAAATCCTAAAGCATATGTGTGTTCATGAGGTTCCCCTGCAGGGGCTGCCTTTCCCAAGAGTGCTACTTGGCAGACTCCTCGTCATCTTAGGGACATCATGAGTTTAAGAATTCCACATCCTATTTGTTTAATCATTGTTGAAAAGATAAAAAACATCTGAGTAAAAAGTAATGGACGAGGACTTCCACTTCAATGTGAAAATTGCTTAGAAGTCTTCACTGTCATCTTTAACAAGAGAAAAACTAGAAAACTGAAAAACATACTTTTTGTGGACCCATCAGAGAATTGAGGTTGCAGGGAAAATTGCTACCTTGAAATCTAGAGTCAGGCATGCGCAGAGGGTCACAACCATGATCTGTTTATCTGCACCAGAAGCCTCCAAAGCAATGAAGAGATATCAAAATAGTCATTTTGACAAGTTCCTGCACTAAGTGTTGATTAGGATGAAAGTGAGAAATGCCTGGGGACTGCAGACTTAGGGGTACTCCCAACATTTGTGGACATGAGCACCAGAATCTAAATGTTCAAGAAGAAGAACACATTCCTTCATGAAGCTACAAAGTGCAGTGGAAGAGCAATCATGGTGAATTATGCCAGGCTTTTCCATACCGAAGGCCAACTCCAAGGGGGAAAAGACTGACATTGTTTTCTCCCACTGGAGGAAGGTCATTCTTTCCACTTCAGTCCCCTCTAGACTTTTAACTCAGAGGAGGGTGAAAAATCATAGTTAATGGTTAGGTCTTCAAGGAAATAAATTGGAAATGCTGCAGCTATAAAGGGAGTTAGGGAAATGGGAGGAAATGCTATATCCACTTGGGAAATACTATATCCACGGAAGATCAGGGCCCAAGACATAGGTCCACTAAAAGACAGAGATTTAATCATAAGATTATAGAAAGCTCTCCCGCACACAGACCTTACACATATCCACAAGGTTCATAATGACTATGAGTAACAACTGCAAGAGTTACTTTATAGATATACACAAATTAAGACAATAGACTCAGAATAGCCAAAACGATATTGAAGGAAAAGAACAAAGTGGGGAGACAAACTCAATGTTTGCCCCTTAAATCTATTATTCCACACTTATTACTGTGATTCATGTAAAATTTTATTTTTTTCTCTTTCTGATAATTCCCCATCACACGCAGAACAAATTCCAAACATTTTAGTGTAGCATTCTGGTGCTACATTATATAGCCTTAGAAAAAGTCAAGTTTAGTGTTCTATTTATCACTTAAAGCATTTATCAAATGCATTTATATAGCGAATGTACCAGGAGACCTATGAACCAGAAGATAATGGTTCCATTTTGGTCAGGGTACATGCCTGGGTTGCTTGCTCAATCCCCAGTAGGAGGCGTGTAAGAGGCAGCCGGTCAATGATTCTCTATCATTGATGTTTCTATCTCTCTCTCCCTCTCCTTTCCTCTCTGAAATCAGTGAAAACATATTTTTAAAAAGATAAAAAGGGAGAGAGATAAGGAGGACCGGAAAGGGAATTACAACTTTATTGTAGTTAGGAAAGGTCTCTGAGACACTGGACCAATGGCCTGGATGAAGTGAGAGCCCCGGTTCTTCCTTCAGCTAAATCACAATAACCCTCTAAGATTCAGCTTTTATCTTCTGCTGGAGTAAGACCTAAATGACTGACACCGTATTGCCCTCACAATTTTGGGTTTCATGTCTCATCTATGTGTTTTCATAGCTTCCTGTGTTTATAATTCGCATAGCAGTCACTTGGTAAATTAAAAATATTTCAGTATATGTCTGTCACCCTTCAATTACTATCAATCTCTGAGAAGGAAACCATAAAAATTTTAACTCTTGTATACTATTTTTAGCAAAGGTGCTCTGTAAATAATTCTTGAATTGACCCAGATGTTTTGTAAGTGGAGATTTCATTCGCATTGGACTTATAATATTATTACATTTTCTTCTCTTGGCCTTAGTTTCTTCATAAAATGAGAGGTATCATAAGGGGAGAAGGAAAGAGTGCTAAAATTCTGCCATTAAAATAAAATGATACCATTATCTAAGATGGCCCCAAACTGCCTTTATGAAAAGTAAAGCCTCTCAGAGGAAATCACTAGATAGTTTCTTTATATTATCATTTATTTTATATTGAGTATGAAATTGCTGTATTTCCAGATCACTGAAGCCGGTGGTAGTAAAAATGAGTCAATGTTAGTTTGAATTTCATTTGACAAACTTAAAGATGTTGGTGATTTATTTATATATTAAAAGTCATACCTTAGAGTCAAGCGTCCAGTATGGCTGAGTAGTTCCTGCCAGACCTGTCCCTCTACCAGATAACAACTATAAAGTCTAAAAGGGGATGGACAACACTGTGAACGAAAGCAAGCAGGTCAAAAAGGTAGTGACACATAGAAAAAGGGATCAAGAAGGGTGTGGTTGAAAGAGCCTGCAGAAGAATGATGTATCTATCTCCATAGAGGGGAAACCTTTATTAGTGAATGCTGACTTTAAAAAAATATAAAGTTTAGAAGGCATTGGGAAATCATTAAAGTGGTGGGAGGGATTAATTTTCAAACCATAATTTCATATGCACAAATATATTCACTGACACTGAAAGCCGAATACATTAATTTTCAAATAAAAGTTAATGGAGAGTTCATTTCCATGGACAGGCACTATAGGATATTATAAAGGAAGTTCCTCAGGCTGGAAATGGGGAGCATAAGAAAAGGTAAATACTTAGGTAAACTTTTTTTTCTTAGTTAGTTCTTTAAAATGCATAGAGATGTTTCATTCGAAAAGGGTTGTGTATTTTCTTATTTATAATTTATGTTGGTATAAGAGACCTCTTATACCAACATAAATTATAAGAACAAAGAACAGTTGATGGAGGTTTATGTTTATATAGTTACTAGAGGCCAGTACACAAAATTTGTGCATGGGTAGGGACCCATTCTTAATGACTAAGAACTTCCCAAATCCAGAGAAAGATTTAAATATGCCATTTCAATCACCAACAACAAAAAAAGTACTTTAAAAAAGACTGTCTCCAAGATAAATAAAACTGTCAAAATTTAAAGACAAGGAGAATCTTAAGAGTTATAGGGGAAAATAAGAGCTTGTAACCTGCAAAGGAAGCCCCATAAGACTATCAGTGAAATTCCCAGCAGAAACCTTACAGTCCAGGAGAGAGTGGGACAATATATTAAGTGATGAAGGGGGAGGGAGCGAGAGCAGCATGAACACAATCTTGGAGTACTATCCTTGAGGAGTAAAGGAGACATACTTCCCCAGATTACAAAATAAAATATTAAAAAATGATGAGGGAATTCATCACTACTAGCCCTACCTTATAAGAAATGCTAAAAATAGTTCTTAAAGCTGAAATAAAAGGCTGTTAATTGTTAAATAAGGCATAACAAAATAAAGCGTAACAAAATAATCAACATACTGGTACAGGTAAGTATATGACCAAATTCAGAATACTCTTATGGTGTAATATGGTAGAGTGCTGAACACTTAACTCTGGTGAAAGTATAAAAGAAAAGACTATTAAAAATAACTACATGCCGAAACCGGTTTGGCTTAGTGGATGGAGCGTCGGCCTGCGGACTGAAGGGTCCCCAGTTCGGTCAGGGGCATGTACTTGGGTTGCGGGCACATCCCCAGTGGGAGATGTGCAGGAGGCAGCTGATCGATGTTTCTCATCGATGTTTCTAACTCTCTCTCTCCCTTCCTCTCTGTAAAAAAATCAAAATATATTTTAAAAAATAAAATAAAATAAAAATAACTACAACTACAGTTACTTAATCCTCCATAATATAAACAGAGTTAAATTATGACAGCAAAAATATAAAAGAGGGGGAGTAAAGGGGTAGAATGTTTTCAATTGCAATTAATTTACCAGTGTATATCTATATGTTTTATGTAAATCTCACGGTTACCACAATAGTAGATTCATAAAAGATAAAGAGAAGAGAAAGCATATCACTATGAAAAATCACCAATTTATAAAGGAAGACAGGAAGACAGCAAGAGAATATAATCTGAGATTGGAAATAGGAACTTTGGAAGTACTCAAAAAAGAATGAAAAAACACACACACCTTTAAATGAATTAAGTTCTCTAGTCAAAGGGTAAAGTACAGCTGAATGAACTAAAAACAAACAAACAAACAGATAGATAGAAAACCCAAACCAACTATATGCTATCTACAAGAGACTTGCTCTTACTCCAGCTAAGTGAAGGGAAGAAGATATTTCATGCAAGTGGGACACCAACAAACTGGATGGCCTACAAGAAATGGGTAAATTCCTAGAAACATAGAATTCTCTAAGACTGAATAATGAAAAAAAGAAAGAAAAGAAAACTGAACAAACCAATCATGAGTAAGGAGGTTGAGTCAGTAATTTCAAAACTTTCAACAAAGAAAAGCCCAGCCCCAGATGGCTTTATGGGTGAATTCTATCAAGCATTTATAAGAAGACAATTTCAGTGCTTCTCAAATTACTCCACAAAATAGAAGAGTGAATACTTCCAAACAGCATTACCCTGATACCATAGCCAGATAAGGACACTACAAGAATATTACAGACTGATATGGCTGATGGATCTAGATGCGGAAGTTTTCAAACAAGATATTAATAAACTAAATTCAATAGCACATTAAAATGATCATGCTATATGATTAAGTAGGATGCAAGAATGGTTCAACATATATAAAAATCAATATGATATACCACATCAACAAAATAAAGGAAAAAAATATGACCATCTCAGTAGATACAGAATAAGTACTTGACAAATTCAATATCCTTTAATGATAAAATTTCTCAATAACCTGGATATAAAAGAAACATACTTCAACATATTAAAGGTCATACATAAGAAGCTCTCAGATAAAATACTCAATGGTAAAAGATTAGAAACTTTCCTTTAAGATCAGAAATAAGAAGAAAAGAGTTCCTACACTAACCTATTATTCAATATTGCTCTGGCTGGGACTTTCAGTATTGTCAGGTAAGAAGAAGAAGAAGGAAAAAAAGACATCAAATTTTAAAAGGAAAGTATAAAAGTGTCTTAATTTGCAGATGACATAATCTTATAAATAGCAAATCCTAAAGACTCCACCAAAAAACTATTAAGAAATAAACATTGAATTCAGTATAGTTCCAGGATTTAAAAAAATAAAAATCAACATACAAAACTCAGTTGCATTTGTATACATTATCAACAATATATTGAAAAAAAATAAAACAATCTCAATTAAAACAATCCCATTCACAATAGCATCAAAAACAATGAAATATTTATGAATAAATTTAACCAAGGAAGTGAAATATCTGAAAATAAAAACTATAAAACTTAGATGAAGGAAATTGAATAGGACATAAGCAAATGGAAAGATTTCACATGTGAAAGGGTTAGAAAAAGTACTATTGTTAAAACGCCCATAATACCCAAAGCCATCTATAGAATCAGTGCAATCCCTATCAAAATCCCAAAGGCATTTTTCACAGAAACAGAAAAATGCCCGAAAATTTGTATTGTCAAAAATGATTCTGAATACCCAAGTAATCCTACAAAAGAGAACAAAGCCAGAGAGGTTACACTTTGTGATATAAAACTACATTACAGAGCTATAGCAATCAAAACAGTATGGTACAAACAGACACATAGACCAATGAAACAGAATTGAGAGCCTAGAAATAAACACTTAAATACATAGTCAACTAAAAAATGACAAGGGTGCATGAGTACTCAATGAAAAATAGTCTAATAAATGGTGCTGGAAAACTTGGAAAACCATATGCATACAAAAGACTTTTAGAACCCTATCTGACACTAATCACAAAAATTAACTAGAAATAGCTTAAAGCAGTGGTTCTCAACCTGTGGGTCGCGACCCCTTTGGGGGTCGAACAACCCTTTCACAGGGGTCCCCAAAGACCATCGGAAAACACATATATAATTACATATTGTTTTTGTGATTAATCACTATGCTTTAATAATGTTCAATTTGTAACAATGAAAATACATTCTGCATATCAGATATTTACATTACGATTCATAACAGTAGCAAAATTACAGTTATGAAGTAGCAACGAAAATAATTTTATGGTTGGGGGTCACCACAACATGAGGAACTGTATTAAAGGAACTGTATTAAAGGAACTGTATTAAAGGAACTGTATTAGGAAGGTTGAGAACCACTGGCTTAAAGGCAAAGATAGAATCAAAATCTTGAAACTCCAAAAGAAAGTGCTCCAATACCAATATCATGGCATTGGCAACAATATTTTTTGGATGACACCAAAAACAACAACAAAACAAGAATAAGTGATACTTCATTCAACTAACATGAACTAGCACAAACTAACATGAACTAGCACAGTAAAATAATCAACAAAATGAAATGGCAACCTACCTACAGAATGGGAGAAAATATTTGCAAAGCATCTATCTTATAGGGGTTAATATCCAAAATACATAAAGAAAAATACATAAAGAAGCCATGCAACTCAATAGCAATAAATAAATAAATAAATAAATAAATAAAAATTTTCCAAGTAAATATTGGGCAGAATACCTGTGTAATACTTTTCTAAAGAAACCATCGAAATGGCCAAAAACTGCATGAAAAGTGCTCAACATCATTAATCATCAGGGAAATGCAAATAGAAATGACAATTAGATATCACTTCATATCTGTCAGAATGGCTATCATCAAAAAGAAAAGAGGTTAAGTATTGGGGAGGATGTGCAAAAAAGGCATCCCTTTTATACTGTCGATGTAAATGTAAGTTGGTTTACTAGTCACTAATGAAAGCAGTATGAAAATGTCTCAGGAAAATTCAAAATAGAACTACCATATAATCCATCAATCCAACTCTTGGTTATATACCCAAGGAAATCAAAACAGAATCTCAAAAACACATATGTACACCCATGTCCACTGCATCATTATTCAAAATAGCCAAGATGTGGAAACAACCAAAGTGTCCATCAACAGATGAGCAAATAAAGAAAACCTAGTATATGCACAGGAATATTATTCAGCTATGAGGAAGAAGGAAATTCTGCCATGTGTGACAACCTGGTTGGACCTTGAAGGCTTACTGCTAAGTGCAACAAGTCAGAGAAAGAAATACTCTATATCACTTATCTGTACAAGTTCTATAAAACCAAACGCATAGAAATTGAGAGTAGAATGGTGGTTGTCAGGGACTGGGGCTTTGGGAGTGGGGAAAGTGATCAAAGTTTACTAACTTCAAGTTATAAGATAGATAAGCTCTGGGGAATCTAATATACAGCGTGGTGATTATAGTTAATATTATATACTCAAAAATAGCTAGAAAAACAAATAAATGACACATAGATGTACATTTCTATAATCATTTCATTTTTAATAAATAGGGTGTCAAAGAAAATTGGGAAGAGAAGCCTTTTCAACAAACAGTCCTGGAATGCCTAAGTGTGCATTTTTTAAATAAACTTTTACAACATTAAAAAAAAATGAACAGGCAAACTATACATTGGAAGATTCTTTTTTTTTTTTAATTTCAGAGAGGAAGGGAAAGGGAGGGAGAGAGAGTGATAGAAACATCAATGATGAGAAAGAATCATTGGCTGCCTCCTGCATGCCCCACACTGGGGACTGAGCCCACAAGCCATGTATATGGCCTGACCAGGAATCAAACCATGACGACACTCAACCACTAAGCCAGGCTGGTGGGGCCAACATGGGGAGATTCTTTTTTTTTTTTTAATATATTTTATTGATTTTTTACAGAGAGGAAGGGAAAGGGATAGAGAGTTAGAAACATCGATGAGAGAGAAACATCGATCAGCTGCCTCCTGCACACCCCCTACCGGGGATGTGCCTACAACCAAGGTACATGCCCTTGGCCGGAATCGAACCTTGGACCATTCAGTCCGCAGGCCGACGCTCTATCCACTGAGCCAAACCGGTTAGGGCTGGGGAGATTCTTAAAACAAATACCTGACAAAGGACTGTTATCAAAAATATAAAAAACACTTGTACAACTCAATAAGAAAGACAAATAACCCAGTAAAAAAATGCAACATTGGATAGAAATTTAACTAGAGAACATATAAAAGTAACCAGAAAAACAAAACTGTTTAACAGCATTATTCATCAGGGAAATAAAAGTTAACATTACAAAATGGTATCCTACACACTCACTAACATGTCTAAAATTAAAAGACTGAAAGTATCCAGTTTTGGAGATGATGTGGGGCAACTGTAACTATCATCATTGTCATTACTTGTACTATCATGAGAGCATAACATAGTGAAACCACTTTGGCCCAGTGTCTTTTTGTTTTTGTTTTTGTTTTTGTTTTTTAATAAACTTAAACTACCTCTACAAAATGATCCAAAGAAAGCCTGACTATTTACCCAGGGGTATTAAAAATATGTTTACAAAATATTTTTACAAGAACATTTACAGAAACTTTTATTCATAGCCAAAAACTACACCCAACCAAGTGTTCAGTCCAATAGAAAATGACTTAAACTGTGATATGTTTATACACTTGAAATCTTGATGAGTTTTAAGTTGCATGGTTATAAGCATTTGTAAACAATTAAATAAGCAATTACAATTTATACATTTTGCTTTATGTAAATTTACGTTAAAGAAAAAAATTAAAGCAAATACGAAACTGCAGCTAACGATAATTAAAACATTTAGGTTAGATTCTATGAATTTTGCAATTTGCTTTGAAATGTATTAAATAAAGCATGAATTAATGGTTAGATAGAAGGATGAATAAATGGAGAGATGTAGGATAACGTACGTACAATAGTACCAATGATAAAATCTAGATTGTAATAATATGAGTGGTCACTCTAAACATTTAATTTGACAATACATTTGGAAACACTATAATAAAATAGGGAATTAAGATATTTTTCTTATATTTAAAATTAATTATAATTCAGCAGTTATATGTTAAATATATATTTTCTTATATAACGAAGATTAAACTAGAGTTTCCAATTTCTATTTAGGGCTAGGCAGTTTCATATATATAAATCTTTTTTTAAAATCCTCACCCAAAGATATGTTTTTGTTGATTTTTTTGAAAGAGAGAAGAGAGAGAGGGAGGGAAAGAAACATGATCAGCTGCCTCCCATATGAGCCCTAACCAGCGATTGCAACCCCAATCTTTGGGTGCACAGGATAATGCACTAACCAATGGACCCACCCGGCCAGGGCTACATAAATTTTGGGTTTCCATTTCATTCTAAACTACTTTTCTACATCTAATTACTATGCATTACATCTTAAAAAACAATTTCACTTTCTTAATATGTATAAAATTAATCAGCATCACTCTCTTGTTCAAAACACTTATTAAATTTATGTAACCTAATAAGTCAATTTTAACCCATAACAACACTTGACATTGTGTTAGTCTCCTATCATTACTAACAAATTACCATGAAGTCAGTGCCCTAAATCATCATAAATTTGTCAACTTAAAGTTTTGTGGCTCAGAAGTCAGCATAGGTGACACTGGGCTAAATTCAAGGTGTCAGGTCTGTGCTCCTTTCTGGAAGCTTTACGGGAATATCTGCATCATGGGCTTTTCCGGGGTACTTACCAGGCAGCCTGGGCTCAAGGCTCTTCCTTCTTTTTCAAGGCAAGGAATATCACATCTGTGTGATCACATTATGTGGGGGATATCTGATTATACCCACCCAGAGAGTCCAGGTTAATCTGCCCATCTCAAGGTTCACACTCTTAATGACATCGACAAAGTTCTTTTTATTTAATTATTTTTAAAAATATGTTTTATTGATGTTTTAGAGAGAGAGGGAGAAGGAGAAGGAGAGAGAGAGAGAGACATCAATGTGAGAGTAAAACATTGATGTGAGAGGGGGAAACATGGATTGGCTGCCTCCTACAAGCCCCCTACTGGGGATGGAGCCCACAACCCGGGCATATGCCCTGATGGGGAATGGAACCAGCAGCCTTTCAGTGCACAAGAGGATGCTCAACTGAGCCACCTCAGCCAGGGCCACTGGTTGATTCTTGTATGTGCCCTGACCAGGGATCAAACCTGAACCTACAATCTTGGCATATTGGGCCCATGCTCAACCAACTGAGCTTCCTTGCCAGGGCCTCAACCTGACCTCATTTAATTTGCATCATCTAATTAGATAGAAATTATTACTAACCCCATTTTGGAGATGAGAAACCTAAGTCGTAACAGGTTAACAATGAGCTGAAAGTCGTGGAGCTAAGAAGTGACCAAAACAACTCAAATACAGATGTGTCTAATTTTACAAAGTTCTTTTTCTCATGTTTATGGGCTCTCAGAGATTAAGGTGAGGACATCGTCAGGGGCTATTTTTTCTTACTACCACATCTCTCAGGATCACATGCTAGTTAAAATTATAGACTCCTTTTTCACTGTTTACCTTCAGACTCATTGTGTTCTCATTGAATCAGATCATTTGTTTAGATCTTTCTTAACCTTGCATCTTTTGGCCTTTTTGTTTTTTTGCCTACTCAGGAAACATCCCTGCTAGTAGATAATCACTAATGTTGTCTATATACTCCCTTCAATGTCAATCAACAAGAATGTTTTCCCTTTGAGAAAATCACAATGGTAATGCTTTATTCATCCTAAAAAAAAGCCTAATATGCTAAGTGTCTGGTCATCATAATATGCTAATGATATGCTAAGGCTGCTCAACCACTCTCTATGATGTGCACTGACCACCAGGGGGCAGATCCTCCAACCTTTAGGTTAGCTTGTTGCTGGGGTCCAGCTGATTGGGACTGAGTGAGCCGGGCCAGACACGCTCTGGAGCTCTCCCGTGGTCCCTCTCCGGCTGGCGAACCTCCTGCATCCCTCCCCAGCCCTGATTGTGCACCGGTGGGGTCCCTCAGCCTGGCCTGTGCCCTCTCTCGGTATGTCAGGACCCCTTGGGGGATGTCAGAGAGCTGGTTTCGGCCCAATCCCACAGGCCAGGCCGAGGGACCCCAGTGGTACATAAATTCGTGCACCGGGCCTCTAGTGTTTTTATAAATCTGGAGAAAGTAAATAGTTTCTCTTGTCCTACCTTGCACCTTCTTATAACACTACTCTCCAGAAACTTTGAATTAGTTAGAGTATGTGTTTTCCTTCCAAAACACCTACAATCTCCTCAAACATTGGTGTGAAGATCCTCTGATGTAAAAACAACTTATTCTTTTTTCTTATTTAAGTCAACAGTAGGCACTCCATACATGGTCACCGATTTGAATTCTGTTATTAACAAGTACGTGTGGAACATATGTGGTGTGCAAGGTTAGATACAAGGCCTGCAAGACAGTTTGAGCTATGTCAGCTTTGAAGCTTATAATGAAATACAGGGAAAGGGGACTTCTAAAAATAATTTAAAATATAAGGTAGCATATGCTTTGCTCCAAATGAATGGTATAAACAATAAGTGCTAAAGAGTTATGATGTCCAGGATTTGAAACATCTGTGATTTATTTTTTACAACTTTGACCCAACTCAACTGTACTGAAAAAAAATAATGTTCTATCTAATTCAGAACAGCTGTCTGCCTATAGTTAAGTCACATGGTAAGAATGCCCTGGACTTAGTGATAAAGCCACATTAAAATAACACAAGACTTGTTTTTCATCATTTTTCATAATAGGAAACAGTTTATGAGGAAGTGTGAGGAGGAAGAGAGATACAAGTGAAGAGAAAGAGAAGACAAGAGTGATGAAGAGCGAAACTTCAAGGACCAGATGGGCTGTACATGGACATAAAGTCTAAGATCCTTTAGAAGCTTGACGAGGTTATAATTCTATGAGTAAATAGTAATCTGGTGTTTTGGAATATTATCTCAACCTTAAAAACAAGCAAAATTTCCTGCTGCTGAAAGTAAAACAAAAACACACATCCTCGATTTGATCCCAGAAATATAGGTAAATACTTTGCTACAAGTTTCTGTGGGAACATTTATATAATCATTTATATTTTTTATTTCAATATTTGCAAATCAGAAAACCAGGAGGATTTGGAGTTCTCATGCTCTTTCTAATGAATCATAATAATACTAGATAAACTATTTCTTTATGGAAGAGTTTCAAACCCATTTTTTTTCTATACTGAAGCTGGAAGGGGCTCTCATATTTTTCATGCATATTAATTTTGTTAAACAGTAGGATCAAACTTACAAAAACAAGGCCAAATTTTCTGGCCCTCAAATTTAAAAAAATCAGGTTTGAAGATTGATCACTTTCAGTTTAATTACATATGGAAGTCCTGTAAGACACAGTAGGATATGGATCGGAGTCCTGACCTGGGCAGCACCGAGACCTGGTTCAAATAAACTTCTATCGCTTCTTAGCTTCTTTTCAGCTCAATTTCCTCATCTATAAATTCTTTTACGATGAGTTAAATATATGCAGGCAAAGTGTCATGAGTGTTTCATAATGGCAACTATGAATAAAAATGTGTCAATGCCTTTTTATTTTGGCTTGAAGTCACAACCAAATCTCTGCATTTTCATTTAAAGTCTATATTAACTAAATTATAAATTAACTTATATTGAGAAAATGGAAATTTAGAAAAAAATAGAATTCACTCTGGAATAAGAGACATAAAATGGAATAAAGATTCCTTTAAATATTTTTTATGATGACTATATTATTGCATTTTAATGATTTGGTGATCGAAGATTAACTCTTTACCCAGATTGATGATATATATGTATATATATAATATGCAATATTATACTAGTTTTGCCAAAGTACCAGAGGAGCGATTGTCCTTTAAGAAATAAAAATCCTTTCTCTTAGTCTTTTTTCTGTGCTTCCTGCTTAGAAATCACTTGCCAACCAATCTATGACACTAACTCTACTGAAATCTGCCTTAAGATTTGCAAATTAGTTTTACTTATTTTGGACTCATTGTATCTAAGTAACTTTAACAGCTTAATTTATTCTTAAATATAAATTGCATTATTTTAATATCATACATTTTTTCCCATTAATGGGTTTGTATATATAGGGATACCTCTAAAGTACAGAAGTATACTAGATAACAGATAGTCTTGCATACTTTTTAATTTTATTAAGCACCATTAAGAAAATTCTCTACTAATATTTGACACTTGATACTTTTAAACAGGCACTGTAATGCTGAGATATTGGGGGAAATGGACTGGAATTATTCTCCCCAATTTTAATGTCTTCTACCTTGAACTAAATACTTCACAAATATCCAAAAACACTGACATTTAGTCAAAAAACAAAATGTGTACAAGAGAAAGAGGGAGTAAGATGTAAATAAACTAGAAATCCCATTACAGAAAATCACATGATCTCACTCATTTGTGAAATATCAAGAACAACATAATGTCTGTTCCAGAGACATAGAAATATGGAACAGACCATCCAACCTCAGAGGGAAGGTGGGGGTGGGGGAGGTGGTAAGAGTTCAATCAAAGGACTTACATGCAAGCATATAAGCATAACCCATGGACACAGACAGTAGAAGGTTGAGGGCATGTGCTGGGGGGTGAGAAAGGCCGGGGAGAGGTCAAGGGGGGGATAAAGGAGACATATGTAATTCTTTAAACAATAGTTAAATTTTTAAAAAACCTTTTTCCCTAGAAAAACAAAACAAAATAAAAATTCCATTACAATTTCCCAACATTTAGAA
The DNA here is from genome assembly GCF_000147115.1 of Myotis lucifugus. Taxonomy (NCBI): domain Eukaryota; kingdom Metazoa; phylum Chordata; class Mammalia; order Chiroptera; family Vespertilionidae; genus Myotis; species Myotis lucifugus. Next base: position 407,336 of record NW_005871152.1, read on the forward strand.
ACTAAAGTCTACAAATTAAAAATGGAAAGTTTAACCATATTAACTGACTTCTGCTTCCTATCTCAAGTACTGAAAGTAGAACTTTTTTTTTTTTTTTCCTGCTGAGCTACTGCATAGCATCTTAGAGAATTAACTTCCAAGAAAAAAAAAAGTAAGACATCTTTCTGGAAACCAAATTCAGTTTGGTCTAGGTTTTTACACTTTTGATTTTAATATTTACAGAAGTATAAGATAAGCATGATAAAAATTACTATTTTTCTTCCAAGGACTTCATAAAAGCCCTATAATCTTAAGAATTTAACCCTCAGACTGACTGTGTAGATAAAGTCAGAAGTCCCCATGAGAAAAGTCATGGAGAGCTCCTGACCTTTCATGTAAATCAGACAACTCAGAAACCCTTGATTCTCTAAGATGCACTAGGAAAGAATGAATATAAAGGCTTCATACTCCTCAGGTAAGATTGCTAATTAAGTTCTCAATCTGAGATAAGAGGAGTTTACTTCCTGCTGGGATGATAAGGTCATTACCTACTGTGAGAAACCTCCTACAGAATGAACATGTGAATAGGAGCGATTCTAAGGAACATTGGAAACATGATATTTCTACAAAAAGCGTTTTATCAATCCCTACTTAATTGCTGTTTCAACTCTATTTTTTTTTGTTCAAGAATATTAAGAAAAATCACTATCTAATAAAAAAAAAACTTATGAAAATGCCCGTTTTCTCAGGATGTTGGATTTGCCATGATAAAGCACACACGTGTTTTGCATTAAAACCCCACGTGTCACTCTGTTACAGCTGGTGCAGATTTTGTGCAGACAAAGTTAAGGCTCACTCATTCACCTGAAGCTGTATTCAATTTCCTCTTTTTCTCTAGGCTAGGTTTCTTTTCCAAGATAGGATTTAGAGAAGGTAGGATTATGGTTTGTGAGGCTGCGGGTTTAGCAGCCAACACAAGAAACAGATGATTTGGTACCAAGTGCAAAACGCACTATTTTTGTGGATGAACATACCTGTAAAGAATCACATGTATATTTGGTGCTAATGTGTTGAGCTCCCAGAAAGCTGACTTTATAATCTTAGCACAAAAGTGCCTGTACTCTGTCTTAATGAATTTCAAAGAAGAACATAAATTAATATTGAGGCAGGAAGCATGTTAAGGAGAATGGAATGTAACATGAATAGTAGCTACAATATGGTTAAGAAGATACGGAGTACAAATAAAGGTAAGAAAAGCAGGGCAAACATTTTCTTCCTGGTGGCTCATTTATACTCAATGATCAGGTATATGCCCATTGACTTCATTAGAAAGCAAAAAAAAATAAAAAAAATTAAATAAAAATAAAAATTAATAATCCTATCTATTCCATATGCTTACAAAAAAAAAAAAAAACAAGAAAAAGCTGGACGAACTGAAAGTCCACAGCTCTCCTTGGGGCCATCAGGTAACTCTGTGGGAGTGTAAAGCACCACTCCAGACTCTGGAGACACAGCTCACAGTCACAACGGAGACAGGCTGATTTGGAAGAGAAGCTGTGGAAACCAGACCCAGGTGGCACCACGGAAGAGGGAATTTGGATGAGTTCCTGCAGGCTCACTGTGGAGTAGCTTGACCTTGAGAAACTCCTTGGGTCCTAGGGTCGTAGTCTTAGGAGCTCCCATATTTTCATGGGTTTTAACTCAAAGCACCCACCAGGTGCACCTGGGCAAAAGCCTAGAAAGATCCCCTCCTGGCCCTGGCAGGTGGGGAGGGGAGGAAAATAACCCTTTGGAAATGTGCCCAGATTGCTCTCATTACAAAGGCCGGCCCTACCCTCAGGGGAAGGCTCTCTGAGAGCTGTTCCCACCTGGGAAAGGGCTTGTCTTCCACTTGGTTCTCCTCCATCATTTTTGACTCCAATTAAGGGGAAGAAGGAGAAGCTGAAAAAGGACTTGAAGTTGACTAGGATGTGGGTTCACCGAATGACTGAAATTTAGTCACAAAATTATGGAATTCTTTCCCTTCCTCACAATCTACCAACCCACCAACAGGACTCGAGTAGGCAGGGTGTCCCCAAAACATGTGTACACACTTTAACAGCTGACAGCGCAGTTGATGTTTCCTTCTTTTCAGCCAGGCTAGTTTGAACAAAAGAAAATCACCCCAAAATGCTGCTGGAAGTTTGAAAACACAGTTGAAGTACAAATGCTGCTTTTATAATTATTCACTCTGTGTCATCCCCGCCCCCCCCCCCCAATTATCTTCTAATTGAATGTTGTTGTTGTTTTACTGTTGAGTTTGTGAGAGCTTCTTTGTGTAGTTTGGAAATATTTTCATCCAGTTTGTAAGTGTCTTTATGATTCCTAAAAGGAACTTTCCACAGGGCAAAGTTTTTAATTGCGCTCCTTTTGAGTCTGGGCTGGCCTTCATGAGTGGATTGACGGGGTAAAATGTAACAGAAGTGAAGTTTTAGGACTTCAGAGGCTACGTCATACAACTGCAGGCTTCTTTGCAATGAGACAGCTACTCAGATTTGCTTTGGGTTTGGTAACTGACATTTTTGAGGAGTACTGGTCAGTTAGTGATAGAAGGTATGCATTGTTGACGACTATCTGCTTATACGTTGTTGGGGATTTTTGAGTCTGTGTTCATAATACAT